>NC_057806.1:247516999-247845692 GCF_018294505.1 Triticum aestivum | reverse complement strand
TTTTGTTTTGCTCTTTCTTTGGTTTTAGGACTCGAACCCACCCGTGACCTCATGGTCACAAGGTAACAACTTTACCGCTGCGCGAAAGCTCCCCTTCCCCGGACCCTGCAGGGAAAGACTGCGTACAAAAGAACTAAAGTGGTTGGACCCTTCCCCGAACCCTACGCAAGCGGGAGCTAGGTGCACCGGGCTGCCCTTTTTTTCTTTGTTTTTTCGGTGTTTGGTCTGTCAGCAGCGTGAAGCATGGTAGTGCTTCGTGTCTGCGTGAGCGCAGTAGTGCTTCCCGTGAAGCAAAGTAGTGCTTAACCCGCGAACAGAGCACAATTTGTGCTTCTGTCGGGAAACACAGTTTAGTTTGTATTGGGAGCACAGTTTAGTTCACACTGAAGCACAAATTGCTACTAGCTGGAAGCATAAATTTGCCCCAAAAAAGTTCATCAAAATCTACCAACGTGGGATAGTTTGAAAATCTCGATGCGAGAAAGGCAACGGAGAAAACAGTTCGTGATTTGGACACGCGGTTCAGGAGATAAAACATTTGAAAAAACGGATCTACAAATAAACACACAAACAAACCCATCGGTGCCTCCCATGCATGGGAAAAAATGCCGACAAAACTCCCTGGTTGCAAAAAGTGTCGCACATGCAGTGCACCACTTGTCACCACCAGAGGAGGTGTGAGTGACCTTTGCTAGGGGTACCCCTTAACGATTTCGGAGTACCATTGTAGTTACGAACATGGTTGTTGGCATTGGCCTATTATTGCATACGCCTACCCCAGGAAGGTGCCTGTAAGAAGCTGATACTAACTTGGTTCACTATAGTTAATTTGACTACTACTGTGTTGCGTCACCTGAATCCTGGGGCATGATTACCAGTGTGGTTACGAACATGGCTGTGGGATTGGGCGTATGGCACGCCTACTCTAGGACAAGTTGATACTAGCTTGGTTCACCATAATTAATGTGACTACTACTGTGCAAATAGTATTATCTTGTCAATATTAATGCCATTAAAGACGTAATATATTAGTATCATTTGTCCTGTTTATATACATGCTTCAGCATTGTACAGTCATTCCATCTGGGTGGCATAAACATGATTTTTACTCGGTTAATTCCTTGGCATGTATGAAGTTTGTGGAAGCTGTATGTGCTGTTTAAAGCCACCAAGTTGCTGTTATCGATTTGTTCTATCTTTTCCGTTATTTGCTATGTCACTAATACTCTCTTTTTGCCATCATGTGGTGAAATTGCACTGCAACAAATTGCAGAGGAAGTCTGATGAGTACGTAACCTATACTTCTACAACCTTCTATGATGTACAGTCTTATATGTGCAAATGACACATTTTTCATTTCGGAAGTGTCTATTTCTATGTACTTACTTACTTACTTACGAAGCCTTTTATCCCAAACAAGTTGGGGTAGGCTAGATATGAAACCCTTTCACGAGGACTTCCCAGGAGGTCACCCATCCTAGTACTACTCTCGCCCAAATGGGTTTCATACCCAAAAGACTGGCTAGTTTTTACGTTGGCTCGCCAAGCCTATCACAACTCTTAGATATGAAACCCTTTCACGAGGACTTCCTAGGAGGTCACCCATCCTAGTACTATTCTCGCTCAAATGGGTTTCATACCTATGGGACTGGCTAGTTTTTACGTTGGCTCGCCAAGCCTATCACAACCCTCCTCCTTTACCCGGGCTTGGGACCGGCTATGCCTAGAAGACATAGGCGGAGTTTGTCTATTTCTATGTCTACTTAGAAATTCTTATTTCCTGAGTATTGCACATTTTAGAAGTTGTATACAGCTTGGTTTACTTAGAGATAGTTATTTCGCCATGGATCGAGAGATGACAATCTCCTTCCATTTTTACTTCATTTAGTTTGGGTCTATGTTTATGTTTGTGCTTCTGCCTTCTCAAAACATAAGATATCTTGCATAACAATAAGTAAGATAGCCCGTCTCCATGGAATTGGGCAATATGGTTGTGTCATATGGTCTCCAGTATCTGTAATATATGCAGGACTAGCCAACGGTACTCAATAAGGAAATCTTATAGCTTTATCTGGTGATATTTGGATCAATTTGTGATGTTATAAATTATGACTTTGCATGAGAATTTAGTCTGGTGTTTTTCTTGTCAGTAGCACAACTGTTTTCAACCATCTATTGCACTAGCTGCTCTGCATGTACGATTGTACGTGGTTCTTATTTACGAAAATACAACAGTATTTTCGTGTTTGCTTTCTTTAAACACACAATAGGGCTTTGATTAAACGTAGCTGAAGTTGTAGATGGGACATACATATGCACATATCTATTACAATGAAACCTTCTGATTACTCGGTTTTTGCCCGGTTTTCCGTTAATTAACTGGGCAATTCTCTTCTGCTTAATTAATCGATGAGGCAAATCTTTTGCCTCCGTTTCGAAAAAAAAAAACCTTCTGATTACCACCGTTCAGCTAATACTGTATTTAATAATAGTAATAATGTCCACCTTTTCTGAAGAATATGTTGTGACTGCTACCTTAATTTTGATAGTTACAATCTCTTATTTGATGATGACGAAGAGGATGGGAATCTACCAGAGAGAGCTGTTCCATTTTACAGAGTGGTTGCGCTCCCGGAGGGCCATCGGCAATGAAAAGCCTCGATATGGACAACTGGCTTGCTCTAGCAAATGATAGTGTGTACGAAGATGGCAGTTTTCGAGCCTGATGATGTCGTAATCTTATTTTATCTGCAACCGACTACGCGGTGCAGTTCATATGACTCTACTAGTGTACCATTATGTATATATCTTGAGTTAGAGTTGGCTTGCATGCCATGTACTGTATTTCATAGGCTTTGCAAGTGGAAGGTTATGTAAATAGAAGTTGATTGAGCGTTGTTTTAGAACATAAAGTGGCCCTATCGGAATATATGTTTGCCTCACTTCACACGTTGTAAAATACTTTGGTGACAATCTGATCAATTACTCCTGGCTTCAACTAGATTCCTACCTATATATACTCCGTAGAAAGATACTAGTCAAATGCTTAATGAAATCCCATGGCTTGCAATTTTTCTATTGTCTTGGAAAGTTTCTCGTGGGATAAGAAGATAGATTGTGCATTCGATTTTCTAATCGTGAGTGGTTTGAAGGATGTTTCAGTGAAGGAGATGATGATCGTAAAAGGAGACTGGAAAACAAAGCGAAACAGAAGAGATTGAAAGCGATTGAAGTGACTAGTTGGAAGTTCCTGAAAGGGGAAAGCGATAATTGACTTTTCTTGAGTAGGGACCGAAGAATGACGACTGTATTCATAGGGGCTTTCTTTCGAGAAGGCTTACCGGATACTATGCTGGCCCAATGCGAGGTAGTTCCTGATTGCCTTTATGCTTGAGTTTCGGCATTCTTTTACTCCAGTCAACTGTCATTTGACCAAAAATTGAGAACCAGTCAATGCCTAAAATAAGATCATAACCTTGTACATCAAGCACCCTAATGTAACGCTCTGAGATCGATGTGTCAGGCGTCTTCTAGTTATGCGGCCGTCGTTGCCATGTCATTTGCTTACGTGTTGCTTTTTGCCTTGTCATCATCCGCATTGCATACGCCGTCGTTGCCATGTCATTTGCTTACGTGTTGCTTTTCGCCTCGTCATCATCCGCATCACATATGCATGTTTTCAAAACTTGCATACATCCGGGTTCCCCCAGTTCTCTTTGTTGTCTGTTCTGAGCCCAGACACACTCGCACGCGCCCGCAACACGTCCGAAATAGTATTTTTTAAGTGGCCGAAAAATGTTCTTGAAATGGGATGAGATTTGGGGTGCGGTCGTGTTATGATGTAGGTAGGCCGCCTGCTAAGTTTCATCGCGTTCGGAGTCCGTTTGATGCCCCAACGGATAACTATAGCGGCATTATAGTCGGTCAAACGTCGGACGTTTTCGGTCTCCGAAAACTGTTGCTGAGCTTTCCCTCTTTTTCCTCCCTAGACCATCTACACAGTCCACTACCAACCGCTAGGCCTCGAACCCCCTCCTTGCACAGTGCACAAACCCCCTCGCGTGCGTGTTCGAAACTCACCCGAACTCGACCCGCTCCGTCATCACCGTTGGGTCCGGATCATCCGCAAAGATCTATAAAACATTCTCCGTTTTTTTAATTGGACTCCCTAGCCTATTTTTCTCGACCGTCGGATCTAATCGGAGGGGCCCTAACCTAACCACTCACTATATAATCAGACCAATCCCTAAAACCTAGGCTGTCTATCCCATCCCCATCCTCCCGATGCCACCCCTCTCCCTCGGGATCCAAGCCCGCACCAGATCTAGATCCTCTCGGCCTCCACTCACAGCCTCCGCCTACCAGTCCACCGATCCATCCAACCACATCCTCCCTGTCTCCTGGACGAGTCCGGTCGCCGCAGCTGCCTTCATCCGCGCCCGCTAGCGGCAAGACCACGGCCAGGCCGTGCCTTCTCCCTTCCCTTCCTTTCACCTATTGCCCCCCGTGCTCGTGGATGCCCGGCGCCCGAGGCCTCCTGCCTCCCTGATGCTCATCGCCCTGAGCACTAGTGCTCCAAGGCCGGCCCTTCTGCAGCTCCCCATCGCCTCCCTCTCCTTCTTCCCCTGGTTCTTCTCTCTCCCTAACCTCGCGATCTCTCCCTGTTTCTTCAGGACGAACAGGAGCATGCCCCGCCATGGCCGCCTTGTTCCGGAGCAAGCTCGCCGGCGTCCTCCTCACCCTAGCGCCGTCCGTGACCAAGTCCGGCCGAATCCGGACGAAATCGAGCTTCACCGCCCAAATCCGTCGATGCCTCGCCTCCTCCTTCGGGTCCCGACGACACAAGCCCTGATGACCCCTCTAGGACCTGCTGATGTCGCCAAGTTCCCCGCCGTCTCTGCCGTCCAGTGTGCCGTGCCCCTGGGCATCTACAACGAGGCCCGCCTGAGCGAGTTGACCCCGGCCCTGCCTCGCCAGCCGCCGCCGACCTCCGTTCGCCTACATGCCATCCCCGTCGCCAAACCCTGCCGGCGTCGTCGCGTCCCTGCTTCCTCTGCTTCAAGGACGAGCCAGGCGCGCCTCGCGTTGACCCTCTGAATCGACCGTGCTAGCGCACTCGTCAAACCGCTGCCTGCCTGGGCCACCGCAGCCTCCCAAGGCCCAAGCCAGATCTGGCCTCCCGAGCTGGCCCACTCCTCCACCGACCGGGCCTTGGCCCAGGGTGAGCACCCGCCCTCTGTATGCTCCTGTTGGGCCAGCGGGATTCGGCCCGACTCATGTTTTTTCCCGTGGAGCGTTTTACTAATTATCCAGGAGTTTGGCAGTTTTACAGAAAAGACCATAGCCTTCATGCATATAATTATTCATGAACAAAGCATCAGAATTAAACAAACTTTATATGTAATATGCTTAGAATTTTGTCTAGTTTCATAATATGCATGTTTCATCCATGTTAAAAATGTTTAAAATGCTGTTTGATTAAATTTGCTTAAATGCCATGCTAAAATGATTTATTTCATAACTAAATAACTGTAGCTCCATTTTAAATAAAATTTATATGTAACTGGGGTGGAAAAATGCCTAGATTAACATGGTGGCAGTACTTTGAATGTTTAACAACTCTAAAATATGGTTTAGGGCAGAACAGTACCAACTTTAAAATATGCACATGAGGATTTTTCCGGACTTGTTGCTTGTTGTTCCGGCCTCATTTAAACTTGCCTAGTTAGGTAGTTTTATTATGCTTCACCCTCTTGCCATGTTAACCAACATTTAATATTGTTGAGTAGATTAAGCGGGAGAGAACTAAATAATTAAATGTGGTGTTTCATCAATATGCAACTCGTTGCATATTGAGCTCCGCTTAACTTGTAGTGTTGTTTGAGCACTTTGCCATGCCATGCCTTTTTAAACCGGACATGCATCATACTTGCTTGTGCATCATGCCATGTTTATGCTTGGTTGTTTACCATGTTGTTTGCTCCTTTCCGGTGTTGCTTCTTGTTAGTTCCGGTAACGTCGCGTTTGTGAGGATCCGTTCGACTACGTCCGTTTGTCTTCTTCATGGAGTCGTTCTTCTTCCTTGTGGGATTGCAGGAAAGATGACCATACGCTCGATATCACTTCTATCTTTGCTTGCTAGTTGTTCATTCTACCGCTATGTCGCGCTACCTACCACTTGTTATATCATGCCTCCCATATTGCCATGTCAAGCCTCTAACCCACCTTCCTAGCAAACCATTGTTTGGCTTTGTTACCGCTTTTGCTCAACCCCTCTTATAGCGTTGCTAGTTGCTAGTTGAAGGTGAAGTTGAAGTTTGTTCCATGTTGGAACATGGATATGTTGGGATATCACAATGTCTCTTATTTAATTAATGCATCTATATACTTGGTAAAGGGTGGAAGGCTCGGCCTTATGCCTGGTGTTTTGTTCCACTCTTGCCGCCCTAGTTTCCGTCATACCGGTGTAATGTTCCTTGATTTTGCGTTCCTTACGCGGTTGGGTGTTATGGAAACCCCTTGACAGTTCACTTTGAATAAAACTCCTCCAGCAAGGCCCAACCTTGGTTTTACATTTGCCTAACAGCCTAAGCCTTTTTCCCTTGGGTTTCCGGAGCCCGAGGGTCATCTTTATTTTAACCCCCCGGGCCAGTGCTTCTCTAAGTTTTGGTCTGAACTAGAGACCCTTGCAGCGCCACATCGGGGAAACTTGAGGGCTGGTTTTAGTTGTACGGACTGCTCATCCGGTGTGCCCTGAGAATGAGATATGTGCAGCTCCTATCGGGATTTGTCGGCACATTCGGGCGGCTTTGCTGGTCTTGTTTTACCATTGTCGAAATGTCTTGTAATCGGGATTCCGAGACTGATTGGGTCTTTCCGGGAGAAGGAATATCCTTCGTTGACCATGAGAGCTTGTGATGGGCTAAGTTGGGACACCCCTGGAGGGTATAAACTTTGGAAAGTCGTGTCCACGGTTATGTGGCAGATGGTAATTTGTTAATGTCTGGTTGTAGAGAACTTGACACTTGACTTAACTAAAATACATCAACCGCGTGTGTAGCCGTGATGGTCTCTCTTTGGTGGAGTCCGGGAAGTGAACACGGTCTTGTGTTATGCTTGAACGTAAGTAGTTTCAGGATCACTTCTAGCTTCTCGACCGTTGCGTTGCTTCTCTTCTCCCTCTCTTTTGCGTATGTTAGTCACCATATATGCTTAGTGCTTGCTGCAGCTCCACCTCATTACCTTACCTTAACCATAATCTTAAATAGTCTTGATCTCGCGGGTGTGAGATTGCCGAGTCCTCGTGACTCACAGATATTTCCAAACAGTTGCAGGTGACGATGATACCAGTGCAGGTGACGCAACCGAGCTCAAGTGGGAGCTCGATGAAGATCTTGGTCGTTGTTATGTGTCTTTTCCGGATGATCAGTAGTGGAGACCAGTTGGGACGATCGGGGATCTAGCAATTGGGGTTGTCTTCTTTTATTTTGGTTCCGCAGTCGGACCTTGATTGTACCCTGGATGATGTATTTTTAACTTGTATTTGTGTGAAGTGGCGATTGTAAGCCAACCCTTTATCTATTTCTTATTTAGAACATGGGATTGTGTGAAGATTACCCCACTTGCGACTAAACCACCATGCAGTTGTTCCTCTAAGTCGTGCCTCGACACATGGGAGATATAGCCGCATTGTGGGTGTTACAAGTTGGTAATCAGAGCCATCCCTGACTTAGGAGCCCCCTGCTTGATCGAATCGCTGACGTTGTTGAGTCTAGAACAAAATGTTTTGAGTGTTAGGATTATATATATCGGTGAGTAGGATTCTTTTTACTCCTTAGTCCCTTCGTCGCTCTGGTGAGGCCTCCTGACGTAGAAGTTTTGACTTTTCTCTCCTCAAATTTCACGAATTTTTTTAGGATCACGCGGGTATCTTGGAATCGTTCTGATAGTCTTGTGACGAGAACATTGTTCTTGGTGCCTCCTGACATTTAGGGGTTGTGGCAGTGTCCCGAGGAGTTGAGCTCCGAGGTGTTGTCACAATTTTATCGTTGCAGTTCTGGAATACCTGAGCTCGCCGACATAAAAAATCTCTTTTATGCAGTTGTTGGTGAGATAACCTCGACGCCACCCAGTACTGAGGCGGAGTTCGGGAGTATTGCCATAACTCGTATAACGGATGCTTTTTCGAAGGTTGAGGTACATAATTTTCGAAGGTTTCTTGGTTATGTGTTGAAGGATGGATACAGCTGGATGTAGGGAATGTTAGTTTGGGTGAGATATTATGCTTCCCCTGTATCCCAACACCTGATTGCATAACCAGAAAGTTTCGGGAGTTTATAAGTGGGAATTCAAGTATATCGCAGGATATCTTTCCAACAGACACATGATACGATATGGGGTCTATCATATGTTTGTTTCTGGCTTATTCTGCAAGCAAATCCTTTGTTTTGTTTTGGTTTGTGGTATTCGAGTTGCTTCAATGTCAAGTGTGGATTCCATACCTTTCCTAAGCGGTGTTCTCATATTCCTATGTGAATACTAATCCTTCATGATAATCGAGATTGTCGTGTCAATCCTTTTTAACTGGTGTGCTTCTCTTCAAGTTAATCCCATCCCTTTCAATATTTGCTGGATCAATTCTCAGTTTTCTCAATGGTGTTTGTTTCATCCGTCCCAAGTTGTCTTTGTTTTTCCCGCCCTCCCACCCTTTTTCTTCAAGGACTCAGATTTCCTAATCAAGTATCCATCTTATGGATGTGAAGTTGCTTCATTCTTTCCTTCAATGTTTTTACCCGGTGGTTCTCATGAAGATGCTCTTCAAGTTTATCATTCTTCATTCTCTTTGTCTTCTCCGGTGGGTTCTATTCAATATTTGTTAATCATATCCTTGTAGCGACCCGGCCTCAAACGGTCAAGTCTCTGTGCTTCAGTGTCATCCCTGGATCAGTAATGCTGGCACACACAGTACTCGAAGGATTTATAACAGAGTGGCAATCACACACTTATTACATCGAATGTCTCAAAAGAGAACTTATTACAATAAATATGGCTTAAGGCCATCTAATACGATATCAACGGAAGGCTTGGAAGATAAAGTGAGTCCATCAACTCCAACGGTATAGCTGAGCTGCACGGCAACGACCTAACGAACCTTACTCGTTGTCTGAAAAGTCTACAACATAATACGTTGCAGCCCGAAAACGGGTCAACACATGGAATATGCTGGCAAAGTAACACGGTAGAGCAAGAACATAATAGTGCTATCACTACATGCATATTTGGCTGGTGGAAAGCTGTATGGTTATAGTTTTTGTGAAAAGCCAATTTTTCCCTACAGCAAAGGAATATAATTTTATTTAACTATCATGGTAGTTGAAACATCATTGAGAAGGTTCCTCCAACTCAATCCCAATTAAAGTAGTTATCAACCCAACAATATTAACTTAGAGTGATGAGATACATATGATAATCCAAGTACTAGATACTCAAGATGTCCATAACCGGGGACACGGCTAACCATGATTAGTTTATACACTCTGCAGAGGTTTGCGCACTTTTCCCCACAAGACTCGATCTCCTTCGTTGGATTTCTCGCACTACATGATGTTTGAGAAACAGATGACCGAGACACAGCTTTTCAGAAGCATTAACTCTCTACTCCGGATAGACTATATTACCTACAACCCAACTACCTGCTAGTCTACCTCTTCAAGAGCTTCACGCAACTTACTCAACTATGCTAGAGCCCATAATAGCTTGTGGCTGCACACGGAAGTTTCTAGCATGAAATATCTCAGTTCCCTTTGAGCTTGGGTGGCGGACCATAGGATTATCACACGGGTACTCCGAGATATCCTAGGACAACACTGGATTCCCCAGGTGCCCGACAAACAATCCACCCAGATGTGTATTAAAGTTGCCACCTTAAGTTGAACCATTAATTATCAATCTCACATCTGTCATGGTTTCACTCAAACACAATCCACGTCTACGAGCATAGCATAGCAATATAAGCAGTACGCAGAGGTAACTCCCAGGGTTTGATAATAACAGGGCAATAGGTTCTACCTCATCAACTACTTCCCAAACCCACATGTTAACAAGTCCTAATCATGCAATGTTTGAGGATTGGAGGATTCTCCAGGTGCCCGACAAACAATCCACCCAGATGTGTATTAAAGTTGCCACCTTAAGTTGAACCATTAATTATCAATCTCACATCTGTCATGGTTTCACTCAAACACAATCCACGTCTACGAGCATAGCATAGCAATATAAGCAGTACGCAGAGGTAACCCCCAGGGTTTGATAATAACAGGGCAATAGGTTCTACCTCATCAACTACTTCCCAAACCCACATGTTAACAAGTCCTAATCATGCAATGTTTGAGGATTGGAGCTAATGAATAAAAACTTGGTGATAAAGGGGTATGATCAAAGTGTTACTTGCCTTGCTGATGATCCGCAAAACCTAGAGACTCGTAGTAGCACGCTTCGCACTCCGGGTGTTCTATCGCAAACAAACAATAGCATACATAAGCAATCAAGCAAAGAAGCATGGGTAAAACTCAAATAAGAGATCTAACCAGAAAGTTCAACTTAAGAACTCCGGGTTGCAAAAAGAATCAAATCAAACGGAGCAACGAAACTCAAACTGCGAAAGAAACAAGATCCGATTACTAATCTGGACTAAGGTCAAATTTTACTGTATAAAAATCTTGTTCAAGTTGGTTAAACAGAAAGAGGGTTTCGAGATGAAGATCTAGGTGCTTGAATCACCTGATTTCGTTAAATGAGCGAAAAGATAAACTAAAACGAAAATTGGATCAGAAATCGTGATCGAAAATAATCGCGGAAAAAAATCCGAGAAAAAGAAAACTGATGAACAGGCTAACGAACGAAAGTTCGTTGTCTGCGGCTAACGAGTGAACACCGTTCGTTAAAACAAACGCACGGACGAACGTCTGTTAAATAAACTTAACCGGAAAAAAATAAAATCGATCTATTAAAAAACGAACCTAGGGTTTTCCAAAAAAACCGGATCGGTTTAAAAATAAAACCGAATGGCGGCTTATATCTTCGGCAAGGTCCGGCGAGGCGGCGGGGTTCGGGTGGTGGTGGAGTCGGGGGGCGGGGGCAGCGTATATATAGGAGGGGGGCCTGCTTGGGGGAGGGGGCAAGGCGGCGCGGGGGAAGAGTCCCAGCCGGACTCGGCATCGGGCGGCGGCGCTCGCGGTCTCCTGGAGGGAGACGAGGCGCGGGGCGGTTGGGCCGGCTCGGCTTCAGCCCAATCGGGCGCTGGAGACTTTTTTTAAATAATTTCGCTGAAACTTAAATAAATCCTAGAAAATGAAATAAAAATCTAAAAATGCCAAAACAAATTTTCACCGTCTAAATAAAATATTTAGAACAATATGAACATTTTCTTGGACCTAAAATGCAACTTTTAAAAACATGCAAATTTTCTAATTCAAATAAAATAGCAATAAACTCCGAATAAAATCAAATATTTGATTTTAATATTTTTCCTCCAACATTTCATTTATTTTGGAGAAGTCATATTATCTTCCCTCATATATTTTAATATGAAATATTTTCGGAGAGAAAAATAATTAAAACCAAAAATCCTCGTTTCAATATTTGATAGAATTCAAATATGAAAACAGTGAAATCCCCAACTCTCGCCGAGGGTCCTTGAGTTGCTTAGAATTTCGAGGATCGCGAAACGAAATGCAGCAAAATATGATATGCATGAATGATCTATGTATAACATTCCAAATTGAGAATTTGGGATGTTACAATCCTTTTCCTCGTTCCAAATGTTTTATCATGCCAGTGCACCTAATAATCATTCCCCGCTTGCTATTCAATTGTTCCGGAGTGCTGAAGATATCTCGAAGATTCATGTTTCCACTCTGCATTCGTTCAAGCTCTTTCGAGGATGTTATCTCTTTTGAGCCATTTAATTCAACCGGCGCAACCTCTCTTTTAAATCATTCCAATGGTGTTCCTCTTGAGTGGGCCCTAACCCACATGTCTTTTCCTAGGATCTTACCTGACTCTTCTAATTCTTTTTGGAGTGATTCTCAAATTCATTTCAAAGTGTGACGTAAGAATGAATTATCATTAATCAGATGACTTTCTCCAAGATCTTTCAAATTCTTTTCATTGTTGATTCAACCTTTATATTCTGCTTTATTTCGGAGTGCCTCAACAATTCATGGTGGCGTTTCTCGTCGTCATTCTCGGATTTGAAGACCGAAAAAGATTTTTCTCTCAATCTTGTCCATTCTCTCGAAGATTCATGGTTCTAGCTTTATGCCATCCTCTCGTAATTGTTTTTGATTGTGAGAATTCTTTTCAACCATCTGGAGAATTCAAGAGTCTTTTCAATTTGATTCTCCAGAGCTATCATCTCAGAATTATTCATTCTTAGCTTTGAGATCTCATTCTCCAAATCTTACCGGTGCATCGTTCAAATATCCTCTAATCAGTTCATGATCTCTTCGTTCTCATGTATCTAAATTCTGTATCTTTATTCGTTTTCTAATTCTTCCCGGTGAATTGTGCCTTTGCTACTTTCCTTTTCAATTCTTACGGTGGTTCGTTCAAGAGTTCTATTCCTTGGTTATCATATTAATTCATTCGTTCTTTCCAATCCTACCGGCGGATCGTTGAAGACTTTTCTCAAGTTTGGCTATATCTCTTCAATCTTTTCAAGAAGAATAAGTAGTATGCCAAATCCGCTGCTTCTCATCAATTTAAACTGGTGAAGGATACGCATAACATAATTCTTATTATTGTTTCATCAAAGGGATCTAATTTCTTCTTTCGGAGTTGTTCATCTTTCTTTTACGGAGGTCCAAGTTATTTAAATTATTGATGTATACTACACAACCTTCTTCTTGTAGACGTTGTTGGGCCTCCAAGTGCAGAGGTTTGTAGGACAGTAGCAAATTTCCCTCAAGTGGATGACCTAAGGTTTATCAATCTGTGGGAGGAGTAGGATGAAGATGGTCTCTCTCAAACAACCCTGCAACCAAATAACAAAGAGTCTCTTGTGTCCCCAACACACCCAATACAATGGTAAATTGTATAGGTGCACTAGTTCGGCGAAGAGATAGTGATACAAGAGCAATATGGATAGTAGATAATGGTTTTTGCAATCCAAAAAATAGAAAAACAGCAAGGTAACTAATGATAAAAGTGAGCACAAACGGTATTGCAATGCGTTGAAACAAGGCCTAGGGTTCATACTTTCACTAGTGCAAGTTCCCTCAACAATAATAACATAATTGGATCATATAACTATCCCTCAACATGCAACAAAGAGTCACTCCAAAGTCACTAATAGCAAAGAACGAACGAAGAGATAATGGTAGGGTACGAAACCACCTCAAAGTTATTCTTTCCGATCAATCCGTTGGGCTATTCCTATAAGTGTCACAAACAACCTTAGAGTTCGTAGTAAAATAACACCTTAAGATGCAAAGCAACCAAAACCCTAATGTCACCTAGATACTCCAATGCCACCTCAAGTATCCGTGGGTATGATTATACGATATGCATCACACAATCTCAGATTCATCTATTCAACCAACACAAAGAACTTCAAAGAGTGCCCCAAAGTTTCTACCGGAGAGTCAAGACGAAAATGTGTGCCAACCCCTATGCATAAGTTCAAGAGGTCACGAAACTCGCAAGTTGATCACCAAAACATACATCAAATGGATCACGTGATATCCCATTGTCACCACAGATAAGCACGTGCAAGACATACATCAAGTGTTCTCAAATCCTTAAAGACTCAATCCGATAAGATAACTTCAAAGGGAAAACTCAATTCATCACAAGAGAGTAGAGGGGGAGAAACATCATAAGATCCAACTATAATAGCAAAGCTCGCGATACATCAAGATCGCACCACCTCAAGAACATGAGAGAGAGAGAGAGATCAAACACATAGCTACTGGTACATACCCTCATCCCCGAGGGTGGAGTACTCCCTCCTCGTCATGGAGAGCACCGAGATGATGAAGATGGCCACCGGAGAGGGATTCCCCCCTTCGGCAGGGTGCCGAAACGGGTCTAGATTGGTTTTTGGTGGCTACAGAGGCTTCTGGCGGCGGAACACCCGATCTAGGTTTCTTTCTGGAAATTTTGGGTTATATAAGAGGTGTTGGAGTCGGGGACAAGTGAGGGGGGTTCCCGAGGCAGCCACGAGGCAGGGGGCGCGCCCCCACCCTCGTGGTGGCCTCAGGACTCTTCTGCCCCACCTCCGGTACTCCGTGGGCTTCTTCTGGTCCAAAAATGATCTCCGTGAAGTTTTAGGTCAATTGGACTCCGTTTGATTTTCCTTTTCTGCGATAGTTAAAAACAAGAAAAAAAAACAGAAACTGGCACTGGGCTCTAGGTTAATAGGTTAGTCCCAAAAATCATATAAAATAGCATATTAATGCATATAAAACATCCAAGGTTGATAATATAATAGCATGGAACAATCAAAAATTATAGATACGTTGGAGACGTATCAAGCATCCCCAAGCTTAATTCCTGCTTGTCCTCGAGTAGGTAAATGATAAAAACAGAATTTTTGATGTGGAATGCTACCTAACATATTTATCCATGTAATTCTCTTTATTGTTGCAAGAATATTCAGATCTGAAAGATTCAAGACAAAAGTTTAATATTGACATAAAAATAATAATACTTCAAGCATACTAACAAAGCAATTATGTCTTCTCAAAATAGCATGGCCAAATAAAGCTATCCCTACAAAATCATATAGTCTGGCTATGCTCTATCTTCATCACACAAAATATTTAAATCATGCACAACCCCGATGACAAGCCAATCATTTGTTTCATACTTTGGATGTTCTCAAACTTTTTCAATCTTCACGCAATACATGAGCGTGAGCCATGGACATAGCACTATAGGTGGAATAGAATGGTGGTTGTGGAGAAGAAAAAAAGGAGAAGATAGTCTCACATCAACTAGGCGTATCAACGTGCTATGGAGATGCCCATCGATAGATATCAATGTGAGTGAGTAGGGATTGCCATGCAATGGATGCACTAGAGCTGTAAGTGTATGAAATCTCAAAAAGAAACTAAGTGGGTGTGCATCCAACTCGCTTGCTCACGAAGACCTAGGGCATTTTGAGGAAGCCCATCATTGGAATATACAAGCCAAGTTCTATAATGAAAGATTCCCACTAGTATATGAAAGTGACAACATAGGAGACTCTCTATCATGAAGATCATGGTGCTACTTTGAACCACAAGTGTGGTAAAAGGATAGTAGCATTGCCCCTTCTCTCTTTTTCTCTCATTTTCATTTTTTTTTCATTTTTTTATTTTTTTATTTGGGCCTTTTCTCTTTTTTATGGCCTCTTTTTTTATTTATCGTCCGGAGTCTCATCCCGACTTATGGGGGAATCATAGTCTCCATCATCCTTTCCTCACTGGGACAATGCTCTAATAATGATGATCATCACACTTCTTTTTACTTATAACTCAAGAATTACAACTCGATACTTAGAGAAAAATATGACTCTATGTGAATGCCTCCGGCGGTGTACCGGGATGTGCAATGACTCATGAGGGACATGTATGAAAGAATTATGAACGGTGCTTTGCCACAAATACGATGTCAACTACATGATCATGCAAAGCAATATGACAATGATGGAGCGTGTCATAATAAACGGAACGGTGAAAAGTTGCATGGGAATATATCTCGGAATGGCTATGGAAACGCCATAATAGGTAGGTATGGTGGCTATTTTGAGGAAGATATATGGTGGGTTTACGGCACCAGCGAAACTTGCGCGGTACTAGAGAGGCTAGCAATGGTGGAAGGGTGAGAGTGCGTATAATCCATGGACTCAACATTAGTCATAAAGAACTCACATACTTATTGCAAAAATCTATTAGTTATCGAAACAAAGTACTACGCACATGCTCCTAGGGGGATAGATTGGTAGGAAAAGACCATTGCTCATCCCCGACCGCCGCTCATAAGGAAGACAATCAATAAATAAATCATGCTCCGACTTCATCACATAACGGTTCACCATACGTGCATGCTATGGGAATCACAATCTTTAACACAAGTATTTCTCAAATTCACAACTACTCAACTAGCATGACTCTAATATTACCATCTTCATATCTCAAAACAATTATCAAGTATCAAACTTCTCATAGTATTCAATGCACTTTATATGAATATTTTTATTATATCCCTCTTGGATGCCCATCATATTAGGACTAAATTCATAACCAAAGCAAATTACCATGCTGTTCTAAAAGACTCTCAAAATAATATAAGTGAAGCATGAGAGTTCAACAATTTCTTCAACATAAAACCACCACCGTGCTCTAAAAAGATGTAAGTGAAGCACTAGAGCAAATGACAAACTACTCCAAAAGATATAAGTGAAGATCAATGAGTGGTCGAATAATTATGCAACTATGTGAAGACTCTCTAACATTTAATAATTTCAGATCTTGGTATTTTATTCAAACAGCAAGCAAAACAAAATAAAATAAAATGATTCTCCAAGCAAAACACATATCATGTGGTGAATAAAAATATAGCTCCAAGTAAAGTTACCGATGAACGAAGACGAAAGAGGGGATGCCTTCCGGGGCATCCCCAAGCTTAGGCTCTTGGTTGTCCTTGAATATTACCTTGGGGTGACTTGGTCATACCCAAGCTTAGGCTCTTGCCACTCCTTATTCCATAGTCCATCAAATCTTTACCCAAAACTTGAAAACTTCACAACACAAAACTTAACAGAAAACTCGTAAGCTCCGTTAGTATATGAAAATAAATCACCACTTAGGTACTGTTGTGAACTCATTCTTTATTTATATTGGTGTTAAACCTACTGTATTACAACTTTTATATGGTTCATAAACTCTATTACTAGCCATAGATTCATCAAAATAAGCAAACAACACACGAAAAACAGAATCTGTCAAAAACCGAATCTGTCAAAAACAGAACAGTCTGTAGTAATCTGTAGGTTTCAAATACTTATCGAACCCCAAAAATTATAAAATAAATTGCTGGACATGAGGAATTTATCTATTAATCATCTTAAAAAATAATTAACTAAATAGAACTCTCCAGTAAAAAAGGCAGCAATTATCGTGAGCGCTAAAGTTTCTGTTTTTACAGCAAGATCGCAAAGACTTTCTCCAAGTCTTCCTAAAGGTTCTACTTGGCACAAATACTAATTAAAACATAAAACCACATCTAACTAGAGTCTAGATAGGTTATTTATTTCTAAATAGGAGCAAAAAACAAGGAACAAAAATAAAATTGGGTTGCCTCCCAACAAGTGCTATAGTTTAACGCCCCTAGCTAGGCATGATGATTTCAATGATGCTCACATAGAAGATAAGAATTGAAATATAAAGAGAGCATCATGAAGAATATGACTAGCACATTTAAGTCTAACCCTCTTCCTATGCATAGGGATTTTGTGAGAAAACAACTTATGGGAACAATAATCAACTAGCATAGGAAGGCAAAACAAGCATAACTTCAAAACTTTAAGCACATAGAGAGGAAACTTGATATTATTGCAATTCCTACAAGCATATATTACTCCCTCATAATAATTTTCAGTAGCTTCATGAATGAATTCAACAATATAACTATCACATAAAGCATTCTTTTCATGATCTACAAGCATAGAAATTTTATTACTGTCCACATAAGCAAAATTCTTCTCATTCGGAATAGTGGGAGTATCATAAGAAACTCGAATACTATAAATTGTTTCCATATTAAAAGAGTAATGTTCAGAAAAAAGGTAATCATAATCATGACAAGTTTTATAAATATAATCATCACCACTTTTATGGCATAAGTGTCATCACAATAATCATCATAAGTAGCAACTTTGTTCTCATCATAATCAATTGAAACCTCTTCCAAGATAGTGGAATCATTACTAAATAAAGTCACGACCTCTCCAAATCCACTTTCATAATTGTCACAATAAGATTCAACACCCTCCAAAATAGTGGTATCATTACTTCCTAAAGTTGACACTCTTCCAAACCCACTTTCATCAATATAAGCATCATAAATAGGAGGCATGCTATCATCATAGTAAATTTGCATATCAAAACTTGGGAGGTTAAACATATCATCTTCATAAAACATAGCATCCCCAAGCTTGGGACAAACATTAATTGCAGCAAATACATTCTCAAACAAGTCATTCTCATCAAACATAGCATCCCCAAGCTTGGGCCTTTTCGTACCATAAGCACAATCACTCTCATCATTAATAGTATGTATAGCAATTATCATCATCACCATGATTAATAGAAGCAACATCATTTGGGAGGGATGCCTTTTTACCTTTGCTTCTCCGTCTTTTCTTTTTCTTCTTCACATCATGTGTGGGTTTATTCCTCTTTTTGGAGCTCTTTATTAGTGAGATTGGTTGAATAGAAAGCTCCTCCTCATTACCTGATTCATCGTAAGAAAGAATAGGAGGATATGGGGAAATCTCTTCCCTTTCATTAGTATTCTCTTCATCTTCTATTTGTTTTCTTGACTTTATGTAATTGACAATATAAGGATTTTCAATGCAATTCACCGCACAGTACATAAAAATTTCTTCTAGATCAATATCGAGGAATTTCTCAAGGTTATATTCTGGAATATGCTTAGTTATAGGTTTCATTTCTTCATAACCCAAAAGAAAACTAAGTTCATTATGATGTGCAATGGAAATGAAATCATCACAATTTTTGGACACGACACAATCACGGAACAATTTGCATCGGAGATTTAAATGACCATGTTCATTGCAAAGTTCACAAGTATGGTGAAGAAATTTTAAATTTTCAGCACAAACATCTAGCCTCTCTTGCAACCACTTAGTTTCCAAATACTTATGCCTCTTGCAAAATGTATCTTCCCTATTTGGTGTGTACTTGCAAACTCTATGCACTCCACAAAAGTTGACATGGTTATAAGAGACATTTTCATCATGACTAGTGCAATCATCATTAGTACTATGGATATTCAAGGAGTTCATACTAACAACATTGCAAGCATGCTCATCATTCAAAGATTTAGTACCAAACATTTTAGAGACCTCTTCTTCTAGCATTTGAGCACAATTTTCCTTTCCATCATTCTCACAAAAGATATTAAAAAGATGAAGCATGTGAGGCAAACTCAATTCCATTTTTTTGGAGTTTTCTTTTATAAACTAAACTAGTGATAAAACAAGAAACAAAAACATTTGATTGCAAGATCTAAAGATATACCTTCAAGCTCTAACATCCCCGGCAACGGCGCCAGAAAAGAGCTTGATGTCTACTACACAACCTTCTTCTTGTAGACGTTGTTGGGCCTCCAAGTGCAGAGGTTTGTAGGACAGTAGCAAATTTCCATCAAATGGATGACCTAAGGTTTATCAATCCGTGGGAGGCGTAGGATGAAGATGGTCTCTCTCAAAAAACCCTGCAACCAAATAACAAAAAGTCTCTTGTGTCCCCAACACACCCAATACAATGGTAAATTGTATAGGTGCACTAGTTCGGCGAAGAGATAGTGATACAAGAGCAATATGGATAGTAGATAATGGTTTTTGTAATCCAAAAAATAGAAAAACAGCAAGGTAACTAATGATAAAAGTGAGCACAAACGGTATTGCAATGCGTTGAAACAAGGCCTAGGGTTCATACTTTCACTAGTGCAAGTTCCCTCAACAATAATAACATAATTGGATCATATAACTATCCTTCAACATGCAACAAAGAGTCACTCCAAAGTCACTAATAGAGGAGAACGAACGAAGAGATTATGGTAGGGTACGAAACCACCTCAAAGTTATTCTTTCCGATCAATCCGTCGGGCTATTCCTATAAGTGTCACAAACAGCCCTAGAGTTTGTAGTAAAATAACACCTTAAGACGCAAATAAACCAAAACCCTAATGTCACCTAGATACTCCAATGTCACCTCAAGTATCCGTGGGTATGATTATACGATATGCATCACACAATCTCGGATTCATCTATTCAACCAACACAAAGAACTTCAAAGAGTGCCCCAAAGTTTCTACCGGAGAGTCAAGACGAAAACGTGTGCCAACCCCTATGCATAAGTTCACGAGGTCACGGAACTCGCAAGTTGATCACCAACACATACATCAAGTGGATCACGTGATATCCCATTGTCACCATAGATAAGCACATGCAAGACATACATCAAGTGTTCTCAAAATCCTTAAAGACTCAATCCGATAAGATAACTTCAAAGGGAAAACTCAATTCATCACAAGAGAGTAGAGGGGGAGAAACATCATAAGATCCAACTATAATAGCAAAGCTCGCGATGCATCAAGATCGCACCACCTCAAGAACATGAGAGAGAGAGATCAAACACATAGCTACTGGTACATACCCTCATCCCCGAGGGTGGACTACTCCCTCCTCGTCATGGAGAGCGCCGGGATGATGAAGATGGCCATCGGAGAGGGCTTCCCCCCTCCGGCAGGGTGCCGGAATGGGTCTAGATTTGTTTTTGGTGGCTACGGAGGCTTCTGGCGGCAGAACTCCCGATCTAGGTTTCTTTCTGGAAGTTTTGGGTTATATAAGAGGTGTTGGAGTCGGGGACAAGTCAGGGGGGTTCCCAAGGCCGCCACGAGGCAGGGGGGTGCCCAGGGGGTAGGGCACGCCCCCACCCTCGTGGTGACCTCGTGACTCTTCTGGCCCACCTCCGGTACTCCGTGGGCTTCTTCTGGTCCAAAAATGATCTTCGTGAAGTTTCAGGTCAATTGGACTCCGTTTGATTTTCCTTTTCTGCGATAGTTAAAAACAAGAAAAAAACAGAAACTGGCACTTGGCTCTAGGTTAATAGGTAGTCCCAAAATCATATAAAATAGCATATTAATGCATATAAAACATCCAAGGTTGATAATATAATAGCATGGAACAATAAAAAATTATAGATACGTTGGAGACGTATCAATTATATCATTTCAAAGCTTCATCTAATCATTGAAAGGCTTCTCCCAGAGTTCTTTTCAACTTCCCCTTTTGTTTTTTCATTCTTTTATTACCGGAGTCTTCATGGAGGCTCTACATGGTGGTTCGTCAAGGATTCTTTTCATTCTTCATTTGTTCTTTAAGATTTCTCTCGAAGTTAAGATCCGCCAAGCTATACTCTCAAATAAACATGGTGCTTAACACATGTTTTGTTTTGAGGATTTCAAGCATTCTTCATCTTGCATTCCTAAGTGCAATTCTTTCTTTCTTATCTTTTGAGGTGGTGTTATGTCACTCTTGATAATTTCACTTCGTGTTTCATGATTCACAAGTTGTCCGGAATGACATATTTTAAACCCATCATTTTCAATTCGTTCATGAGATCCTTTGCAACCCATCAATCTCTTCATTGGAGTTATCTTGGGTTATATTTCACCTAAAGCTTTCCCTAAGGATTGTTGCTATTTATGGTGCTTATAAATGACCCAAGTCCTTCATTTATCCTCCCGGTGAAATAAGTTTTCAACTCTTTCGTTGATCTCAATCAATCTTTGTTTCTGTTAGTGGCAGAATTTTGCCTCTATTTTGAGAAGTTTTCCATAGGCCCACAACAAGCTTATTCTTTCATTGTTGATTTTCAACAACTCCATTCAATCCTTCTTTAAGGATGCCTTCAAATTCATTGGTGGTAGAAGTTATCATTTTCTTCTACTTTCTTTCTTCCTAACGATCTAGCTTTTATTCGTTCGTTCCGGAAGCATTGTGATGTGACTCTCCTCGACCCATTGTCTTGTTTTATCAAATTAGGTTCTTTTCCTTGGCTATACTTTCAACCAGAGTGTTGTGTCCTCCATTAAAGTTCTCTCATCTTATCAAGTTTTACCCCCCTTCTCAACCGGAGTGCTGTCCAAATTTGTTCTTCCTTGTTCCTTGTTTATCTCGTTTCAACCAGAGTAGTTTCAATTCCTTCTTGTCCATTGTGATCGTCATTCATAGCTTTGCAACCTCCAAGGTTCACATGGTGTTCCTTGTTTCTCTTTTCTACCGGAGTGCGCTCAATTCCGTTCAACTCTGCTGTGTTCTTTCTTTCAACTCTTCAACCTCTCAAGGTTCATTGGTTTCACTCTCTTGGTCAAAGAAGCAACTTAGTTTACCTCTTCTCTTCCTCTTCCATTTCTCTTCGGTGCCATCCTAGATCTCGGGACGAGATCCTCTTGTAGTGGTGGAGTGTTGTAACACCCCGAGACCGATGTGCCAGGTGTCTTCCACTTATGCGCCGTCGTTGCCGTGTCATTTCCTTGCGTGTTGCTTTTTGCCTTGTCATCATCCGCATTGCATCTGCATGTTTTTGAAACTTGCATCCGTCCGGGTTCCCCAGTTCTCTCCGTTGTCCGTTCTGAGCCCAGACACACTCGCACGCGCCCGCGACACGTCCGAAATAGTATTTTTTAAGTGGCTGGAAAATGTTCTTGGAATGGGATGAGATTTGGTGTGCGGTCTTGTTATGTTGTAGGTAGGCCGCCTGCCAAGTTTCATTGCGTTCGGAGTCCGTTTGATGCCCCAACGGATAACTATAGCGGCATTATAGTCGGTTAAACGTCGGACGTTTTCGGTTTTCGAAAACTGTTGCCGGGCTTTCCCTATTTTCCCTCCCTAGACCATCTACACAGTCCACTACCAAACGCTAGGCCCCGAAACCCCTCCTTGCACAGTGCACAAACCCCCTCGCGTGCGTGTCCAAAACTCACCCGAACCCGACCCGTCATCACCGTTGGGTCCGGATCATCCCCAAACATCTATAAAACATCTCAATTTTTTAATTGGACTCCCTAGCCTATTTTTCTCGACCGTCGGATCTAATTGGAGGGGCCCTAACCTAACCACTCACTATATAATTAGACCAATCCCTAAAACCTAGGACGTCTGTCCCATCCCCATCCTCCCGCCGCCACTCCTCTCCCTCGGGATCCAAGCTCGCACCCGATCCAAATCCTCTCCGCCTCCACTCACAGCCTCTGCCTACCAGTCCACCGATCCATCCAACCACATCCTCCCTATATCCTAGATGAGTCCGGCCGCCGCAGCTGCCTTCATCCGCACCCGCTGCTGGCAAGACCACGGCCATGCCATGCCTTCTCCCTTCCCTTCCTTTCACCTATTGCCTCCCGTGCTCGTGGATGCCCGACGCCCGAGGCCTCCTGCCTCCCTGATGCTCGCCGCCCTGAGCACCAGTGCTCCAAGGCCGGCCCTTCTGCAGCTCCCTGTCTCCTTCCTCTCCTTCTTCCCCTGGTTCTTCTCTCTCCCTAACCTCGCAGTCTCTCCCTGTTTCCTCAGGACGAACAGGAGCATGCCCCGCCATGGCCGCCTCATTCCGGAGCAAGCTCGCCGGCGTCCTCCTCACCCTAGCGCCGTCCGTGACCAAGTCCGGCCGAATCCGGACGAAATTGACCTTCACCGCCCGGATCCGTCGATGCCTCGGCTCCTCCTTCGGGTCCTGACGACACAAGCCCCGACGACCCCTCTAGGACCTGCTGATGTCGCCAAGTTCCTCTGCCGTCTCTACCGTCAAGTGTGCCGTGCCCCTGGTCATGTGCAGCGAGCGCACCTGACCGAGTTGGCCCCAGCCCTGCCTTGCCAGCCGCCGCCGACCTCCGTTCGCCTACATACCGTCCCCGCCGCCAAACCCTGCAGGCGTCGTCGCGCCCCTGCTTCCTCTGCTTTGAGGACGAGCCAGGCGTGCCCCGAATTGACCCTCTGAATCGACCGTTCTAGCGCACACGTCAAACCGCTGCCTGCCTGGGCCATCGCAGCCTCCCAAGGCCCAAGCCAGATCCGGCCTCCCGAGTCGGCCCACTCGTCCACCGATCGGGCCTTGGCCCAGGGTGAGCACCCGCCCTCTGTATGCTCCTGTTGGGCCAGCGGGATTCGGCCAGACTCATGTTTTTTTCCCGCGGAGCGTTTTACTAATTATCCAGGAGTTTGGCAGTTTTACGGAAAAGACCCTAGCCTTCATGCATATAATTACTCATGAACCGTGCATCGGAATTAAACAAACTTTATATGTAATATGCTTAGAATTTTGTCTAGTTTCATAATATGCATGTTTCATCCATGTTAGAAATGTTTAAAGTGATGTTTGATTAAATTTGCTTATATGCCATGCTAAAATGATTTATTTCATAACTAAATAACCGTTGCTCCATTTTAAATAAACTTTGTATGTAATTGGGGTGGAAAATGCCTAGATTAACATGGTGGCAGTACTTTGCATGTTTAACAACTCTAAAATATGGTTTAGGGCCGAACAGTACCAACTTTAAAATATGGACATGAGGATTTTTCCGAACTTGTTGCTTGTTGTTCCGGCCTCATTTAAACTTGCCTAGTTTGGTAGTTTTATTATGCTTCACCCTCTTGCCATGTTAACCAACATTTAATATTGTTGAGTAGATTAAGCGGGAGAGAACTAAATAATTAAATGTGGTGTTTCATCAATATGCAGCTCGTTGCATATTGAGCTCTGCTTAACATGTAGTCTTGTTTTTGCACTTTGCCATGCCATGCCTTTTTAAACCGGACATGCATCATACTTGATTGTGCATCATGCCATGTTTATGCTTGGTTGTTTACCATGTTGTTTGCTCCTTTCTGGTGTTGCTTCTTCTTGTTAGTCCCGATAACGTCACGTTTGTGAGGATCCGTTCGACTACATCCGCTTGTCTTCTTCATGGACTCGTTCTTCTTCCTTGCGGGATTGCAGGCAAGATGACCATACCTTCGATATCACTTCTATCTTTGCTTGCTAGTTGTTCGTTCAACCGCTATGTCGCGCTACCTACCACTTGTTATATCATGCCTCCTATATTGCCATATCAAGCCTCTAACCCACCTTCCTAGCAAACCGTTGTTTGGCTTTGTTACCACTTTTGGTTAGCCCCTCTTGTAGTGTTGCTAGTTGAAGGTGAAGTTGAAGTTTGTTCCATGTTGGAACATGGATATGTTGTGATATCACAACATCTCTTATTTAATTAATGCATCTATATACTTGGTAAAGGGTGGAAGGCTCGACCTTATGCCTTTTGTTCCACTCTTGCCGCCCTAGTTTCCGTCATACCGGTGTTATGTTCCTTGATTTTGCGTTCATTATGCGGTTGGATGTTATGGGAACCCCTTGAAATTTCGCTTTGAATAAAACTCCTCCATCAAGGCCCACCCTTGGTTTTACATTTGCCTAACAACCTAAACCTTTTTACCTTGGGTTTCCGGAGCCCGAGGGTCATCTTTATTTTAACCCCCCGGGCCAGTGCTTCTCTAAGTGTTGGTCCGAACTAGAGCCCCTTGCAGCGCCACCTCGGGGAAACTGATATGTCCATTTTGCATCATGCTTTTATATCGATATTTATTGCATTATGGGATGTTATTTCACATTATGTCACAATACTTATGGCTATTCTCTCTTATTTTATGAGGTTTACATAAGGAGGGAGAATGCCGGCAGGTGGAATTCTGGGCTGGAAAAGGAGCAAATATTAGAGACCTATTCTGCACAACTCCAAAAGTCCTAAAACTCCACGGAATACCTTATAATAAATAATGAAAAATCCTCGCCAAAGATGAAGACCAGGGGGCCCACACCCTTTCCACGAGGGTGGGGGGTGCGCAGGGCGCGCCCCCTACCTCGTGGGCCCCCTGGTGGCTCTCCGATGACCATCTTCTGCTATATGAAGTCTTTCATCGAGAAAAAAACCAGAAGCAACCTTTCGGGACGAAACTCCGCCGCCACGAGGCGGAACCTTGGCGGAACCAATCTAGGGCTCCGGCATAGCTGTTCTGCCGGAGAAACTTCCCTCGCAGAGGGGGAAATCATCGCCATCGTCATCATCAACGCTCCTCTCATCGGGAGAGGGCAATCTCCATCAACATCTTCATCATCACCATCTCATCTCAAAACCCTAGTTCATCTCTTGTATCCAATTCTTGTGTCCAAGTCCGGGATTGGTGCTAGTAGGTTACTAGTAGTGTTAATTACTCCTTGTAGTTGATGCTAGTCGGTTTAATTGGTGGAAGATCATATGTTCAGATCCTTTATGCATATTATTACCCCTCTGATTATGAATATGAATATGCTTTGTGAGTAGTTACGTTTGTTCCTGAGGACAAGGGAGAAGTCTTGCTATTAGTAGTCATGTGAATTTGGTATTCGTTTGATATTTTGATGAGATGTATGTTGTCTAGCCTCTAGTGGTGTTATGTGAATGTCGACTACATAACACTTCACCATTATTTTGGCCTAGAGGAAGGCATTGGGAAGTAATAAGTAGATCATGGGTTGCTAGAGTGACAGAAGCTTAAACCCTAGTTTATGCGTTGGTTCGTAAGGGGCTGATTTGGATCCATATGTTTCATACTATGGTTAGGTTTACCTTAATACTTTTGTTGTAGTTGCGGATGCTTGCAATAGAGGTTAATCATAAGTGGGATGCTTGTTCAAGTAAGAACATCACCCAAGCACTGGTCCACCCACATGTCAAATTATCAAAGTACCGAACGCGAATCATATGAACGTGATGAAAACTAGCTTGACGATATTCCCATGTGTTCTCGGGAGCGATTTTCCTTATATAAGAGTTTGTCCAGGCTTGTCCTTTGCTACAAAAAGGATTGGGCCACCTTGCTGCACTTTATTTACTTTTGTTACTTGTTGCTCATTACAAATTATCTCATGACAAAACTATCTATTACCACTTATTTCAGTACTTGCAGAGAATACCTTGCTGAAAACCGCTTATCATTTCCTTCTGCTCCTTGTTGGGTTCGACACTCTTACTTATCGAAAGGACCATGATAGATCCCCTATACTTGTGGGTCATCAAGACTCTTTTCTGGCGCCGTTGCCGGGGAGTGAAGCGCCTTTGGTAGGTGGAATTTGGTAAGGAAAATTTATATAGTGTGCTGAAATTTACTGTCACTTGTTACTATGTAAAGTAATCCTTTGAGGGGCTTGTTCGGGGTATCTTCACCCCGACCAGTAGAGCAAAGAGTTGCTCCTCAACCTATTGAACCAATTGAAAATGAAATTCCTTATGAGTATCCTTCGGGTATTGATGAGGACATCAATACCATTGTTACACCCACAGCCCCTACTGTTAGATATACTGGACCAATTACTAGAGCTCGTGCACGCCAATTAAATTACCAGGTACTTTCGTTTCTTGGTAATGATTCTAATGTTCATGAGATTATGATGCTGCCTAAATTGGATACATTTGTTTTGCTTACAAATGAAGGGCCTAGCTTGGAGAAGGATGAACATTGGAGCAAGAACACACATGGAGTTGATGGCATGCGCAAGGGGATCAAGAACGGAGTTACAAGTGATGATTTCAGGACTTTAAAGCCACCATAAGGAGTGCATGAAGCCTTGGACGAAATATACAAGATGCCACTTCATAATATTCGTCCATAGGCTATTCTAGGTGTTGCGTCACCTTATTAATGGGCCAGGCCCATGTAATTTCGAAATACTTAAGTATAGGCTATTTTTAGAGTCCGTACGTGTG
Organism: Triticum aestivum; assembly: GCF_018294505.1. Lineage (NCBI taxonomy): Eukaryota > Viridiplantae > Streptophyta > Magnoliopsida > Poales > Poaceae > Triticum > Triticum aestivum. Next base: position 247,818,101 of record NC_057806.1, on the reverse strand, counting down.
GGGAAACAAGAGTTAGGGTTGGTTTTGGACCCCACCCTCAAGGGCCACGAAATTCCCCCCTCTTCCTCCATATATACAACCCTTAGGGCGTCATTTAGACTTAGGGTTTTGTTTAGATTAAAAGTTCGCCATAGCTGCAACTTCGCGTACTTCGTTTGTGTCCAACGACCAGACCAAGACGTCATAGAACCCCACCTTGATCAATAAAGCTTTCATCTTATATTCGCAATATCCCGATTGCAATCTCAGTTTCTTGCTTGTTCTTCGTTTGCTCGCAGGAAACAGACCCTCGTGGTCAGGTTGATCGTGCTCCGGCGTGGTCAATAACCCTCGGAAGTTGGTTTAGCGATTGCTAAGGCGCGACGTCTCGCACGTTCGTAGTCGGATCGTCAAAGTCGACTCCCACAGAAAATGATAGCCACCATCTCATCGAAACATCGGGACACCTTAGCCTCTATCAAGTGGTATCAGATTTCCAGGTTGCTCGGTGAGATTTTACAGTTTTTCGTAGATTAGATCGAGTCTGTTCTTCATACCTATAGTCCACCAAAAAGCCACACAAAAAATTAGGGTTAGTTCATCATATCCGAACCAATTTGAGCCTTTGCATAATCTTTTTAGGGTTTTTGCTTTGTTGAATTTGCGGTTGCATCGTCGTGTCAAGTTGCTGGTCTTAGAGTCTAGTCTTTTAGAGTTTTGAGTTCTGGTCATAAGTTGTCACGCCGCCGCCGCACCATCATCATCGCCCATCTATCACTTTTTCTTATCCGCCACCGCTCTGAATCCATATCCATATACCACCACCAATCCGTATCCATATACCACCACCAATCTGTATCCATATACCACCACCGCTACCATATACCATCACCGCTGCCATATACCACAACCATATATCCACCACCAATCTGAGTTCTTCTCATATTAGGCTTGTTCTTGAGATCAATCTAAATTCCGATTCGTGTTTCCTTGCCTGCGTAGGCCTCGAAAAAAAAAGAGTCTGGAGACCCCCGGGCAGTTTTTAGGCCAAAATTTTCACGGGCAAATTTTTTCCCTATCCTATTTTTAGGCTTTTCTGAGTCTTTTGAGCCACGTGCCATCATAGTTGTCGCACTTTTTCGTCATCGCTGCCCTGATTTCCAAAAAAAAAGTGAAAAAAAAATTCCGTGCCCATCCTATCAGTTTGACGAGGGAAGAGTTTTGAGACACTCGCCATTATTGTGATTTTTCGCAAAAAAAAGGAGCGCAAAAAAAGGAGCGCAAAAAAAGAGCAAAAAAAAGAGTTCCAGAGTGTGCTTTTCCCTTATTTACGTGCAACGCCGTGATTTTGTTAGTGTTCTACGCTCGCGTCTCTAGCACGGTCTAGCCTAGGACCAGCACAGTACCGTTGTTGAGCGTTTATTCAACTTTGCATCTCTGAATTGATTATTGCTGACCCTTTTTGCTACCATACTATAAGCCTTCCCAGCTCCACATACATCTACGTCGTGCGTTTGACTCTCCCTGGCAATCGCTCTATCCAAGCTTTTGAGAGTTTTGACTATAACGGTTGCCGATCACCGCCTGCTGCTGGGTAAGAACTGGTAAGAATTTGAGATTTGCTTGACGGATTTGTGACACCCTCCACCACCACCACTTGTTAGTAGTCTGTAGGATCATATTCTTGTGTGTTTCTATTGCTGCTAACCATGCCAGGATCACAAGCCGACGAGACTGACTGGGAGAACTTGACGAACAAGGAGCTTCATGATACATTTCAGCAAATGATGAGTGGACAGGTGCAAGATGTGATAAAGAGATTTGAAGAGGCCATGGAGAAGATAGATGGCATGGAGAAGACGTTTGAAACAAAGCTCGATAACAAGTTTGCTGAATTGCTTTCGCGTTTTCCACCACCACCACCGGCTGCTCCTGCCGCACCTCTGCAACAACAGCAACAACACCGACTACCTCCACGTCGGGAAACAACCCTCCGCCGAGCGAGCCGTGTCCCTCTTCAGTCGGGCCAAACTGCTGGTGCTGCTGTTGATACTTCTGTGGCTCCTACTGCTGATGTGGAGGAGGATGATTATGTGGGAGATTATGAGGATGAGGTTGATCAAAATCAGAACTACGTGCCACCACCAGCACAGCAACCACCAGGTCGTCCACATGCAAATAATGGCAATGGTAGGGCTCACCCTCAGGTACGAGATCATGACCATCTCCCTAAACTAAAATTGAATATTCCACCATTTGAGGGTAGATATGTTCCTGATATATATCTTACTTGGGAGTTAGAAACTGAACAACGATTTACATGTTTACAATATCCCGAGGAGAGACGTGTTCCTGCTGCTGTTTGTGCATTCACTAGTTTTGCATGTGTTTGGTGGTCTGAGCATTGTAGATTATATCCTATTCTGGCTACTTGGGCTGCTTTGAAAACTGCTATGCGTACTCGTTGGGTTCCACCATATTATCAACGTGAATTACTTCAAAAATTGCAGCGCTTAAGACAGGGAATTTTTTTTGTAGAAGAATATTATCAGGAATTACAAACTAGCATGATTAGATGTGGTATTGTTGAGGAGAATGAAGCTATGCTTGCACGTTTTATGGGTGGACTAAATAGAGAGATTCAGACCATTCTAGACTATAAGGAGTATACTAATATCACTCGTTTATTCCATCTTGCTTGTAAAGCTAAACGTGAAGTGCAGGATCGACATGCATTGGCGCGGACTAACTTTTTTGCAGGTCGACCTTCATCATGGACACCACGTGCATCATCTACTTCCACACGTTCTGCTACACCGGCGCCTCCGTCAGCTGCCACCTCCAACCGTGATACAATAAAGCAGGCACAATCACCACTATCTGCCAAGAGCACACCTTCTGGGCCTGCAAAGAGCTCTTCTTCATCCATGGCATCAACAGGGCAAACACATGATATTAATTGTCGACGTTGCAAGGGTGGAGGTCATTATGCGAGAGAATGCCCATCTAAGCGTGTGATGATTATTACTGAGGATGGTGGGTATGAGTCCGCTAGTGACTATGATGAGGAGACTTTGGCTCTTATTACACGTGACGAACACGGTGGAGACGATTCTGATCATGAGACGCAAGACATGGTTCCTGAAGATGCTGACAGGTATGAATGTTTAGTTGCTCAACGTGTTTTGAGTGTGCAGGTTACACAAGCTGAGCAAAATCAGAGGCATAATTTGTTCCATACAAAGGGAGTTGTGAAGGAACGTTCTGTTCGCGTGATCATAGATGGAGGGAGCTGCAATAACTTGGCTAGCATGGAGATGGTGGAGAAGCTATCTCTCACCACAAGGCAACATCCACATCCTTACTACATCCAATGGTTCAACAACAGCGCCAAGGTTAAGGTAACACGTACTGTTCGTGTGCATTTTAGTATCTCTACATATGCTGATTATGTTGATTGTGATGTGGTACCTATGCAAGCATGTTCCTTATTACTTGGTAGACCATGGCAATTTGATAAAAATTCTGTACACCATGGTAGAAACAATCAGTATACTCTTGTTCATAATGATAAAAATATTACTTTGCTTCCTATGACTCCTGATTCCATTTTGAAAGATGATATTAATAGAGCTAATAAAGCAAAACAGGAGACAAATAAGAGTGAAAATCAGATTGTGGCAAAAGAATTTGAGCACCAAATGAAGCCTAATAATAAACCATCTACTGTTGTTTCTGAAATTAAATTGAAAAGTGCATGTTTACTTGCCACCAAATCTGATTCTATGTTCGGAGGACAGGACATGTCTTTCTATAGGTAGGTATCCGGCTCTTCAAGTTCGTAGATCCGAATGTAATTCGTCCTTAATATAGAGGAAGAGTTGTCGTCTTGCTCTTCTACTACCGCTACTTGATGGGTGATAGGTGGAGTTCTAATTTCTCTCTGGTTGGGTTTAAGGCCAATCCGATCATAGTCCGTGGCGACCCCCAAGGCGGCAATGCGATCTAGGAGCTCGTTTAAAGATGACAGCTCTGCCGGATCCATCTGCTTGGAGTAATTAGAGTCAACATGAAGGAGATTTTTGATGACCCGAGAAGCCATCATCGGCTTAGTGGCCGAACGGGCGTTTATAATGAAGCCACCCAGCCGGAGGGTTTGGCCTGGGGCCAGTGTTCCTTCGGAGGTGACGTTATCCTTGAGAACAAGGCGACCCATCAATCTTATCTTTCGGCCGCATAGTGGAACTCTCAATGAAAGCACCAATGTCGGTGTCAAAACCGGCGGATCTCGGGTAGGGTGTCCCGAACTGTGCGTCTAGGATATATGGTAACAGGAGACAGGGGACACAATGTGTGACGCCCCGAGACCGTTGCGCCAGGTATCTTCCAGTTATTCGTTGTTGTTGCCTTGTCATTCGCTTGCATGTTGCATCTTAGTCATGTCATCATGTGCATTGCATCATCATGTTTTCAAAACTTGCATCCCTCCGGGTTCCCCAGTTCTCTCCGTTGTCCGTTCTGAGCCCAGCCACACTTGCACGCGCCCGCAGCACCTCCGAAATAGTATTTTATAAGTGGCCGGAAAATGTTCTCGGAATGGGATGAAAGTTGGCGTGTGGTCTTATTATAGTGTAGATAGACTGCCTGTCTATATTCGTCGAATTCGGAGTTTGTTTGATAGCCCAATCGTTAAACATATAGCCGCAATGTAGTCGGTCTATCGTCGGACGTTTTCGGTCTCCGAAATCTATTGCCGGGCTTTCCCTCTCTTTCCTCCCTAGACCATCTACACATCCCACTACCATCCGCCAGGCCCCGAAACCCCTCTTTGCACAGTGCATCGACCCCTCACGCGTGTCCGAAACTTACCCGAACCCGACCCGGACAGTCATTACCGATGGGTCCGGATCAACACCTATCATCCTCCAAATATATGTGGTTTCTTCATTTCACTCCCCTAACCCACTTTTTTCCCGACCGTTGGATAGCGATCGAATGGCTACGAAGCCCCCTCAGACATGAAAAACCTAGCCCTCCATGCTTTTAAAAGACAACCTAGGCCTCCTGATTTGGAAACCCTACCCCCTTCCTAAAAATCCACTCCTACCCACTCCACCCCGCCACTTGTTGCCCATGTCTCCACCTCTAGTCTGATGAGGACATCAATACCATTGTTACACCCACAGCCCCTACTGTTACATATACTGGACCAATTACTAGAGCTCGCGCACGCCAATTAAATTACCAGGTACTTTCATTTCTTGGTAATGATTCTAATGTTCATGAGATTATGATGCTGCCTAAATTGGATACATTTGTTTTGCTTACAAATGAAGGGCCTAGCTTGGAGAAGGATGAACATTGGAGCAAGAACACGCATGGAGTTGATGGCATGCGCAAGGGGATCAAGAACGGAGTTACAAGTGATGATTTCAGGACTTTGAAGCCGCCATAAGGAGTGCATGAATCCTTGGACGAAATATACAAGATGCCACTTCATAATATTCGTCCATAGGCTATTCTAGGTGCTGCGTCACCTTATTAATGGGCCAGGCCCATGTAATTTCGAAATACTTAAGTATAGGCTATTTTAGAGTCCGTATGTGTGGGGAAACAAGAGTTAGGGTTGGTTTCGGACCCCACCCTCAAGGGCCACGAAATTCCCCCCTCTTCCTCCATATATACAGCCCTTAGGGCGTCGTTTAGACTTTGTGTTTTGTTTAGATTAAAAGTTCGCCATAGCTGCAACTTCGCGTACTTCGTTTGTGTCCAACGACCAGACCAAGATGTCACAGAACCCCACCTTGATCAATAAAGCTTTCATCTTATATTCGCAATATCCCGATTGCAATCTCAGTTTCTTGCTTGTTCTTCGTTTGCTCGCAGGAAACAGACCCTCGTGGTCAGGTTGATCGTGCTCCGGCGTGGTCAATAACCCTCGGAAGTTGGTTTAGCGATTGCTAAGGCGCGACGTCTCGCACGTTCGTAGTCGGATCGTCAAGGTCGACTCCCACAGAAAACGATAGCCAACATCTCATCGAAACATCGGGACACCTTAGCCTCTATCAAGTATGATAGAAAAACTGCTAGCTAATCCTTTTATAGGAGATGGAACAAAGCATCCTGATGAACACCTAATATATGTGGATGAAGTTTGTGGATTATTTAATCTTGCAGGTATACCCGATGATGTTGCTAAGAAGAAGGTCTTCCCTTTATCTTTGAAGGGAGATGCATTGACATGGTATAGGCTATGTGATGATACGAGATCATGGAACTATAGAAGATTGAAATTGGAATTTCATCAAAAGTATTACCCTATGCATCTTGTTCATCATGACCGCAATTATATATATAATTTTTGGCCTCGCGAAGGGGAAGGCATCGCTCAAGCTTGGGGGAGGCTAAAATCAATGTTATATTCATGCCCCAATCATGAGCTCCCAAGAGAAACAATTCTTCAAAAAATTTATGCTCGACTTTCTGAAAATAATCGCACCATGCTCGATACTTCTTGGGCTGGATCTTTTATGATGAAGACTATTGGATTTAGATGGGATTTATTGGATAGAATTAAACGCAACTCTGAAGATTGGGATCTCGACAAAGGTAAGGAGTCAGGTATGACACCTAAGTTTGATTGTGTTAAATCTTTTATGGATGCTAATACTCTCTGTAAGTTTAGCACTAAATATGGACTTGATTCTGAGATAGTAGCTTCTTTCTGTGAATCTTTTGCTACTTATGTTGATCTCCCTAAGGAGAAGTGGTTTAAATATCATCCTCCCATAGAAGTAAAAGTAGCTGCACTTATTAAAGTTGAAGAAAATACTATCACTTATAATGATCCTATTGTTCCTACTTGTTATGTTGAGAAACCACCTTTCCCTGTTAGGATAAAGGATCATGCTAAAGCTTCAACTGTGGTTCGTAAAAGCAATATTAAAACATATACACCTCCTGAGCAAGTTAAAGTTGAACCTAATATCGCTATTGTTAAAGATCTCTTGTCTGATAATATTGATGGGCATGTTATTCAGTTCTGCGGTGAAACTGCTAGAATTGCTAAACCTTGTGCTAAAGATAAAAATAGACCTGTGGTAGGCATGCCTGTTATTTCTGTTAAAATAGGAGATCATTGTTATCATGGCTTATGTGATATGGGTGCTAGTGCTATTGCAATACCTATTGACTTATACAAAGAAATTATGCATGACATTGCACCTATTGAGTTAGAAGAAATTGATGTTACTATTAAACTTGCTAATAGAGATACTATTTCACCAATGGGAATTGTTAGATATGTTGAAGTCTTGTGTGGGAAAACTAAATATCCTGCTGATTTTCTTGTTCTTGGTTCCCCACAAGATAGCTTTTGTCCCATTATATTTGGTAGACCCTTCTTAAATATTGTTAATGCTACCATAGATTGCACAAGGGATGTTGTTACTGTCAGCTTAGATGATATGACTCATGAGTTTAATTTCTCTAAATTTAGTAAATAACACCGTGAAGAAGAATTGCCTAGTAAGGATGAAATTATTGGTCTTGCTTCTATTGTCGTACCTCCTAGTGATCCTTTAGAACACTATTTGCTAGACCATGAGAATGATATGTTTATGAATGAAAGAAGGGAAATAGATGAAGCATTCTTTAAACAGGAACCTATTCTGAAACACAATTTGCCTGTTGAAATCCTAGGGGATCCCCCTCCACCTAAGGGTGGTCCCGTGTTTGAGCTTAAACCGTTGCCTGATAATCTTAAATATGCTTATCTTGATGAAAATAAGATATATCTTGTTATTATTAGTGCTAACCTTTCAGAGCATGAAGAAGAAAGATTACTGAAAACTCTGAAGAAGCACCGTGCTGCTATTGGATATACTCTTGATGATCTTAAGGGCATTAGTCCCACTCTATGTCAACATAAAATAAATTTGGAAGCAGATGCCAAACCAGTTCGTGATCCTCAACGATGTCTGAATCCTAAAATGAAAGAAGTGGTAAGAAAAGAAATACTAAAGCTTCTGGAGGTAGGTATAATTTATCTCGTTGCTGGTAGTCAGTGGGTAAGTCATGTTCATTGTGTCCCTAAGAAGGGAGGCATTACTGTTGTTCCTAATGATAAAGATGAATTGATTCCACAAAGAATTATTACATGTTATAGGATGGTAATTGATTTCCACAAATTAAATAAGGCTACTAAGAAAGATCATTACCCCTTACCTTTTATCGATCAAATGCTAGAAAGATTATGCAAGCATACACATTACTGCTTTCTAGATGGTTATTCTGGTTTCTCTCAAATACCTGTGTCGGCTAAAGATCAATCAAAGACTACTTTTATATGCCCTTTTGGTACTTTTGCTTATAGACGTATGCCTTTTGGTTTACGTAATGCACCTGCTACCTTTCAAAGATGCATGATGGCTATATTCTGTGACTTTTGTGAAAAGATTTGTGAGGTTTTCATGGATGACTTTTCCGTCTATGGATCTTCTTTTGATTATTGCTTGAGCAATCTTGATCGAGTTCTGCAGAGATGTGAAGAAATTAATCTTGTATTGAATTGGGAAAAGTGCCACTTTATGGTTAATGAAGGTATTGTCTTGGGGCATAAAGTTTCTGAAAGAGGTATTGAAGTTGATAAAGCCAAGGTTGATGCTATTGAAAAGATGCCAGGTCCCAAGGACATCAAAGGTATAAGAAGTTTCCTTGGTCACGCCGGATTTTATAGGAGGTTCATCAAGGACTTCTCAAAAATTTCTTGGCCTCTGACTAATTTATTACAAAAAGATATACCATTTGTCTTTGATGATGATTGTGTAGAAGCATTTGAAATACTTAAGAAAGCATTAGTCTCTGCACCTATTGTTCAGCCACCTGATTGGAATTTACCCTTTGAAATTATGTGTGATGCTAGCGATTATGCTGTAGGTGCTGTTCTAGGGCAAAAGAGTTGATAAGAAATTAAATGTTATCCATTATGCTAGTAAGACTCTAGACAATGCTCAAACAAATTATGCTACTACTGAAAAAGAACTTTTAGCAGTTGTATTTGCTTGTGATAAGTTTAGACCTTATATTGTTGATTCTAAAGTAACTATCCACACTGATCATGCTGCTATTAAATATCTTATGGAGAAGAAAGATGCTAAACCTAGACTTATTAGATGGGTTCTCTTGCTATAAGAATTTGATTTGCATATTGTTGATTGAAAAGGAGCTGAGAACCCCGTTGCAGACAACTTATCTAGGTTAGAGAATGTTCTTGATGACCCACTACCTATTGACGATAGCTTTCCTGATGAACAATTAAATGTCATAAGTACTTCTCGTAGTACCCCTTGGTATGCTGATTATGCTAATTGTATTGTTGCTAAATTCATACCACCTAGCTTCATATACCAACAAAAGAAAAAGTTCTTCTATGATTTGAGACATTACTTTTGGGATGACACACATCTTTATAAAGAAGGAGTGGATGGTGTTATTAGACGTTGTGTACCTGAGCATGAACAGGAACAGATCCTACGCAAGTGCCACTCCAAAACTTATGGAGGACACCACGCGGGAGATAGAACTGCACATAAAGTATTGCAATCCGGTTTTTATTGGCCTACTCTCTTCAAGGATGCCCGTAAGTTTGTCCTATCTTGTGATGAATGTCAAAGAATTGGTAATATTAGTAGACGTCAAGAAATGCCTATGAATTATTCACTTGTTATTGAACCGTTTGATGTTTGGGGCTTTGATTATATGGGACCTTTTCCTGCCTCTAATGGATATACACATATTTTAGTTGCTGTTGATTACGTTACTAAGTGGGTAGAAGCTATTCCAACTAGTAGTGTTGATCATAACACTTCTATTAAAATGCTTAAAGAAGTTATTTTTCCGATGTTTGGAGTCCCTAGATATTTAATGACTGATGGTGGTTCACATTTTACTCATGGTGCTTTCCATAAAATGCTTGCTAAATATGACGTCAATCATAGAATTGCATCTCCGTATCACCCACAGTCTAGTGGTCAAGTAGAATTGAGTAATAGAGAACTCAAATTAATTTTGCAAAAGACTGTCAATAGGTCTAGAAAGAATTGGTCCAAGAAACTTGATGATGCATTATGGGCCTATAGAACTGCATATAAAAATCCTATGGGTATGTCTCCGTATAAAATGGTATATGGAAAAGCATGTCACTTACCTCTCGAACTAGAACATAAGGCATATTGGGCTATTAAAGATCTCTACTATGATTTCAAACTTGCCGGTGAAAAGAGGTTATTTGATATTAGCTCACTTTTGAATGGAGAACCCAATCTTATGAAAATGCCAAGTTGTTTAAAGAAAAGGTTAAAAGATGGCATGACAAAAGGATACAAAAGTGTGATTTTAATGTAGGTGATTATGTATTGCTATACAACTCTCGTTTAAGACTTTTCGCAGGAAAACTTCTCTCTAAATGGGAAGGCCCCTATGTTATCGAGGAGGTCTATCGTTCCGGTGCCATAAAAATCAACAACTTCGAAGGCACAAATCCGAAGGTGGTAAACGGTCAGAGAATTAAACATTATATCTCAGGTAATCCCATAAATATTGAAACCAATATTATTGAAACCGTAACCCCGGAGGAATACATAAGGGACACTTTCTAGAACATTTCAAACTCCGAAAAAGGAATAGGTATGTGGTACGGTAAGTAACCGACTCCAAAACAATTTTTAAGGCAATATTTCTCCGTTTTGGAATATTTAGAAAAATAGAAAATTAAGTAGCAGTCCGGGAAGGACACAAGGGCCCCACGAGGGTGGAGGGCGCGCCCTACCCCCCTGGGCGCGCCCCCTACCTCGTGAGCACCTCATGTGCTTTCCGGACTCCGTTTTCTTGCATGATACATATTTTGGTCGGTAAAAATTCACTATATATTCTCCTGAAGGTTTTGACTCCCGTATCACGCAATTATCCTCTGTTTTTGTTTCGAGCTGTCCCGCTGCAGATTAGATCAACATGTCTTCCCAGGATTTAGAAGGAGAAAGCTATGTGGATGATTACTTAGCTAATCCTAAGGCCTATGGAGATGTGGAGCACGATGGTTGGACCATGGAGGAAGAAGAGGACTACATAGATCCCCTATACTTGTGGGTCATCAGAAACTTGAGGGCTGGTTTTAGTTGTATGGACTGCTCATCTGGTGTGCCCTGAGAACGAGATATGTGCCGCTCCTATCGGGATTTGTCGGCACATTCGGGCGGCTTTGCTGGTCTTGTTTTACCATTGTCGAGATGTCTTGTAATTGGGATTCCGAGACTGAGCTGGTTTTTCCGGGAGAAGGAATATCCTTCGTTGACTGTGAGAGCTTGTGATGGGCTAAGTTGGGACACCCCTGCAGGGTATAAACTTTGGAAAGCCGTGCCCGTGGTTATGTGGTAGATGGGAATTTCTTAATGTCTGGTTGTAGAGAACTTGACTTAATTAAAATACATCAACCGCGTGTGTAGCCGTGATGGTCTCTTTTGGGCGGAGTCCAGGAAGTGAACACGGTCTTGTGTTATGCTTGAACGTAAGTAGTTTCAGGATCACTTCTAGCTTCTCGACCGTTGCGTTGCTTCTCTTCTTGCTCTCTTTTGCGTATGTTAGTCGCCATATATGCTTAGTGCTTGCTACAAGTCCACCTCATTACCTTACCTTACCTTACCTTACCCATAAGCTTAAATAGTCTTGACCTCGCGGGTGTGAGATTGCTGAGTCCTCGTGACTCACAGATACTTCCAAACAGTTGCAGGTGCCGATGATACCGGTACAGGTGATGCAACCGAGCTCAAGTGGGAGCTCGATGAAGATCTTGGTCATTGTTATGTGTCTTTTCCGGATGATCAGTAGTGGAGCCCAGTTGGGACGATCGGGGATCTAGCAATTGGGGTTGTCTTCTTTTATTTTGGTTCCATAGTCGGACCTTGATTGTACCCTGGATGATGTATGTTTAACTTGTATTTGTGTGAAGTGGCGATTGTAAGCCAACCCTTTATCCCTTTCTTATCCAGTACATGGGATTGTGTGAAGATTACCCCACTTGCGACTAAACCACCATGCGGTTATGCCTCGACACGTGGGAGATATAGCTGCATTGTGGGTGTTACACCTAACTTATGTTTCAAATTCAAGGTTTTGTAACTTGAATTGAAGGTTGTAAGGCTCTCCACGAGCGGCGGTATGCTTCCTAAGAAACATAGTGATTTTGGTAGCAATGCTGCATACACCATTAATTTCGTGAGCAATTTCAGTCACTTGTCATCAGTCTAGTTCCTCTCCTTGTCAAACTTATGATGAACACTTATGAGTTGTTCACGATTAGTCATTGTCCTCGATGGACCATGCTACGACATATGTTGTTTCGATGTAGTGTGAGTAGCAGAGTCTTCAACACCCACTTGGTTTACGAATTTGGTTGACTCGAGTTAAAGGCTTTGATGGACCGTCATCATTGTGCAGAGGAATTTTGCCTTTGCCTGAGGGAATGGCGCCTCTAGGAAGTTCAACTAGAGGCAGAAATTCTTGATGATTTGCGCTTGAAACCTGATATGCACAAGCTGAGTGACCTAGAATGAAGCGCATTATCCACTGTGCATATGGCTTCAAAGCATTTGGTACTTGGGCAGAAACATCCATTGCCCATAGGAATAAATCTTGCAGATCAAAGGGTATTGAATAGATGATGTTGTACATGACATTCCTCATCAGATTGATGACTTCAATGAGAGAATTAGATCCTTTGATCGAGCATGAAGTCTTCGTCGTGATGTGATAGATGGTCGTCAACACAAACAACTAATCCTTCACTATGAAGTATTCGGGAGCATCTTCTCCGAGAGCCATCGGCTCCATTAGTGTCAACATCTGTGAAGCATTTGTCCCTTGAGCTCTATACAAGCTAATAGAACAAGGAATTGGGTAGTGCAAGCTTGTATGCCGAAGTAGTTCAGTTGCCGGAGCTCTGAAGTGTGTAGCCTATCATCAAGTTCAGAACCCAAGTCTTCGTGTGTGACTTACATAAATGTGCAGAGTGATGTAGAACTGGAGAAATTCTTCATTCCAATCATGCGCACCACTGACAAATAATAAAGTCCAACTGACTAAGGATATTAAAGTACTCGATCGGAGTAAGGCAATTGTTCCATCTCCAGATGTTGGATGTGCTAATATGGAAAGATGCGATTATGATCGAAGACAACAACATGGTACAGTTTGTGCATCGTATCCTAGAGGAGAGCACTATGCATGTGCATCAAGTCTTATGGATTTTTGCCAATGAAGAATATCCTGTGTGTATGGAAGGCAACTCCGTTCGGAAGCTTCCCAAGAGCATATCATAAAAAATGTGGCATTTCTGGCACGTGCAGAAGATTTTTCTTGAGCATATGTAGCAGAGGAGCATGGCTGAGATTCTTCAGGGACGCTCCTTAGAAGTTGTTAGAGAACTGTGCATTTTCTGAAATCTCTTGAGAGGCGAGCACTTTGCTTCATCACCAACCTCCATTGTAGCCAGGTTGAATGGTGATTCAGGAGATTGGACAGGAGGGGTGGCACATTCTTCAATTGGATTTTTGGGTTTTTGAGATTCCCAAAACTCATCGTAACACTGGTACAATGAGCTGCTATACAAATGGTTTTTAACCCCTTTCCGCGATGGCATTATAAACCATCGCCTAGTGAGTGTGGGTGATAGGGGGTCCTTCCCACACGACCCAGAAACTGTCGGGATATGCCCTCTGGTCACACACGCTTGGCAAAATGAGATTCTGTGCGACGAGCGAGCGATCAAATACAATTATACATGCCCAATCGGTTACGGTCGTAAGGACATCCCACACAATCAGTCCCAGACAAACGTTTTCGTTCTTATGTACATCCCTGTAACACCCACAATGCGACTATATCTCCAACGTGTCGGGGCACGACTTAGAGGCATAGCCGCATGGTAGTTTTGTCGCAAGAGGGGTAATCTTCACACAATCCCATGTACTGAATAAGAAAGGGATAAAGAGTTGGCTTACAATCGCCACTTCACACAATACATAAATAATTCATACATCATCCAAGTACACTCAAAAACCGACTACGACCAAATCCAACAGAAAAGGAAGATAAACCCCAAATGCTAGATCCCTATTGTCCCAACTGGGCTCCACTACTGACCATCAGGAAACGAAACGTAGTAACTACCCAGATCCTCGTCGAACTCCCACTTGAGTTCGGTAGCATCACCTACACTGGTATCCTCGACACCTGCAACTGTTTGGAAGTATCCGTGAGTCATGAGGACTCAACAATCTCACACCCGCGAGATCAAGACTATTTAAGCTTATGGGTAGGAGAAGGTAGTGAGGTGGAGCTGCAGCAAGCACTAAGCATATAGGGTGGCTAACACACGCAAGTAAGAGCGAGAAGAGAAGCAACACAACGGTCGAGAAGCTAGAAGTGATCAAGAAGTGATCCTGAAACTACTAACGCACAACCATAACACAAGAACTGTGTTCACTTCCCGGAGTCCGCCGAAAATAGACCATCACGGCTATGCACACGGTTGATTCATTTTAATTAAGTCAAGTGTCAAGTTCTCTACTACCGGATATTAACAAATTCCCATCTGCCACATAACAGCGGCACGACTCTCGAAAGTTTATACCCTCCAAGGGTGTCCCAACTTAGCCCATCACAAGCTCTCACGGTTAACGAAGGATATTCCTTCTCCCAGAAAGACCCGATCAGTCTCGGAATTCCAGTTAGAAGACATTTCGACAATGGTAAAACAAGACCACCAGAGCCGCCCGATGTGCCGACAAATCCCGATAGGAGTCGCACGTATCTCGTTCTCAGGGCACACCAGATGAACACTACGTACGACAACCGAAGATACCCCAAGTTGCCTAGGGGCGGCACCGCAAGTGGCTCTGTTTTGGACCAACACTCAGAGGAGCACTGGCCCGGGGGTTTAAAATAAAGATGACCCTTGAGTCCGCGGAACCCAAGGGAAAAAGGCTTAGGTGGCAAATGTTAAAACCAAGGTTGGGCCTTGCTGGAGGAGTTTTATTCAAGACAAACTGTCAAGGGGGTCCCATAAATCCCCAACCGCGTAAGGAACGCAAAATGAAGGAACATAACACCGGTATGACGGAAACTAGGGCGGCAAGAGTGGAACAAAACACCAGGCAAAAGGCCGAGCCTTCCACCTTTTACCAAGTATATAGATGCATTAATTAAAATAAGAGATATTATGATATCCCAACATATCCATGTTCCAACATGGAACAAACTTCAACTTCACCTGCAACTAGCAACACTATAAGAGGGGCTGAGCAAAAGCGGTAACATAGCCAAACAATGGTTTGCTAGGAAGGTGGGTTAGAGGCTTGACATGGCAACATGGGAGGCATGATATAACAAGTGGTAGGTAGCGTGACATAGCGATAGAGTGAACAACTAGCAAGCAAAGATAGAAGTGATTTCGAGGGTATGGTCATCTTGCCTGCAAAGTTCTCAGAGTTGTCGAAAGCTTGATCCTTGTTAGCGTACTCAACAGGTTCCTCGTTCACGTACTCGTCTCCCGGCTCTACCCAAGGCAAGAACACGAGCAAAGGAACAACAATCAAGCACGGTGTAATGCACAAGCAACATGATGTAATACAAGCATGATATGCAAGATATGATATGCAATGCATATGCGTGCTCCGGAAGGGAAAGAATGATCAAGGCATCAACTTGGCAAACCAAGTATGCCACTGGAAAGATGAGGTGATTTCGATTGAAATCAATATAAAGATCATCGGAAACGGATGCATGGTTTGCAAATGACAAGCAACACAAGAATGACGCAAATCTGCGATGAACAACATGATAGCACTTAGAATGCAACAAGAAACTAAGCTACTGCACTCCAACATAGCAACAAAGCATATGGAAGTGATGTACAAGAGATGCTTGACAAAACATGAACACCGAGCTATGGCTAGATCACACAAGAACAGGTTCAAACAAGCATGGCAAAAATGCAAAAGATATCAGCTCCACAGACTTAGTAAAAAAGGGTTATTGGATACATGCCACTACAACTTTCATGAGTTGGAAAAATGCCATTACAATTTTACACATTGGAAAAATGCCATTACAACTCTTCCATTCTCCTCTATATACCATTAGGTTAAATTTGAGACACAAATACCCTTGTCTTCCTCCTTTCACCCTCCCCTCACCTTCTCTTCCTCTACCAAACTGACAACCGTGCCATTAACTCCGGCAAGCATCTTTCTTTCCTACTAGTCTTTCAGCGGCATGGTCTACGGATGAACTGGACTCAACACACACGTACATAGCAGACAATAAAGATGATTAATTCCTCGTGTACAAATCACGTAGAAAGCTATCCATGCTATATAGCTGATTGATTTGTTGATTAATTCCTCATGTGCAAAGCTAGCCACGCTTGCTAGCTAATCGATTTTACATCGGCTGAATACACATGCATGCGGAAGTTTGGTCCCACTGCATCGTTGAGTGGTTCTACAGGTCATTGATATGCCTATCTTGCCGGCGTGACATGACACCCTATCTCACCTGTAAAAATTGTGCATACATGATGACCAAGGCAGCATTCTCTTGGGAGACGGACTACAGTGGTTGCACAACCCATTCGGTGCCGTCCACGAAGTTGCACAGCCACATACAATATGCATGGTCGGTGCTGGAAGTTGTTTTTCACACGGCCCCATGCTCCGGAGTTAATGGCAGGTCATTGTGGTAGAAGTACATAAGAGGAGGGTGAAAGAAGGAAGACAAGGGTATTTGTGTCTCAAATTTAACATAATGGCATATAGAGAAGGATGAAAGAATTGTAATGGCATTTTCCCAATGTGCAGAATTGTAATGGCATTTTTCCAACTCGTGAAAGTTATAGTGGCATAGATCCAATTAACCCTAAAAAAATACTAACATGTCAAAACAACATCAGGAAGCAATGTTTAGAGCAAGCAAACAACATGCTACAGGAACATATCATGGCAAATAAAGGCATGGAATGATTCTACTAAAAGCATAGAACAAAACTCCCTTACTGAACATGAGCCAAAAAGGCACAGAAGATATGATGGCACCCATGTAAACATAGCAAGTTTTATTAACAGTTTCAGACTTAGAAGAAAAACAGAGCATGGCATAAATAGATTCATGATAGCAACTTTGCAAGCTCATGCCACTCACCACAAAGTATTACATGACAACATAAGCATACCAACGGCAAGATGACATGTTCATGAAGCTAAGAATGGCAAGAGCAAGATCATAGGGTCCATGCATCACTAGCAACAACCATGGCAATATTGATTAACATGTAAACAATCTGCCAGGAATAATATATAGCAAAAGTAGAGCAAGAAAATGACATGCTAGAGCACTCTATAAATTCAAACAGGGGCATGAATGGACAGACCATAACCAAATGTTCAAAACATCCTTAGTGAAGTAACTCAAAATAAGCATGGATCTCATGGTAGCATCAAGTTTACATGGCATAGAAATAACAACAGCAATGAGCGGGCGCGGGGCGGCGGCGGCAGCGCGTGCGACGAGCGGCGGTCGGTGACGCACGACGGAGCAGGCGAGGCGGTGGCGCGCGGTGGAGCGGCGCGGGCCGGGCGAGGCGGCGGAGCGCGGGGGCGGCGCGGGGTGGCTCGGGCCGGAGGGTCTCCCGCGGGCCCGGCGGGCTTCGGCGGCGGGGGAGATGCGGGCGACATGTGGTGGGATGCGGTTGGTCGGTGGCGGCGGCGCAGACGCGTCTGGCCTAAACGGACATGTCCGGCGGCGCGAGGTGGAAGGAGACTAGGGTTTGGACCCGAATTTCGGGGGAGATGCACATATTTAAAGGTAGAGGGAGGTAGGAATGTCCAAATGAGGTGCGGTTTTCGCCCACACGATCGTGATCCAACAACGGAGAACATGGAGAGGGTTTAGATGGGTTATTGGGCTGATTTGGAGGGGTGTTGGGCTGCAACACAAAAGAGGCTTTTGCGGTTACCCGGTTAACCGTTGGGGCATTAAACGGACTCCAAATGGAACGAAATTTGACAGGCGGTCTACTGGTGGTGTTCCAAGGACACTTGACAAATCTCGGCCCATTCCGAGAATGTTTAACTCCCGCTCACGAAAAGAGACAAGAGGGGTGCGCCGGGTGCATGTGGGAGTGTCGGATTGCGAAACGGACAACGGGGAAAATGACCGGATGCATGAGACGAACTCGTATGCAAATGAGATGCACATGATGACATGATATGAAATGCATAACATGAACAAAATGCAAAACGAAGACAAAAACCCAACCACGAAGGGAATCTCATAACATAAAGCCGAAAATGGCAAGAGTCGGAGTTATAAATAAGGAAAGTTACATCTAGGGTGTTACAACACTCCACCACTACAAGAGGATCTCGTCCCGAGATCTAGGACTGAAAGAACTCCGGATATTCGGAATGGAGGTGATCCTCGCGCTCCCAGGTTGCTTCTCGGTCGGAATGGTGTGACCACTTCACTTTTAGGAATTTGATTGATTTGTTGCGAGTCTTGCGCCCGGTTTCTTCAAGAATAGCAACGGGATGCTCATGAGAAGACATATCTTCTTGGAGATCGATCTATTCGAAGTTGATAGTGCGCTCGGGGGTCTTGAAGCACTTGCGAAGCTGTGACACGTGGAACACATCATGCACATTTGCGAAGTTGGATGGAAGTTCAAGTTGATAGGCGAGGTCGCCTCTTTTTGCCAATGATCTTGAAAGGACCCACGTATCTAGGGGCAAGCTTCCCTTTGATACCGAAGCGACGAGTGCCTTTCATTGGAGAGACGCGGAGGTACACATGGTCTCCGGTCTTGAAAGCCAAGTCATGGTGCTTGCTATCACAGTAACTCTTCTGGCGGGATTGCGTGGCTTTGAGATTTTCAAGGATGACTTTACACATTTCTTCAGCTTTTGTGATCAAGTTGTTGCCAAGAAGTTGGCGTTCACCAGTCTCTGACCAATTGAGAGGAGTACATCACTTCCTGCCATAGAGAATTTCGAACGGGGCCTTGCCCAAACTCGCTTGGAAGCTGTTGTTGTAGGAGAACTCGACATAAGGAAGACAATCCTCCCACTTCATACCGAAGGAAATGACACAAGCCCTGAGCATATCTTCAAGGATGATTGACTCGCTCGACTTGGCCGCTTGTTTGAGGATGGAAAGCTGTGCTGAAGCGAATGTTGGTGCCCATGGCCTTCTAGAAGGAGTCCTAGAACTTGGAGGTGAAAACGCTTCCACGATCTGAAGAGATCAATTGCGGAATACCGTACAAGGAGACAATCCTGGAGGTGTATAGCTCTGCCAACTAAGCTGCTATGATAGATTCTTTGATTGGAAGGAAATGAGCCACTTTTGTAAGCTTGTCAATGACAACGAAAATATCATCATTTCCACGTTTGGACTTGGGAAATCCAGTAATGAAGTCCATCTCGATATGGTAAAACTTCCATTCTGGAATAGCAAGAGGTTGGAGGAGACCAGCTGGTCGTTGGTGTTCTGCTTTCACCCTTCTGCAGACATCACATTCATTCACAAATTGAGCAATCTCTCACTTCATTTGAGTCCACCAATACGACTGCTTGAGGTCATGGTACATCTTCGTACTTCTAGGATGAATGGATAGAAGAGAATTCCGTGCCTCATTCATAATGGCTTTCCTTAGATCACCTTTAGGAACCACAATTCGGTCCTCGAAGAATAGATTGCCTTTCTCATCAATGCGATAGCACTTGTATTTGGATAGACCCTTGGCAATCCCATGTTTCACCTTCTTCACCATGGTATCCAGGACTTGTGCCTCGCGAATTTGATCCTCCAAAGTAGGAGAGACTAGAATGTTGGCAAGAAAGCCTTGATGAACAACTTGGATATTGAGTTTGCGGAAAGCTTCACAAAGGTCTGGTTGGAACGGCTTGAGGATTAAGCTGTTGCAGTAAGCCTTCCTACTCAAAGCATCTGCAATGACATTGGTCTTGTCTGGAGTATATTCAATACTCAGATTGTATTCTTGAATCATTTCGACCCATTGATTCTGCCTGAGGTTGAGGTTGGGTTGAGTGAATATGTACTTGAGGCTCTTATGATCTGTGAAAATGTCCACTTTCCTTCCCAACAAGAGATGTCTCCATGTTAATAACGCATGGACTACTGCCGCCAACTCAAGATCGTGAGTGGGGTAGGTCCTTTCGTTGGGCTTCAACTGGCGAGAGGTATAGGCCACAACTTTCTTCTCTTGCATTAACACAACGCCGAGACCTTGCAAGGAGGCATCACAGAAAACTTCAAATGGCTTGGATTCATCAGGAGGAGTTAAGACAGGAGCTGTGACTAGCTTCTCTTTGAGGGTGTTGAAAGCAACATCACACTCAAGCGTCCAGACATACTTGACATGCTTCTGGCGGAGATTGGAAAGAGGCTTTGCAATCTTAGAGAAATTCTCAATGAATCTTCAACAATAGCTTGCAAGTCCAAGGAAACTGCGGAGCTGCTTGACATTCTGAGGAGGTTCCCAATTCACAATTGCAGACACCTTCTCGGGATTAACAGCGATGCCCTTGGCGGAGATGATATGACCAAGGTAAAGAACCTCATCAAGCCAGAACTCACACTTGGAAAACTTCGCATAGAATTGATGCTCTCTGACCTTGTCGAGCACCAATCTGAAATGCTTGGCATGATCCTCCTTATTCTTGGAGAACACCAAGATATCATCAAGATACACCAGGACGAAATCATTTGTGTAAGGGTTGAAGATGAAGTTCATCATGCGAGAGAATGTTGGAGGAGCATTGACAAGGCCGAAAGACATGACAATATATTCATAAGAACCATAGCTTGTTCTGAATGCTGTCTTGGGGATATCTTCTTCACGAATGCGAATCTGATGATAACCCATACGGAGGTCAAGCTTGGAGAATACTTTGGCACCTTTAAGTTGCTCGAATAGCTTAATTGTCTTCTTGTTCAATGGACGGTAGTCGACGCAGAGTCGGTCCGTTCCATCCTTGTTCCGGACAAAAAGAACACCACAACCCCATGGAGATGAACTCGGTCTGATCAGACCCATGCGCTCTTGTTCATCGAGCTGTTTCTTCAATTCCTTCAACTCGTCTGGTCCAAGCTTGTAAGGACGCTTGCAAACGTGTTCCGTACCAGGCTCAAGATCAATAACGAATTCAACTGGCCGGTGAGGAGGCATTCCCGGAAGCTCTTCTGGAAAGATGTCTTGGTATTCACAAACGACTGGAATCTGAGAGATGGCATTCAACTCGCCCTTCTCATTGGGAGAAAATAGCCGAATGGTTTCGTCACGAGCGACATAGATGATCACATCCTCAGAAGAGTGTGTCCATTGAATCTGCCTGGCAGCACAATCAAGCTGAGCCTTATGCTTAGAAAGCCAGTCCATCCCGAGAATTAGATCAATATCCGAGTCACCAAGAACAAATGGAGAAGAAAGAAACTTATAGTTGCCCATCTTGATAGACACATCCAGGATGCAATTATTAGATGTCATTTGCTTACCCGGGGACACAATCTTCAACGAGAAAGGAATCTTTCTGGTCACAAACTCATGCTTGGCAACAAAAGGTCTTGAAATGAAAGAAAGCAATGCACCAGTATCAAACAATACTTTCGTAGGAAAGGAGTTAACTGAAAGGTTACCCATGATCACATCTGAAGAATCCTCCGCCCGAGCTGCGTTCATCATGTTCACTTTTGCAAACTTGGAATTATGCTTGACCACTGCATTGCTTGAAGATCTCACAGGAGGAGGAGGCGGAAGGCGCTTTTGGTTGAAGCACTTGTTTGCATAGTGCCCTTTCTGCTGACACTTGTTGCAAGTCACCTCTAAGAGCGGACGATGATAAGGAGCATTTGACCTTGGAACTTGAGACTGAGCTTTCTTCTGATAGCCTGGGTTGGGTGGGTGGGAAGATCCATTGCCACCTTTGCTCTTATGCTGGTAGGGCTGACGAAACGAAGGAGGAGGCAACCAGACCTTCTGTTGCTTATCTGCCACTTGTGATGAAGAAGAAGATTGGACTGCATCCCTGACTCTCTTCTTTGAAGACTCACACTTGAGCTGAGCAGCTTCTTGCTTGAGTGCCATGTTATAGAATTGATCGAACTTGGTCGGATCAAGAAGCACGATAGCTAACTGCAGATCTTCTCTGAGGCCACCTCTGAATTGATAGATCATACTCTTTTCATCAGGAACGTCTTGTTTAGCGAAGCGAGAAAGTTTCTAAAACTGGATATTGTATTGATACACGGACATGCTGCCTTGCTTGAGATTGAGGAACTCCTCACGCTTGCTCTCAGCAACACTTGGTGGAATATGATGACCTTTGAAGTCTCCGCAGAAATCATCCCAGGTAATCACACGACCTCCTCTGGAATCTCTGTATTGTTGAAACCACTCAGCAACTTGGTCCTTGAGTTGAAATGAAGCAAACTTGACAAAGTCCTCAGGCCTGACATTGCTACATTCAAAATGCTTGCAGATGTCCATGAGCCAATCGTCGGTGTCTATGGCCTCGACACATTTGCTGAAAGACTTCGGCTAGTTTGCGAGGAACTAGTTGAGGGTAGCAAACTGAGGTTGATTGTTGAAATTCCCTTGTCCTTGATTTCCTTGGTTAACTTGACCTTGGTTGCGCTCTTGCAAGAGTTGAAAAACATCTGAGTGTTGGCGTTGGTGGCTGCCATGACAGCTTGCCATGCCTCCAGAGGTGGAGGTGGTGGCGGAGGGTTCGACTGATCCCCATCATCGCGGTCCGGATTCTGACACGTAGTAGGAGCCATCATGAAGAGGGTGACATCCGTTAGATTCTTGATAGACAGATGTTGAAGCTGAATCAAATGGATAGAAAAAGCAACATATAGTCTTCACAATAAACATTCGAACAAGGATGAACGAATGAATTCCAAAGTAAATCATCACACATCCTTTAAGGTGAGAAGCCACTTAGATAAAGATAGATGAATGAAACAACAAGGTACGAATATGAACAAATAAGTGGTAAGGATTACCCAATCACAAACCAAATATATGCGGGAAGAAATACTAGAGCTACTTGAATTCCCACCTATAAAACTCCCGAAACTTTCTGGTTATGCAATCAGGTGCTGGGGATACAGGGGAAGCATAATATCTCACCCGAACTAACAATTCCTACATCCAACTGTATCCATCCTTTAACACATAACCAAGAAACCTTCGGAAATCATGTACCTCAACCTTCGAAAAGCATCAGTTATATGAGTTATGTCAATACTCCCGAACTCCCGCCCCAGTACTGGGTGGCGTCGAGGTTATCTCACCAACAACTGCATAAAAGAGATTTTCGATGTCGGCGAACTCAGGTATTCCAGAACTGCAATGATAAAATTGTGACGACAACACCTCGGAGCTCAACTCCCCGGGACACTGCCACAATCCCTA
Organism: Triticum aestivum; assembly: GCF_018294505.1. Lineage (NCBI taxonomy): Eukaryota > Viridiplantae > Streptophyta > Magnoliopsida > Poales > Poaceae > Triticum > Triticum aestivum. The sequence goes on along the minus strand of NC_057806.1, from coordinate 247,794,571 downwards.
AATGCCAGGAGGCACCAAGAACAATGTTCTCGTCACAAGACTATCGAAACGATTCCAAGATACCCGCGTGATCCTAATTTTTTTCCTAAAATTTGAGGAGAGGGAAGTCAAAACTTCTACGTCAGGAGGCCTCACCAGAGCGACGAAGGGACTGAGGAGTAAAAATAATGCTACTCTCCGATGTATATAATCCTAAGACTCAAAACATTTTGTTCTAGACTCAACAACGTCAGCGATTCGATCAAGCAGGGGGCTCCTAAGTCGGGGATGGCTCTGATTACCAACTTCTAACACCCACAATGCGGCTATATCTCCCACGTGTCAGGGCACGACTTAGAGGCATAGTCGCATGGTAGTTCTGTCGCAAGAGGGGTAATCTTCACACAATCCCATGTACTGAATAAGAAAGGGATGAAGAGTTGGCTTACAATCGCCACTTCACACAATACATAAATAATTCATACATCATCCAAGTACACTCAAAGACCGACTACGGCAAAATCCAATAGAAAAGGAAGATAAACCCCAAATGCTAGATCCCCGATCGTCCCAACTGGGCTCCACTACTGATCATCAGGAAACCAAACATAGTAACGACCCAGATCCTCGTCGAACTCCCACTTGAGTTCGGTAGCATCACCTGCACTGGCATCCTTGACACCTGCAACTGTTTGGAAGTATCCATGAGTCATGAGGACTCAGCAATCTCACACCCGCGAGATCAAGACTATTTAAGCTTATGGGTAGTAGAAGGTAGTGAGGTGGAGCTGCAGCAAGCACTAAGCATATAGGGTGGCTAACATACGCAAGTAAGAGCGAGAAGAGAAGCAACGCAACAGTCGAGAAGCTAGAAGTGATCAAGAAGTGATCCTGAAACTACTTACGCACAACCATAACACAAGAACTGTGTTCACTTCTTGGACTCCGCCGAAAAGACACCATCACGGCTACGCACGCGGTTGATTCATTTTAATTAAGTCAAGTGTCATATTCTCTACAACCGGATATTAACAAATTCCCATCTGTCACATAACCGCGGGCATGGCTCTCGAAATTTTATACCCTGCAGGGGTGTCCCAACTTAGCCCATCACAAGCTCTCATGGTCAACGAAGGATATTCCTTCTCCCGGAAAGACCCGATCATTCTCGGAATCCCGGTTACAAGACATTTCAACAATGGTAAAACAAGACCAGCAAAGCCGCCCGATGTGCCGACAAATCCCGATAGGAGTCGCACGTATCTCGTTCTCAGGGCACATAGGATGAACACTACGTATGGCAACCGAAGATACCCCAAGTTGCCTAGGGGCAGCACCGCAAGTGGCTCTATTTTGTACCAACACTCAGAGGAGCACTGGCCCGGGGGTTTAAAATAAAGATGACCCTTGAGTCTCGGAACCCAAGGGAAAAAGGCTTAGGTGGCAAATGTTAAAACCAAGGTTGTGCCTTGCTGGAGAAGTTCTATTCAACGCGAACTGTCAAGGGGTGCCATAAATCCCCAACCGCGTAAGGAACACAAAATGAAGGAACATAACACCGGTATGACGGAAACTAGGGCGGCAAGATTGGAACAAAACACCAGGCAAAATGCCGAGCCTTCCATCCTTTACCAAGTATATAGATGCATTAATTAAAATAAGAGATATTATGATATCCCAACATATCCATGTTCCAACATGGAACAAACTTCAACTTCACCTGCAACTAGCAACGCTATAAGAGGGGCTGAGCAAAAGCGGTAACATAGCCAAACAATGGTTTGCTAGGAAGGCGGGTTAGAGGCTTGACATGGCAACATGGGAGGCATGATATAACAAGTGGTAGGTAGCGTGACATAGCGATAGAGCGAACAACTAGCAAGCAAAGATAGAAGTGATTTCGAGGGTATGGTCTTCTTGCCTGCAAAGTTCTCAGAGTTGTCGAAAGCTTGATTTTCGTTAGCATACTCAACTGGTTCCTCGTTCACGTACTCATCTCCTGGCTCTACCCAAGGCAAGAACACGAGCAAAGGAACAACAATCAATCACGGTGCAATGCACAAGCAACATGATGCAATACATGGCATGATATGCAAGATATGATATGCAATGCATATGCGTGCTCCGGAAGGGAAAGAATGATCAAGGCATCAACTTGGAAAACCAAGTATGCCACTGGAAAGATGAGGTGATTTCGATCGAAATCAATATAAAGATCATCAGAAACGGATGCACGGTTTGCAAATGACAAGCAACACAAGAATGACGCAAATCTGCGATGAACAGCATGATAGCACTTAGAATGCAAAAAGAAACTAAGCTACTGCACTCCAACATAGCAACAAAGCGTATGGCAGTGATGCACAACAGATGCTTGACAAAACATGAACAGTGAGCTATGCTAGATCACACAAGAACAGGTTCAAACAAGCATGGCAAAAATGTAAAAGAAATTAGCTTCAAAGACCGAGTAAAAAAATACTAACATGTCAAAAACAACACCATCCAGCAATGTTTAGAGCAAGCAAACAACATGCTACAGGAACATATCACGGCAAATAAAGGCATGGAATGATTCTACTAGAAGCATAGAACAAAACTCTCTTACTGAACATGAGCCAAAAAGGCTCAAAAGATATGATGGCACCCATGTAAACATAATAAGTTTTATTAACAGTTTCAGACTTAGAAGAAAAACAAAGCATGGCATAAACAGATTCATGATATCAACTTTGCAAGCTCATGCCACTCACCACAAAGCATTAAATGACAACATAGGCATACCAACAACAAGATGACATGTTCCTGAAGCTAAGAATGGCAAGAGCAAGATCATAGGGTTCATGCATCACTAGCAACAACCATGGCAATATTGATTAACATGTAAACTATCTGCCAGGAATAATATATAGAAAAAGTAGAGCAATAAAATGACATGCTAGAGCACTCTATAAATTCAAACAGGGGCATGAATGGACAGACCATAACCAAATGTTCAAAACATCCTTAGTGAAGTAACTCAAAATAAGCATGGATCTCATGGTAGCATCAAGTTTACATGGCATCGAAATAACAGCAGGAAAAGACTTAGCAAATTCACAAAGTGCCTGAAAACAACAACATTATGGAGCCTACTTTGCATGCTTGTGCTAGTCACCACATAGATCACAAAAATACAAGACATGCACCTCTGTAAAGATGGCATGATTTAGTTCAAAACACATGTAGACCTCATGCTCATAGAATGCACACATCAAATGCAACAAAAATGTCAAATCACCATGATCTGATAAGTACCAGCAGTTAACATTTTATAGCACTCTTGCAACAATGAAAATGGCATGCTAATGGCCAGTAACATGCATGGAAATGCTACTAACGTAAAGATCTTAACGAGATGAACATTTAGACATATCATATGCATGATTTGGATCAACGAGCATGGAGGTATGACATGTTTAACATGGCATAAAAAATATCAGGGGAAAAAAGACTTTGGTGATTTTTACCCTCCGGATCTGGATATAGGTTTTCAGGGCATGCATCCCAAGGTTCACCGGAAGGTCGCCGGAGGAGATTCGCACGGCGGCTGGAGATGAGGGAGAGGGCGCTGGAGATGAGGGAGAGGTGGCCGGACGAGGGAGGAGGCCGGATCCGGCGAGCTGCGGGCGCGGGGCGGCGGCGGCAGCGCGTGCGGCGAGCGGCGTAGGGGTCAACGACGCACGACGGAGCATGCGAGGCGCGGCAAGGCGGCGAGCAGCGGGCGGCAGCGCGCGGCAGAGCAGCACGTGCCGGGCGAGGCGGCGGAGCACGGAGGGCGGCGCGGGGCGGCTTGGGCCGGAGGGCCTCCCGCGGGCCCAACAGGCTTCGGCGGCAGGTGAGATGCGGGCAACACGTGGTGGGACGCGGTTGGTCAGTGGCGGCGGGCGGACGCGTCCGGCCGAAACAGACGTGTCCGGCGGCGCGAGGTGGAAGGAGACTAGGGTTTGGACTCGAATTTCGGGGGAGATGCACATATTTATAGGTAGAGGGAGGTAGGAATGTTCAAATGAGGTGCGATTTTCACCCACACGATCGTGATCCGATGATGGAGAACATGGAGAGGGTTTAGACGGGTTATTGGGTTGATTTGGAGGGGTGTTGGGCTGCAACACAAAAGAGGCTTTTGCGGTTACCCGGTTAACCTTCGGGGCATCAAACGACCTCCAAATGGAATGAAATTTGACAGGCAGTCTACCGGTGGTATACCAAGGCCACTTGACAAATCTTGGCCCATTCTGAGAACGTTTAACTCCCGCTCACGAAAAGAGACAAGAGGGGTGCGCTAGGTGCATGTGGGAGTGTCGGATTGCGAAACAGACAACGGGGAAAATGACCAGATGCATGAGACGAACACGTATGCAAATTAGATGCACATGATGACTTGATATGAAATGCATGACATGAACAAAATGCAAAACAAAGACAAAAACCCAACCACGAAGGGAATCTCATAACATAAAGCTGAAAATGGCGAGAGTCGGAGTTATAAATAAGGAAAGTTACATCCGGGGTGTTACAATCCCACATAGTCAATCCAAGGAATACGTTGCCGTTCGTATATACATACCACACAGTCAATCCAAGAAGTACGTTTCCATTCGTATGTACATCCCAGATAGTCATTCCATGGGAAACGTTTCTGTCCACACGTACATCACACATAATTTTCCCCATTAAATCGTTTGTGATAGCGTTGCCATCGCAGATGATATTAACAATTTTATTGTTTGCGTTATTGAATGCATCACACACGATGCGTAGAAGAAACTGTGTGACATAGGTTGTCCATCACACACATTTTTTATGTGATAAACGTTTGCGCAAGGTGGCCTAACGCAAACAATTTTCAAGAGGAAGTCATGTGTGTTTTCTTCCTAGAAACTGTGTGCGTTGTCTGAGGTCATCGCCATGATGTTTTCTCAGTAACCGTTTGCAATATGAAAACTCAATTAGCAGCAATTAGCAGGCTAATTGGCCTATTATTGATAATTCATTCATTAATCAAATTGACATTTGATATTAAGCACATAATATATTTCATTTTCGTATTAAGGAATCAGGATTTCATAATCAAAATACATTAGAGTACAACATCATATAGCGTCAGCACTCAGTTACACCATATAGGCATATAGCTAGCTACCCCATTACACAACTGCACCAGCATCAAGTTTGACATGCAACATCTATAACCTTTGGAAATTAGCACTATAGACGGTACATAGATAGACGAATCTCATCCAGAAAACTGCTGAAGCGGAAGGCGAATATTGAGCCTTCATAGATGTTGAAGGTCTTTGCAACTTTAGACCAGTGCATGTGGATGATTTACCGTCCATCCTTCGTCCTCTTCAGGAAGACTTCAATATTGAACCATGGGTGTCGTATGAATACCTTCCTCAAAGGTTGTCAGAATCGCGATTTTGAATCGGATCGGAGCTCCGATGGTAGGATTGCAAATCGTAGAATCTTCACTACCAGGATCGTAAAAATGTAGATTCTATGAACTAAAATCCTAGAATCAGAGTGGTTTGTTTGGATTGGAAAGTCGTAGAATCGTATAACAGAATCGCGATTCTGACAATCCTCGCCTCCTGACCATACAGGTGGATTGAGAGGCAATCATCAGTGAACTACTTTGGAAAGGCCCAAAAACAAGGATATGCATAAATATCTTCTCTAGATTTGAAATGGCGCAAAGGAATCAAATGGACAAGGTATAATAGTTAGTACCATCCTTTAGTGAACTGGTGTCTTCTTTATTGTGTAGACAAAGATCTTGTTGTTTTTGTCACTAATTTCTTTATCCTAACAATATTTCTGAGTTTCTTGACTTGCCTGATATTCAAGGACAACTCATTTCCCCATATGCAAAAAGGGTCGAATAATGGGTCAAAACCTCTGACGGCAGGACCTACACATGCAAGACCAAATTGTTAAAAACCTAAATATTATAATGGTTCCTGCAATTGCACAATAATGTGCTATTAGACAAAGGACCATGCATGTGCAAACCTCGATTGTAAACCTCAATGCTTCCCATTGTTTCCCTGCAACACATATAAGGTAGTTAGTGATCAGGTTAAGTGAGGGCTGGCATGCTATCAGTAAAATACGTTGATGAAAAATAAACACATTGCAGATTCATCAAAATAATTGTAGCCACATGGAAAAACCATTTATCTAAACCAAGCATGATTAAGAACTAGGAAATATAGCAATTGTATATGTTTCTTATGTATTAAGTGCAGCCAAATTCGATTTATTCCTTGCATAACAATACAAAATTGTACCCACAACAATTGGACATCGCATTGCAGAATTGAACCAGACAGTTAACTAAACACCACAACAAATGAACCAAACATTAGCTGAGCACCACATTACACAATATAACATACTCCTAATAGAGGATCAGACAGTTAACCAAACTAAGCATGCTTAACAACTTGGAAATATAGCAATTGTATTTGTTTCTCATGTATTTAGTACAACCAAATTCGATTTATTTCTCACATGGTAGACAATAACAAGATGCACCCACAACAATTGAACATCACATTGTAGAATTGAACCAAGCAATTAACTAAACACCACAACAAATAAACCAAACATTAACTGAGCACCACATTGCACAATATATAACATACTAGAAGCTCAGATAGTTAACCAAACCAAGCATGCTTGAGAACTTGGAAATACAGCCAAATTCAATTTATTTCGCACATGGAAGACAATACAAAATTGCACCCAGAAGAATTGAACATCACATTTGCAGAATTGAACCAAACAATTAAATGAACACGACGACAAATTAACCAAACAATTAATAAGTGAGCACCACATTGCATGACATATAAAACAAATACACTAGAGAAACAGATTGCATGGTAAAAGTAGATATGACAATTCACTAGAATTTGCTAAGTAAAGGCAGGAGCAGCACATGCAACGGGTAAACCGAGCATGCTTAACTGGCGTAGCTAGCTAACCGAGCATAGGTCATTATAGTGAGCTAATAAGACAAGCTACTCCTCATCGTTGGAGATATCGATGATGATTGGCTCCTTGGACATGGAAGAGGGCGAGGCATCCACATCATGGGTGCCCTCCTTGTAGTGTGAGTTGCCTGAGCCTCTCTGGGAACCAACTTGCTGGCTCTCGAGTTGAGGTAAGCATAGACATGCTGAGAAAACACCCCATAGTCTTCATATAAGGCACCAACGGTGGCCTCGAGGAAACACCATGAACTGTCGTTTAAAGCAGCCAACCGCGTCGCGACATAGGCGCTCGAGGCGTTGACGGTGGCCTCAACGGTGAGGTGCTCCTCCAATATCTGGGGGTCAGCACTAATGGCAGCCATCGCAAGCTCATCCGCGCGTGCGTCCGCGATTTGCTTCTCCGCTGCGAAATGCTCCTTGAGCTCTTGGCTATACTGCGTGCACCATGGCTTAGGGCGACGCTTATTTTGGGTAGGGGTCGGTGATTTGGGTGGAAGGTGTCATGTCGATGGTCGGGGCATGTGGGGTGTAGAAGGAGGAGGATGGGGGTCGGGTGTGGATTACCTGCCTGGATCGACGAGGCTACGCAACGTGAAGGAGGGTCGCCGACGAGGAGGCGGTGCTGCAAGAAAGGAGTGAAGGTTTGAACTTGGAAAGGAAGGCGGAAATAGGGAAATGTGGCTTTTGGTAAGGGGGAGGGGGCAGGGAGGTAGATATTTCCACGAAAGCCGGAAATTTTGGCTCCGTGAAGCGAAAAACTAGCGCGCAAAGTGTCACCAGACACAGTCCCTTATTCAGCACCGTGTACGATATGTGTGTTGGGGAATGCAGTATTTCAAAAAAATTCTACTATCACGCAAGATCTATCTAGGAGATGCATAGCAATGAGAGGGGAGAGTGTGTCTAGGTACCCTCGTAGATCAAAAGTGGAAGCGTTTACTAACACGGCTGATGTAGTCGAACGTCTTCGCGATCCAACCGATCAAATAACGAACGCATGACACCTCCGCGATCTGCACACGTCGAGCTCGATGATGTCCCTCGTAGTCTTGATCCAGCTGAGGCCGAGGGTGAGTTCCGTCAGCACGACAGCGTGTCGACGGTGATGATGATGTTACCGACGCAGGGCTTTGCCTAAGCACTACGACAATATGACCGAGGTGTAAAACTGTGGAGGGGGGCACCGCACACGGCTAAAGATCAACTTGTGTGTCTATGGGGTGCCCCTCCCATGTATATAAGGAGGGGAGGAGGAGGAGGGCTGGCCACAAGGGGCGCGCCCAAGGGGGGGGAATCCTACTCCTAGTAGGAGTAGGTTTCCCCCTTTCCTAGTCCTAGTAGGAGAAGAAGGAAGGAGAGGAAGAAGAGAAGGAAAGGGGGCCCCGACCCCCATAGTCGTAGTCCAATTCAGTTTGGGCTACGGGGGCGCGCGCCACACCTTGGCATGCCTCCTCTCTTCCACCATTAGGCCCATGAGGCCCAATAACTTCCGGGGGGGGGTGATACGTCTCCAACGTATCTATAATTTTTGATTGCTCCATGCTATATTATCTACTGTTTTGGACATTATTGGGCTTTATTATCCACTTTTATATTATTTTTGGGACTAACCTATTAACCGGAGGCCTAGCCCAGAATTGCTGTTTTTTGCCTGTTTTAGGGTTTCGAAGAAAAGGAATATCAAACGGAGTCCAAATGGAATGAAACCTTCGCGAACGTGATTTTCTCAACGAATAAGACCAGAGAGACTTGGACCCTACGTCAAGAAATAAAACAGGAGGCCACGAGGTAGGGGGGCGCGCCCACCCCCACCAGGCGTGCCCTCCACCCTCGTGGGTCCCCTGTTGCTCCACCGACGTACTCCTTCCTCCTATATATATCCACGTACCCCCAAACGATCAGAACAGGAGCCAAAACCCTAATTCCACCATCGTAACTTTCTGTATCCACGAGATCCCATCTTGGGGCCTGTTCCGGAGCTCCGCTGGAGGGGGCATCGATCACGGAGGGCTTCTAGATCAACACCATAGCCTCTCCGATGAAGTGTGAGTAGTTTACCTCAGACCTACGGGTCCATAGTTAGTAGCTAGATGGTTTCTTCTCTCTTTTTGGATCTCAATACAATGTTCTCCCCCTATCTTGTGGAGATCTATTCAATGTAATCTTCTTTTTGCGGTGTGTTTGTTGAGACCGATGAATTGTGGGTTTATGATCAAGTCTATCTATGCATAATATTTGAATATTCTCTGAATTCTTTTATGTATGATTGGTTATCTTTGCAAGTCTCTTCGAATTATCAGTTTGGTTTGGCCTACTAGATTGATCTTTCTTGCAATGGGAGAAGTGCTTAGCTTTGGGTTCAATCTTGCGGTGTCCTTTCCCGGTGACAGTAAGGGCAGCAAGGCACGTATTGTATTGTTGCCATCGAGGATAACAAGATGGGGTTTTCTTCAAATTGCATGAGTCTATCCCTCTACATCATGTAATCTTGCTTAAGGCGTTACTTTGTTTTTAACTTAATACTCTAGATGCATGCTGGATAGCGGTCGATGAGTGGAGTAATAGTAGTAGATGCAGGCAGGAGGCGGTCTACTTGTCTCGGACGTGATGCCTATATACATGATCATACCTAGATATTCTCATAACTATGCTCAATTCTGTCAATTGCTCAACAGTAATTTGTTCACCCACCGTAGAATACTTATGCTCTCGAGAGAAGCCACTAGTGAAACCTATGTCCCCCAGGTCTATCTTCATCATATTAATCTCCTACTACTTAGTTATTTCCTTTGCTATTTACTTTGCCTTTATTTTACTTTGCATCTTTTATCATAAAAATACAAAAAATATTATCTTATCATATCTATCAGATCTCACTGTCGTAAGTGGACTTATAGGGGTTGACAACCCCTATTTGCGTTGGTTGCGAGGATTTATTTGTTTTGTGCAGGTACGAGGGACTCGCGCGTAGCCTCCTACTGGATTGATACCTTGGTTCTCAAAAACTGAGGGAAATACTTACGCTACTTTGCTGCATCATCCCTTCCTCTTTGGGGAAAACCAACGCAGTGCTCAAGAGGTAGCAAGAAGGATTTCTGGCGCCGTTGTCGGGGAGGTCTACGCAAAAGTCAACATATCAAGTACCCATCACATACCCTTATCTCCCACATTACATTATTTGACATTTGCCTCTCGTTTTCCTCTCCCGCACTTCACCCTTGCCGTTTTACTCGCCCTCTCTCTCTCTATCCGCCCTCTCCCTCTCTATTTGCCTCTTTTTGTTCGCTTCCTTTTTGTTTGCTTGTGTGTTAGTTTGCTTGCTTGTGACGATGGCTCAAGATAATACTAAATTGTGTGACTTCACCAATACCAACAACAATGATTTTATTAGCACTTCGATTGCTCCTCTTACCGATGCTGAATCTTGTGAAATTAATACTGCTTTGCTGAATCTTGTCATGAAAGATCCGTTCTTCGGCCTTCCTAGTGAAGATGCCGCTACTCATCTTTATAGCTTCGTTGATTTGTGTGACATGCAAAAGAAGGAAGATGTGGATAATGATATTGTTAAATTGAAGCTATTTCCTTTTTTTGCTTAGAGATCGTGCTAAAGCTTGGTTTTCGTCTTTGCCTAAAAATAGTATTGATTCATGGAATAAGTGCAAAGATGCTTTTATCTCTAAGTATTTTCCTCCCGCTAAGATCATCTCTCTTAGAAACGATATTATGAATTTTAAGCAACTTTATCATGAAGATGTTGCACAAGCTTTGGAGAGAATGAAACTAATGATACGTAATTGCCCTACTCATGGTTTAAATTTGTGGATGATTATACAAAACTTTTATGCTGGATTGAATTTTGCTTCTAGAACTATTTTAGATTCAGCCGTGGGAGGCACTTTTATGGAAATCACTTTAGGAGAAGCTACTAAACTCCGAGATAATATTATGGTTAATTATTCTCAATGGCACACTGAAAGATCTACTAATAAAAAGGTGCATGCGATAGAAGAAATTAATGTTTTGAGTGGAAAGATGGATGAACTTATGAAATTATTTGCTAATAAGAGTGTTTCTTCTGATCCTAATGATATGCCCTTGTCTACTTTGATTGAGAATAATAATGAATCTACGGATGTGAATTTTGTTGGTAGGAACAATTTTGGTAACAACGTGTATAGAGGAAATTTCAATCCTAGGCCTTACCCTAGTAATCCCTCTAATAATTATGGTAATTCCTACAACAATTCTTATGGAAATTATAATAAGATGCCCTCTAATTTTGAATCTAATATTAAAGAATTTATTACTTCTCAAAAGAATTTTAATGCTATGATTGAAGAAAAATTGCTTAAGATTGATGATTTGGCTGGGAACGTTGATAGAATTGCTCTTGATGTTGATTCTTTGAAACTCAGATCTATTCCTAAGCATGATATCAATGAGTCTCTCAAAGCCATGAGAATTTCCGTTGATGAGTGCAAAGAAAGAACCGCTAGGGTGCGTGCTAAAAAAGATGCCTTTATAAGAGCGTGTTCTTCTAGTTGCTATGAAAATAAAGATGAAGATCTAAAAGTTATTGATGTGTCCCCTATTAAATCCTTGTTTTGCAATATGAATCTTGATAATGATGGGACTGAATATGATCCACCTTTACCTACACGGCGTTCCAAGAATTCGGAATTTGTTTATCTTGATGCTAAATTTGATAAAAGTGGGATTGAAGAAATTAAAACTCTAGATATTGCTAAACCCACCATTATGGATTTCAAGGAATTTAACTATGAAAATTTCTCTTTGATTGATTGTATTTCCTTGTTGCAATCCGTGCTAAATTCTCCTCATGCTTATAGTCAAAATAAAGCGTTTACTAAACATATCGTTGATGCCTTGATGCAATCTTATGAAGAAAAACTTGAATTGGAAGTTTCTATCCCTGGAAAACTTTATGATGAGTGGGAACCAACTATTAAAATTAAAATTAAAGATCATGAGTGCTATGCTTTATGTGATCTGGGTGCTAGTGTTTCCACGATTCCTAAGACTTTGTGTGATTTGTTAGGTTTCCGTGATTTTGATGATTGCTCTCTAAACTTGCACCTTGCGGATTCCACTATTAAGAAACCTATGGGAAGAATTAATGATGTTCTTATTGTTGCAAATAGGAATTATGTGCCCGTAGATTTTATTGTTCTTGACATAGATTGCAATCCTTGATGTCCTATTATTCTTGGTAGACCTTTCCTTAGAACGATTGGTGCAATTATTGATATGAAGCAATGAAATATTAGATTCCAATTTCCATTAAGTAAAGGAATGGAACACTTTCCTAGAAATAAGATTAAATTATCTTATGAATCTATTATGAGAGCCACTTATGGATTGCCTACCAAAGATGGCAATACCTAGATCTATTCTTGCTTGTTATGCCTAGCTAGGGGCGTTAAACGATAGCGCTTGTAGGGAGGCAACCCAATTTTATTTTTATTCCTTGATTTTTGCTCCTGTTTAGTAATAATATAGCCTCTGTTTTGGTTGTGTTTTTGTGTTTAATTAGTGTTTCTGCCAAGTAGAACCGTTGGGAAGACTTGGGGAAAGTCTTGTTGAACTTGCTGTAAAAAACAGAAACTTTAGCGCTCACGAGAACTGCTGTAATTTTTATTTGGAGAGTGATATTTAGTTAATTATTTTTGAATATGATTAATAGATAAATTACTCATGTCCAGAAATTTATTTTAGAATTTTTGGGGTTCCAGATCTAGAGCTAGCTACAGATTACTACAGACTGTTCTGTTTTAAACAGATTCTGTCTTTCGTGTGTTGTTTGCTTATTTTGATGAATCTATGGCTAGTAAAATAGTTTATAAACCATATAGAAGTTGTAATACAGTAGGTATAACACCAATATAAATAAATAATGAGTTCATTACAGTACCTTGAAGTGATCTTTTATTTTCTTTCGCTAACGGAGCTCACGAGATTTTCTACTTTAAGTTTTGTGTTGTGAAGTTTTCAAGTTTTGGGTAAAGATTTGATGGATTATGGAACAAGGAGTGGCAAGAGCCTAAGCTTGGGGATGCCCATGGCACCCACAAGATAATCTAAGGACACCTAAAAGCCAAAGCTTGGGTATGCCCCGGAAGGCATCCCCTCTTTCGTCTACTTCTATCGGTAACTTTACTTGGAGCTATATTTTTATTTACCACATGATATGTGTTTTGCTTGGAGCGTCTTGTATGATTTTAGTATTTGCTTGTTAGTTTACCACAATCATCCTTGATGTACACACCTTTTGAGAGAGCCATACATTATTTGGAATTTGTTAGAATACTCTATGTGCTTTGCTTATATCTTTTGAGTTATATAATTTTGCTCTAGTACTTCACTTATATCCTTTTAGAGCACGGTGGTGGATTTGTTTTATAGAAACTATTGATCTCTCATGCTTCACTTAGATTATTTTAAGAGTCTTAAATATCATGGTAATTTGCTTAAAATCCTAATATGCTTGGTATACAAGATTAATAATAAAACTTTCTTATGAGTGTGTTGAATACTATGATAAGTTTGATACTTGATAATTGTTTTGAGATATAAAGATGGTGATATTAAAGTCATGCTAGTTGAGTAGTTGTGAATTTGAGAAATACTTGTGTTGAAGTTTGTGATTCCCGTAGCATGCACGTATGATGAACCGTTATGTGATGAAGTCGGAGCATGATTTTTTTATTGCCTCCCTTATGAGTGGCGGTCGGGGACGAGCGATGGTCTTTTCCTACCAATCTATCCCCCTAGGAGCATGCATGTAATATTTGCTTTGATAACTTGTAGACTTTTGCAATAAGTATATGAGTTCTTTATGACTAATTTTGAGTCCATGGATTATACACACTCTCACCCTTCTACCTTTGCTAGCCTCTCTAATACCGCGCACCTTTCGCCGGTATCATACACCCACCATATACCTTCCTCAAAACAGACACCATACCTACCTATTATGGCATTTCCATAGCCATTCCGAGATATATTGCCATGCAACTTTCCACTATTCCGTTTATTATGACACACTCCATCATTGTCATATTGCATATCCCGGTACACCGCCGGAGGCATTCACATATAGTCATATTTTGTTCTAAGTATCAAGTTGTAATAGTTGAGTTGTAAGAAAAATAAAAGTGTGATGATCATCATTATTAGAGCATTGTCCCAGTGAGGAAAGGATGATGGAGACTATGATTCCCCCACAAGTCGGGATGAGACTCCAGACGAAAAAAAGAGAAAGAAAAGAGGCCATAAAAAAGGCCCAAATAAAAAATGAGAGAAAAAGATAGAAGGGACAATGTTACTATCCTTTTACCACACTTGTGCTTCAAAGTAGCACCATGATCTTCATAGTAGAGTCTCTCATGTTATCACTTTCATATACTAGTGGGAATCTTTCATTATAGAACTTGGCTTGTATATTCCAGTGATGGGCTTCCTCAAAATTGCCCTAGGTCTTCATGAGTAAGCAAGTTGGATGCACACCCACTTAGTTTCCTTTTGAGCTTTCATATACTTATAGCTCTAGTGCATCCATTGCATGGCAATCCCTACTCACTCACATTGATATCTATTGATGGGCATCTCCATAGCCCGTTGATACGCCTAGTTGATGTGAGACTATCTTCTCCCTTTTTGTCTTCTCCACAACCACCACTCTATTCCACCTATAGTGCTATATCCATGGCTCACGGTCATGTACTGCGTGAAGATTGAAAAAGTTTTGAGAATGTCAAAAGTATGAAACAATTGCTTGGCTTGTCATCGGGGTTGTGCATGATTCAAATATTTTGTGTGGTGAAGATACAACATAGCCAGACTATATGATTTTGTAGGGATAACTTTCTTTAGCCATGTTATTTTGAGAAGACATAATTGCTTTGTTAGTATGCTTGAAGTATTATTATTTTTATGTCAATATGAACTTTTGTATTGAATCTTTCGGATATGAATATTCATACCACAATTAAGAAGAATTACATTAAAATTATGCCAAGTAGCACTCCGCATCAAAAATTCTGTTTTTATCATTTACCTACTTGAGGACGAGCATGAATTAAGCTTGGGGATGCTTGATACGTCTCCAAAGTATCTATAATTTTTTATTGCTCCATGCTATATTATCTACTGTTTTGGACATTATTGGGCTTTATTATCCACTTTTATATTATTTTTGGGACTAACCTATTAACCGGAGGCCCAGCCCCGAATTGCTGTTTTTTTGCCTGTTTTAGGGTTTCGAAGAAAAGGAATATCAAACGGAGTCCAAACGGAATGAAACCTTCGCGAACGTGATTTTCTCAACGAATAAGACCAGAGAGATTTGGACCCCATGTCAAGAAATAAAACAGGAGGCCACGAGGTAGGGGGCGCGCCCACCCCCACCAGGCGCGCCCTCCACCCTCGTGGGCCCCCTGTTGCTCCACCGACGTACTCCTTCCTCCTATATATATATCCACGTACCCCCAAACGATCAGAATAGGAGCCAAAACCCTAATTCCACCGCCGTAACTTTCTGTATCCACGAGATCCCATCTTGGGGCCTATTTCGGAGCTCCGCCGGAGGGGGCATCGATCATGGAGGGCTTCTACATCAACACCATAGCCTCTCTGATGAAGTGTGAGTAGTTTACCTCAGACCTACGGGTCCATAGTTAGTAGCTAGATGGCTTCTTCTCTCTTTTTGGATCTCAATATAATGTTCTCCCCATCTCTTGTGGAGATCTATTCGATGTAATCTTCTTTTTGCGGTGTGTTTGTTGAGACCGATGAATTGTGGGTTTATGATCAAGTCTATCTATGAATAATATTTGAATCTTCTCTGAATTCTTTTATGTATGATTGGTTATCTTTGCAAGTCTCTTCAAATTATCAGTTTGGTTTGGCCTACTAGATTGATCTTTCTTGCAATGGGAGAAGTGCTTAGCTTTGGGTTCAATCTTGCGGTGTCCTTTCCCGGTGATAGTAAGGGCAGCAAGGCATGTATTGTATTGTTGCCATCGAGGATAACAAGATGGGGTTTTCTTCATATTGCATGAGTCTATCCCTCTACACCATGTCATCTTGCTTAAGGCGTTACTCTGTTTTTAACTACATACTCTAGATGCATGCTGGATAGCGGTCGATGAGTGGAGTAATAGTAGTAGATGCAGGCAGCAGTCGGTCTACTTGTCTCGGACGTGATGCCTATATACATGATCATACCTAGATATTCTCATAACTATGCTCAATTCTGTCAATTTCTCAACAGTAATTTGTTCACCCACCGTAGAATACTTATGCTCTCGAGAGAAGCCACTAGTGAAACCTGTGGCCCCCGGGTCTATCTCTACATCATGTCATCTTGCTTAAGGCGTTACTCTGTTTTTAACTTAACACTCTAGATGCATGCTGGATAGCGCTCGATGAGTGGAGTAATAGTAGTAGATGCAGGCAGCAGTCGGTCTACTTGTCTCGGACGTGATGCCTATATACATGATCATACCTAGATATTCTCATAACTATGCTCAATTCTGTCAATTGCTCAACAGTAATTTGTTCACCCACCGTAGAATACTTATGCTCTCGAGAGAAGCCACTAGTGAAACCTATGGCCCCCGGGTCTATCTTCATCATATTAATCTCCTACTACTTAGTTATTTACTTTGCTATTTACTTTGCCTTTATTTTACTTTGCATCTTTTATCATAAAAATACCAAAAATCTTATCTTATCATATCTATCAGATCTCACTCTCGCAAGTGGCCTTATAGGGATTGACAACCCCTATTTGTGTTGGTTGCGAGGATTTATTTGTTTTGTGCAGGTACGAGGGACTCGCGCATAGCCTCCTACTAGATTGATACCTTGGTTCTCAAAAACTGAGGGAAATACTTATGCTACTTTGCTGCATCATCCCTTCCTCTTCGGGGAAAACCAACGCAGTGCTCAAGAGGTAGCAGGGGGTTTCCAGTAACCCCCGGTACTCCGAAACTTATCCGGAACGACCCGATCCATTCCGGTGTATGAATGTAGCCTTCCAATATATGAATCTTTATGTCTCGACCATTTTGGGACTCCTTGTCATGTCCGCGATATCATCTGGGACTCCGAACAACCTTCGGTACATCAAATCACATAACTCATAATACATATCGTCATCAAACGTTAAGCGTGTGGACCCTACGAGTTTGAGAACTATGTAGACATGACCGAGACACATCTCTGGTCAATAACCAATAGCGAAACCTAGATGCTCATATTGGTTCCTACATATTCTACGAAGATCTTTATCGGTCAAACCGCACAACAACATATGTTTTTCCCTTTGTCATCGGTATGTTACTTGCACGAGATTCGGTCGTCGGTATCATCATACCAAGTTCAATCTCGTCACCGACAAGTCTCTTTACTCGTTCTGTAATGCATCATCCCGCAACTAACTACTTAGTCACATTGCTTGCAAGGCTTATAGTGATGTGGATTACTGAGAGGGCCGAGAGATACCTCACCGATGATCAGAGTGACAAATCCTAATCTTGATATATGCCAACTCAACAAACACCATCAGAGACACTTGTAGAGCATATTTATAATCACCCAGTTACATTGTGATGTTTGATAGCACACTAAGTGTTCCTCCGGTATTCGGGAGTTGCATAATCTCATAGTCATAGGAACATGTATAAGTCATGAATAAAGCAATAGCAATAAACTAAACGATCATGGTGCTAAGCTAATGGATGGGTCTAGTCCATCACATCATTCTCTAATGATGTGATCCCGTTCATCAAATGACAACACATGTCCATGGCTAGGAAACTTAACCATCTTTGATTAACGAGCTAGTCAAGTAGAGGCATACTAGGGACACTTTGTTTGTCTATGTATTCACACATGTACTAAGTTTCCGGTTAATACAATTCTAGCATGAATAATAAACATTTATCTTGATATAAGGAAATATAAATAACAACTTTATTATTGCCTGTAGGGCATATTTCCTTCAGTCTCCCACTTGCACTAGAGTCAATAATCTAGATTACACAGTAATGATTCTAACACCCATGGAGTCTTGGTGCTGATCATGTTTTGCTCGTGAGAGAGGCTTAGTCAACGGGTCTGCAACATTTAGATCCGTACATATCTTGCAAATCTCTATGTCTCCCTCCTTCACTTGATCGCGGATGGAATTGAAGCGTCTTTTGATGTGCTTGATTCTCTTGTGAAATCTGGATTTCTTTGCCAAGGCAATTGCACTAGTATTGTCACAAAAGATTTTCATTGCACCCGATGCACTAGGTATTACACCTAGATCGGATATGAAATCCTTCATCCAGACTCCTTCATTTGCTGCTTCCGAAGCAGCTATATATTCTGCTTCACACGTAGATCCCGCCACGACGCTCTGCTTAGAACTGCACCAACTGACAGCTCCACCATTCAATAAAAAATGGTTTCCGATTTGTGACTTAGAGTCATCCAGATCAGTGCCAAAGCTTGCATCGACGTAACCGTTTACGACAAGCTCTTTATCACCTCCATAAATGAGAAACATATCCTTAGTCCTTTTTAGGTATTTCAGGATGTTCTTGACCGCTGTCCAGTGATCCACTCCTGGATTACTTTGGTACCTCCCTGCTAAACTAATAGCAAGGCACACATCAGGTCTGGTACACAGCATTGCATACATGATAGAACCTATGGCTGAGGCATAGGGAATGACTTTCATTTTCTCTCTATCTTCTGCGGTGGTCGGGCATTGAGTCTATCTCAACTTCATACCTTGTAACACAGGCAAGAACCCTTTCTTTGCTTGATCCATTTTGAACTTCTTCAAAACATTATCAAGGTATGTGCTTTGTGAAAGTCCAATTAAGCGTCTTGATCTATCTCTATAGATCTTGATGCCCAATATATAAGAAGCTTCACCGAGGTCTTTCATTGAAAAATTCTTATTCAAGTATCCTTTTATTCTATTCAGAAATTCAGTATCATTTCCGATCAACAATATGTCATCCACATATAATATCAGAAATGCTACAGAGCTCCCACTCACTTTCTTGTAAATACAGGCTTCCCCAAAAGTCTGTATAAAACCATATGCTTTGATCATACTATCAAAGCGTATATTCCAACTTCGAGATGCTTGCACCAGTCCATAAATGGATCACTGGAGCTTGCATACTTTGTTAGCACCTTTTAGATAGACAAAACCTTCTGGTTGCATCATATACAACTCTTCTTTAAGATATCCATTAAGGAATGCACTTTTGACATCCATTTGCCAAATTTCATAATCATAAAATGCGGCAATTACTAACATGATTCGGACGGACTTAAGCATCGCTACGGGTGAGAAGGTCTCATCATAGTCAACTCCTTGAAATTGTTGAAAACCTTTCGCAACAAGTCGAGCTTTGTAGACAGTAACATTACCATCAACATCAGTCTTCTTTTTGAAGATCCATTTATTCTCTATGGCTTGCCGATCATCGGGCAAGTCAACCAAAGTCCACACTTTGTTCTCATACATGGATCCTATATCAGATTTCATGGCCTCAAGCCATTTTGCGGAATCTGGGCTCATCATCGCTTCCTCATAGTTCGTAGGTTCGTCATGGTCAAGTAACATGACCTCCAGAACAGGATTACCGTACGACTCTGGTGCGGATCTTACTCTGGTTGACCTACGAGGTTCGGTAGTAACTTGATCAGAAGTTTCATGATCATCATCATTAGCTTCCTCACTAATTGGTGTAGGAATCACTGCAACTGATTTCTATGATGAACTACTTTCCAATAAGGGAGAAGGTACAGTTACCTCATCAAGTTCTACTTTCCTCCCACTCACTTCTGTCGAGAGAAACTCCTTCTCTAGAAAGGATCCATTCTTAGTAACAAATATCTTGCCTTCGGATCTGTGATAGAAGGTGTACACAATAGTCTCCTTTGGGTATCCTATGAAGACACATTTCTCCGATTTGGGTTCGAGCTTATTAGGTTGAAGCTTTTTCACATAAGCATAGCGGCCCCAAACTTTAAGAAACAACAACTTGGGTTTCTCGCCAAACCACAGTTCATATGGTGTCGTATCAACGGATTTCGATGGTGCCCTATTTAACGTGAATGCAGCCATCTCTAAAGCATAACCCCAAAATGGTAGCGGTAAATTAGTAAGAGACATCATAGATCGCACCATATCTAATGAAGTGCGGTTACGACGTTTGGACACACCATTATGCTGTGGTGTTCTAGGTGGCATGAGTTGTGAAACTATTCTGAATTGTTTAAAATGAAGACCAAACTCATAACTCAAATATTCACCTCCGTGATCAGATCGTAGAAACTTGATTTTCTTGTTTTGATGATTTTCCACTTCACTCTGAAATTCTTTGAACTTTTCAAATGTTTCAGACTTATGTTTCATCAAGTAGACATACCCATATCTGTTCAAATCATCTATGAAGGTCCGAAAATAACGATACCCACCACGAGCATCAACACTCATCAGACCGTGTACATCAGTATGTATTATTTCCAATAAGTCTGTTGCTCGTTCCATTATTCCAGAGAACGGAGTCTTAGTCATCTTGCCCATGAGGCATGGTTCGCAAGCATCAAGTGATTAATAATCAAGTGTTCCCAAAAGCCCATCAGCATGGAGTTTCTTCATGCGCTTTACACCAATATGACCTAAACGGCAGTGCCATAAATAAGTTGCACTATCATTATTAAACTTATATCTTTTGGCTTCAATACTATGAATATGTGTATCACTACTATCGAGATTCAATAAAAGTAGACTACTCACCAAGGGTGAATGACCATAAAAGATATTACTCATATAAATAAAACAACCATTATTGTCTGATTTAAATGAATAACCGTCTCGCATTAAACAAGATCCAGATATAATGTTCATGCTTAACGCTGACACCAAATAACAATTATTCAGGTCTAATACTAATCTCGAAGGTAGATGTAGAGGTAGCGTGCCGACCGCGATCACATCGACTTTGGAACCATTTCCCACGCGCATCATCACCTCGTCCTTAGGCAATCTTTGCTTAATCCGTAGCCCCTGTTTCGAGATGTAAATATGAGCAACAGAACCAGTATCAAATACCCAGGTGCTACTGTGAGCATTAGTAAGGTACACATCAATAACATGTATCAAATATACCTTTCGCTTTGCCATCCTTCTTATCCGCCAAATACTTGGGGCAGTTCCGCTTTCAGTGACCAGTCCCTTTGCAGTAGAAGCACTCAGTCTCAGGCTTAGGTCCAGTTTTGGGCTTCTTCACTTGAGCAGCAGCTTGTTTGCCGTTCTTCTTGATGTTCCCCTTCTTCCCTTTGCCTTTTTCTTGAAACTAGTGGTCTTGTTAACCATCAACACTTGATGATCCTTCTTGATTTCTACCTCCGCAGCTTTTAGCATTGCAAAGAGCTCGGGAATTGTCTTATCAATCCCTTGCATATTATAGTTCATCATGAAGCTTTTGTAGCTTGGTGGTAGTGATTGAAGAACTCTATCAATGACACTATCATCAGGAAGATTAACTCCGAGTTGAGTCAAGTGGTTGTGGTACCCAGACATTCTGAGTATATGTTCACTGACAGAACTATTCTCCTCCATCTTGTAGCTATAGAACTTATTGGAGACTTCATATCTCTCAATTCGGGCATTTGCTTGAAATATTAACTTCAACTCCTTGAAAATCTCATATGGTCCATGACGTTCAAAATGTCGTTGAAGTCCCGATTCTAAGCCGTAAAGCATGGCATACTGAACTATCGAGTAGTCATCAGCTTTGCTCTGCCAGACGTTCATAACATCTGGTGTTGCTCCTGCAGCGGGCTTTGCACCTAGCAGTGCTTCCAGGACGTAATTCTTCTGTGCAGCAATGAGGATAATCCTCAAGTTATGGACCCAGTCCATGTAGTTGCTACCATCATCTTTCAACTTAGCTTTCTCTAGGAACACATTAAAATTCAAAGGAACAGTAGCACTGGCCATTTATCTACAACAACATAGACATGCAAAATACTATCAGGTACTAAGTTCATGATAAATTAAAGTTCAATTAATCATATTACTTAAGAACTCCCACTTAGATAGACATCCCTCTAGTCATCTAAATGATCACGTGATCCATATCAACAAACCATGTCTAATCATCATGTGAGATGGAGAAGTTTTCAATGGTGAACATCACTATGTTTATCATATCTACTATATGATTCATGCTCGACCTTTAGGTCTCAGTGTTCCGAGGCCATATCTGCATATGCTAGGATCGTCAAGTTTAACCTGAGTATTCTGGTTGTGCAAAACTGGCTTGCACCCATTGTATGTGAACGTAGAGCTTATCACACCCGATCATCACGTGGTGTCTCGGCACGAAGAACTGTAGCAACGGTGCATACTCAGGGAGAACACTTATACCTTGAAATTTCGTGAGAGATCATCTTATAATGTTACCACCGTACTAAGAAAAATAAGATGCATAAAAGATAAACATCACATGCAATCAATATAAGTGATATGATATGGCCATCATAATCTTGTGCCTTTGATCTCCATCTCCAAAGCACCGTCATGATCACCATCATCACCGGCTTGACACGTTGATCTCCATCGTAGCATCGTTGTCGTCTCGCCGACTATTGCTTCCACGGCTATCGCTACGGCTTAGTGATAAAGTAAAGCAATTACATGGCGATTGCATTTCATACAATAAAGCGACAACCATATGGCTCCTGCCAGTTGCTGATAACTTTGTTACAGAACATGATCTTCTCACACAACAATTTATATAATCATGTCTTGACCATATCACATCACAACATGCACTGCAAAACAAGTTAGACGTCCTCTACTTTGTTGTTGCAAGTTTTACGTGGCTGCTACGGGCTTAGCAAGAACCGTTCTTACCTACGCATCAAAACCACAACGATTTTTCGTCAAGTGTGTTGTTTTAACCTTCAACAAGGACCGGGCGTAGTCACACTTGATTCAACTAAAAGTTGGAGAAACGGACACCCACTAGCCACCTGTGTGCGAAGCACGTCAGTAGAACCAGTCTCATGAAAGCGGTCATGTAATGTCGGTCTAGGCCGCTTCATCCAACAATACCGCCGAATCAAAATATGACATGCTGGTTAGCAGTATGACTATTATCGCCCACATCTCTTTGTGTTCTACTCGTGCATATAACATCTACGCATAGACCTGGCTCGGATGCCACTATTGGGGAATGTAGTATTTCAAAAAAATTCCTACGATCACGCAAGATCTATCTAGGACATGCATAGCAACGAGAGGGGAGAGTGTGTCTACGTACCCTCATAGACCGAAAGCGGAAGCGTTTAGTAACGCGGTTGATGTAGTCAAACGTCTTCGCGATCCAACCGATCAAGTACCGAACGCACGACACCTCCACGATCTGCACACGTTCAGCTCGGTGACGTCCCTCGTACTCTTGATCCAGCTGAGGCCGAGGGTGAGTTCCGTCAGCACGACGGCATGTCGACAGTGATGATGAAGTTACCGACGCAGGGATTTGCCTAAGCACTACGATAATATCACTGAGGTGTAAAACTGTGGAGGGGGGCACCGCACACGGCTAAAGATCAACTTGTGTGTCTATGGGGTACCCCCTCCCCTGTATATAAGGAGGGGGTGAGGAGGAGGGCCGGCCACAAGGGGCGCGTCCAAGGGAGGGAATCCTACTCCTAGTAGGAGTAGGTTTCCCCCTTTCCTAGTCCTAGTAGGAGAAGAAGGAAGGAGAGGAAGAAGAGAAGGAAAGGGGGGAGCCCCCCTAGCCCTTGTCCAATTCGGTTTGGGCTAGGGAGGCACGCACCACACCTTGGCCTGCCTCCTCTCTTCCACCATTAGGCCCATGAGGCCCAATAACTTCCCGGGGGGGGGGGGGTTCCGTTAACTCTGGGTACTCTGAAACTTATCTGAAAAGACACGAACCATTTCGGTGTCCGAATGTAGCCTTCCAATACATTAATTTTTTTATGTCTCGACCATTTAGAGACTCCTTGTCTTGTCCGTGATCTCATCCGGGACTCCGAACAACCTTCGGTACATCAAATCACATAACTCATAATACATATTGTCATCGAACGTTAAGCGTGTGGACCCTACGGGTTCGAGAACTATGTAGACATGACCGAGACACATCGTCGGTCAATAACCAATAGCGGAACCTGGATGCTCATATTGGTTCCTACATATTCTACGAAGATCTTTATCGGTCAAACCGCACAACAACATACGTTGTTCCCTTTGTCATCGGTATGTTACTTGCCCGAGATTCGGTCGTCGGTATCATCATACCTAGTTCAATCTTGTCACCGCAAGTCTCTTTACTCATTCCATAATGCATCATCCCGCAACTAACTCATTACTCACATTGCTTGCAAGGCTTATAGTGATGTGCATTACCGAGAAGGCCCAGAGATACCTCTCTGACGATCGAAGTGACAAATCCTAATCTCCAACTATGCCAACTCAACAAACACCATCGAAGACACCTGTAGAGCATCTTTATAATCACCCAGTTACGTTTTGACGTTTGATAGCACACTAAGTGTTCCTCCGGTATTCGGGAGTTGCATAATCTCATAGTCATAGGAACATGTATAAGTCATGAAGAAAGCAATAGCAATAAACTAAACGATCATAGTGCTAAGCTAACAGATGGGTCTAGTCCATCACATCATTCTCAATGATGTGATCCCGTTCATCAAATGACAACACATGTCCATGGATAGGTTACTTAACCATCTTTGATTAACGAGCTAGTCAAGTAGAGGCATACTAGGGACACTCTGTTTGTCTATGTATTCACACATGTACTAAGTTTCCGGTCAATACAATTCTAGCATGAATAATAAACATTTATCATGATATAAGGAAATATAAACAACAACTTTATTATTGCCTCTAGGGCATATTTCCTTCAATGTGAACATGACAAATGATTCGTATAGATTATCCCGTGTGTGATGAGTTTGAACATGCAAATTTTGGTCTGAATTTCCCTGGTTATAGTGGTCATCCACGTCATTGTATAATTTGGGCACACAAAAGAGGCTACAACACACCCACACTTCTTAATTGAGCAAGTATATCAGTTAAGAAGAGCTAGCTAACCTAAACATTACTCGAATAAATTAACGACCGCCGCTCTTAATTAAACAAAGAGTACCTTCTCACGTAAGCCATATACATACTATACTGCGACGATGCTCGAAGATATTTTGTATTGTATTTCACATGGTTGGTGATAATAAACTTTGTGTGATCTACTTGATTTTTTGTCTTGATTTGTAAAACAATGGGATCACAGCAGCAAAGGAGGGTGTTTGAATTGCTAGAACTTTTATCTGCAGTGAACATGCAACTATAGGTGTGCCGTCAAAAAATTTGGAATTATTCAGGGTTAATTTGGACATTTTTATACATTAACTTGGTTTTCTATGCATTTTAGGTGCACAATTCAAAATTAAACTACATGCACATGCTCTAGTGCACCAAAATGGGTTGTAAAATCATATATGTGTCCATGGGTTGATGCTTATGTCCTATGCAAGAAATGGGCGTGAATTTCAAATACCTCGGCACCGTAGCTCGCTGACAAACGTTGAGATAATTGCTTTTGTAATTCTAGTAAATCCAAAACTCGTGTGAAATTCATGAACCTTGGCAATGCTATCATGGAATGGCATCAACATGCTGGGGTAAAAAAGTTGTCCCATTTGGGGCAAGTTTTGGTATAAGCTTCTCACAAACCAGAGCTTCTTACAAGAAGCCTCATGGTTCCGGTAGGGAAATGTGTCACCTTTGTGGACAAAATGATATTTGCCGTCTCTTCTTGCTTTCAATTTTTTTGTGGTGTCAACATAGAACAATAGGAGTGTCGTGTTAAATTTTGGAATTTTTTGGGGTTTGTTTCAACATTTTTATATGTTAAATGAGTTTTCTTGGCATTTATGCACATAATTCAAATTTGAACTACATGCACATGTTCCAGTGCATAAAATGGGTTGAAAATCAAATGTGTGTCCTTGGTTGCATGCTTAGGTTACATGCAAGAAATGAGAATGAATGTCAAACACCTTGCCACCTTCGCTCGGCCGCTAACATTGAGATACATGGTTTTAAAATTCTAGTAAATCGAAAACTCGCCTGAAATTCATGAAACTTGACATACTATCATGGAATGACATCAACATGCAGTGGTAAAAATATTGTCCCATTTGGGGCAGGTTTGGGTATAAGCTTGTCACAAACCAGAGCTTCTCACAACAAGCCTCATGGCTTCGGTAGGGAACATGCCACCTTTGTGGACGAAAAGATATATGTTGCCTATTATTGCTTTCAATTCTTTTCTAGTGTCAATATAGAATAGTAGGATTGTTGTGTTAAATTTTGGGATTTTTGGGGTTTGTTTGGACATTTTTATACATTAACTGAGTTTTCTATGCATTTATATGCATAATTCAAATTTGAACTACAGGCACATGCTCCAGGCATATAAATGGGTTCAAAAATCAAATGTGTGTCCTTGGTTGCATGCTTTGGTCCCATGCAAAAAATGGGAATGAATGTCAAACACCTTGCCACCGTCGCTCGGTCGCTAACATTGAGATACATGGTTTTTAAATTCTAGTAAATCAAAAACTCATCTGAAATTTATAAAACTTGGCATGCTACATGGAATGGCATCAACATGTCGTGGTAACAATATTGTCCCATTTGGGGCAAATTGGGGTATAAGCTTCTCACAAACCAAAACTTCTCACAACAAGCTTCATGGTTACGGTATGGAATGTGTCACCTTTGTGGATGAAACGATATTCCTTGCCTCTTCTTGCTTTCAATTTTTTTCTAGTGTCAACATAGAACAACATGAGTGTTGTGTTAAATTTTGTAATTTTTTGGGGTTCGTTTGGACATTTTTATACATCAACTGAGGTTTCTATGCATTTATGTGCATAATTCAAATTTGAACTACAGGCACATGCTCCAGTGCATATAAATGGGTTGAAAAATCAAATGTGTGTCCTTGGTTGCATGCTTAGGTCCTATGCAAGAAATGAGAATGAATGTCAAACACCTTGCCAACGTCGCTCAGCCAGAAACATTGAGATACATGGTTTTTAAATTCTAGTAAACCCAAAACTTGTTTGAAATTCATGAAACTTGGCATGCTATCATGGAATGGCATCAACATGTTGTGGTAAATTTTTCGTCCCATTTGGGGCGGGTTTGGGTATAAGCTTCTCACATACCAGAGCTTCTGACAACAAGCCTCATGGTTTCGGTAGGGAATGTGCCTCCTTCGTGGATGAAACAATATCCGTTGCCTCTTCTTGTTTTCAATTTTTTGCTAGTGGCAACATAGAGCAACAGGAGTGTCGTGCTAAAATTTGGAATTTCGGGGTACGTTTGGACATTTTTATACATTAACTGACTTTTCTAGGCATCTTATGTGCATAATTCAAATTTTAACTCCATGCACATGCTCTAGTGTAGAAAAATGGGTTGACAAATCAAATATGTGTCCTTGGGTGCATGCTTAGGTCCAATGCAAGAAATGGGAATGAATTTCAAACACTAGGGCACTATTGCTTGCCGGCAAAACGTTGCAATACTTTGTTTTTAAATTCTAGTAAATCGAAAACTCGTCCGAATTTCATGAAACTTGGCATGCTATCATCGAATGGCAACCGACATATTGTCGTATTTTTTTCTGTCCAATTTGAGAGAAGGTGCACTCGAATAACAGCCAGCAACGAATTTTGAAAGAAATGGCTGCCCCTTTAACATCCCAAACGTTTGTATAATTTAAATCATGTGCGTTCTGTTAACCATTCACGTCATGCCACGCATCACACTTTTAATGGCTAGGAGGTGCTGTGCGGACAGCTACTTGAGTAGACAGGAGGCGTGTGAGCGCAGTCCGCTACGCAGGCTGACCGGGAGGCATGCAAGCTGTCCTCCAATGCGTAGGCTCACCGGAAAGCATGCGAGCTATATGCTACACATGCTCACTGGGAAGCGAGCCCTTTGACTTCCATGGCCGCCTGCTTTGCTGGCATCATCTCCATTAATGGCGTCCAAGTCGCTGTTTAATACGGGCGGCCTTACTGTTCGCCTCCCATTCCCCTCTCGTAGTCCTCCACTAATGCCATGGCCCAGAAGGTTCATTTGCCACTAGTCTTCTAGTTTGGTGAAGTCAACTCCGAGCCAGATGAGATAGAAAAATAAGGAGGAATGGGGCCTCATGCATGGACATGGCCCTGAACGAGCTGGCCATGACGGTTGCTGCCCCCACGCCCGTCCTAGCCCCCATCCCTGTGCCTGCGCTAGTGACCATCCCCATATCATTGATGGGCTGGTCGCCGAGCACTATCGCAGAGCTGGAAGCCACAGGCATTAGAGAGGTCCCCGCGGACCCGCGCGAGCTCGTTTACATGCCAGCACCAGTGACTGTGCACGTGCGCGTCCCTACACCCACCGCGGCGCCATCCTCGTGTGTTTGCCTGCACCCGCCGTGCCCGTGCCCGTGCACGTACCCCCCTCAGCGTCATGGGACGCCACCGTCGACCGCTGCCTCACAGCGCCGCGAGTTGCCATCCTCCCGTGCCCCGCCCGTCTATTGCGCGACGACATGATGTTTGATTTCCAAGTGAAAAACATTCCATGCTGCCTTGAAGACATCAACAACGGCGTCCCGGAGGATGACAATGTCAATGCAGGCGCGACACGCCGCCTCCGCCGCTGCCAGAATTAGTTTTTTGGTTTAATACTGTATCTCGATCGTATAAATATAAATTCACAGTGTGACTGAATGAAAGATATGGTTTGAACGAACTTGCGTTTTTCTCTCTGAATGTACAAACTTATCAAACAATTTAAAAATGTCAATGGTAAATATAAAACACTTATCGCAAATGTTTTAGATAGAACACCCGTATGCAAACTGCCATCTTCCCCAAGAAGCGAAGGGAAAATGTGCCAAGCAGGATTTGTGCAGCTCTTGATCGCAAATGTTTTAGATAGAACACCCACATGCAAACCGACAGCTTCCCCAGTAAGCCAAGGGAAAATATGCCGAGCAAGATTTGTGCAGCTCTTCATCACAAATGTTTTAGATAGAACACCTGTATGCAAAGTGAGAGCTACGGTCTTCCCCAGTAAGCCCATGGGAAAATTCGCCGCGCAGGATTTGTGCATCTCTTCAACGCAAACAGTTCAGATTGAAGATGGTATGCAAAGCGATACTTCGCCACTAAGCCAAGAGAAAAATCTGGCACACAGGATTTGTACATCCCTTCAACGCAAACGGTTTTTTTGGATGACCCGTGTGCAACCACGTATAGAAAATTTGGTAAGATTTGCATCTGTCATATTGGGTATATTGCCATTTGTCAAACTAGAAAGATTGACTTTTGTCGGTCCAGTAACATTGCCCTTTGTCAACCTTGTAACTGTCAAAATTTGCAGTTAAAAATCACTAGCACTATCTAATTTTGCAATTGAAATTCAGTAAGCATATATTTCATTCATAGATTAAGCAGCCATTCTTTATACAAACAGTTCAACTTGACAGCTGAAGCGACCAAACTTTTCCCCAATTGTTGCTAACCTTGTACTAAAATAGCTAGTTCAACTATATATACTAGCTAATTTTAAGTACGTAGTACAGTTCAACCACATCTATAGTCTGATGAACTGAACAAAATAGTCCCTAAATACTACTACTACGAAGGGGCTTTGTACTACTTCCAGCAGCGTCTCCTCTGCCGAGTGCGCTCAGTAAGGGGCAGAGGAGGAGGAGCCTACTGACGAGCTGGACAACTAGAATACGGTACCTGTCGCTGCTGCACCTTTAGCGACGCTCACCTCGAATGCCCTCTGCCGCTCCAGACGACCACTCTCGAAGCGGCGGGACTCCTCGTAGATCTCCTCATTCCGCGCCTCTGTTGCGGCGTGTGTTGCGGCCACGGCGGCGGTAAGAATCTTTACGTGCTCGACCAGGCACTCCACCTCCTCCCGCAGGAACTCGGTGTAGCATGCAAGGTCGATGATGCACATGCGGGGCTCCACCTCCACCTCCCGCCTTCAGGCCACGGTGGGGGAGCGGGTGATGACCCCGATGGTCGACGGTGGGCTGGCGGCCACGGCGGCCGACGGGGGGGTGGCGGCCACGACGGCCACCTCCTGCCTTCGGGCCATGGTGGCAGAGCGGGTGATGGCCACGGTGGCGGACAGTGGGGTGGCGGCCACGACGGCCACCTCCCGCCTTCGGGCCGCGGTGGCAGAGCTGGCGATGGCCCTGGCTTTCGATGATGGTGTGGCGGCCATGGTGATAGATGGTGGGGTGGCGGCAACGATGGTCGGCAACAGCTGCCGACGGGCAGCGGAGGCGGAGCATGTGGTGGGTGTTGCATGCACACCCAACAGGGATGCCACGCGCACTACACTACACCGGGGGACTGCGCCACCGCCGCGGTGTAGCCTCCCAGCTGGAGCTGTCCTCTGATGACAGCGGAGTGGATGAGTGACGACGACGGACCGGTGCCATTGGCGATTCTGGGAGAAGCAGACGAGATAAGTTACAGGGAAGGAGGGGAAAATTTGACGTAGGACTTGCCGACCGTGAGGGTTTATATAGCAGGCCGGTAAGCCTTGGGATTTTGGGGGGATTTCGCCGAGTTGGGCGGGAAGCTTGCTCAAGCTTGCGCTCGAAGCCGTCTGCGGCAATGACATGACAAGATGTGTGAGACGAGGATGAAACGACACGTACACATACGGTTAATGAAAAAGTGTTTGCGATTTAATTACCAACTATACCTCCGTCCTGGTTTATAAGTCCTCTTTGTATTTTTGTGCCAAATTTTGACTAGAGATTTAGCTAATAAAATACGGATGCATGTCGCGAAAGATTATATCCTTGGATTCATATTTGAACATAGTTTCCAATTATATTTATTTTTTAACATGCATTAACATTTTGCTAGTTAAATTTAAGGTCAAAATATGGCACATAATATAAAAGGGACTAATAGACCAAGACAGAGGTAGTACTAGCACACAACTGCTCTCTACGCAGCGTCACGAACGATTGTTCGACCACTGTGATATGTGGAACGCGACGTAGTTCCACATCATGCCGCCGGATCGCAACTGCCGGCCGGCTTGTAGACGACCATTCACTACGTGTTCAACTGCTCTATGTGTGTGGTTGCTCGCGATTGAGGCAGCCACAACGCGCTCTACACGCGTCCCGCCGTGCGCGCTCTGCTCTCATGTCCCTCCGCGCGCTCTGCCCCCGTCCCTCCACGCGGGCTGCTAGTATTTGGGGCTGGTGCATGATCACGTGCGTTCGTGATGCAATTATGCATGCGGTTGCGACAGACGCGGTGCGACGACGCAGTTACCCACTGCAAAAACTGCCATGCTGACGTGCTGAGAATCCAGGCCGCCCGACCCCCATTTATTCCCGCGGCCATTTACCTTCATATCTCATGCCACATGACATAATAAACACACCCATGATGACACATATAGAGAGGACATCCAACGGTTCTAATGGTGCTCCTCGTGGCTCCAATGGCGGTCCCAACGGCCGACAATGACACGGGGGGCAGTTCACCACGCATCAGGTAGTGGACACCCACGTGAGGGGGAAGGACCTCTCGGTGGTGTACACGAACGAGCCGGTCTCGGTGGAGAGCTCCATCCAAACTATGGAGCAGTTGCTTGCTGAGGATAAGTACCAAGTGGTCGGCTTCGACCACGAGTTCACCAGTGGTCATGCCGGGCAAGATCAGAAGGTTATCGTCGCCCAATTGTGCGTGCGACATGATGTCCTCGTCTACCACTACCTCCTGGCCACAAGGCCTTGCGAGTGTTTCTCTAGGTTTATCAACAGTTCGGACTACAGTTTTGCTACGGTGGACACCACCAACGATCTAAAAGCACTCAAGGTTTCGGGCTTGACCTGCCAGAATCTTGTCAACATTCGTGACCACTACAAGGTCTGGGGCAGCGACAACAACAAACATAACTCCCTAGTTGACCTCGCCTCGGCCATCATCGAACCCTACTACATGAAGATGAAGGCTGAGAGCAAGAAGGCAAGAATGCCTAGCACAGTGTCTGGCATCAGAGACTAGATGAAGAACACGTCAAGTACGCGGCCAAGGATGCGTACACAAGGTACAAGATGTACACACGGATCATTGACATGAGGGAGTGTCTTCATCCTACCCCAGACGAGGGATCAAGCCACAAAGCAGTGGCGGGAGCATGACAAGAAGTAGATGACTAGACGATCGTTTCTCCTATTTTAGAATGCATGCAATTGTTTATTAAGGTGTGTGCGAATGATCTGTATAGTCACTTATGTAATTGGATGTTTATTTCAGTTATATATATGTTGTTCTTCTGTAGATAGAGAAAATCACATGGCTTATTAGCAACAATCGTTTGTGTTATTATCGGTCTTCGCACACATTTCAGATTAGTGACCTGTTTGTCGCGTATCACACACATCTTGTTCATTTGAACTATTTCTGTTGTCTTGGCTCATCACAAACAGTTCATCCGAGTGAACTGTATGCTCTCCATTGCACACACCTTAATCTGGCTGACCGTTTCCATTGTGTTTCCTAATCGCGCACAACTCATCCTAGTTGTAACACCCCGGATATGATTTACCTAATATGTAATCCAACTCTTGCAGTTTCCGGCGTTAAGTTATTTTATTTTCTCGGGTTCGGGTTTTTTTCTCTGTGTGTTGTTGTCGTTGTCATGCATCTCATATCATGTCATCATGTGCATTGCATTTGCATACGTGTTCGTCTCATGCATCCGAGCATTTTCCCCGTTGTCCGTTTTGCATTCCGGCGCTCCGTTCTCCTTTGGTGGTCATTTCTACTTTTGTTTCGTGTGTGGGGGTTAAACATTTCCGGATTGGACCGAGAATTGCCAAGCGGCCTTGGTTTACTACCGGTAGACCGCCTGTCAAGTTTCGTACCATTTGGACTTTGTTTGATGCTCCAACGGTTAACCGAGGGACCGAAAAGGCCTCGTGTGTGTTGCAGCCCAACACCCCTCCATTTTGGCCCAAAACCCACCAAAACCCTCTCCATCATCTAGAGCGTTCGATCACGATCGCGTGGCCGAAAACCGCACCTCATTTGGACTCTCTTAGCTCCTTCTATGCCAATAAATAGGTCCTCCCCCGAAATCCTCGCGCAAACCCTAGTCCTCTCCCTCTCCACGCGCCGCCGGACATTTTTTCGTCCGGCCGGACATGTCCATTTCCACCCCGCCGCTACCACTTGTCGCCGCCTGATACGCCCGCGCCCGCACCCCGCATCGTCGGCCCGCCGAGCCCGAGCTGGGCCCCGCGAGGCCCAGCCGCACCGCCGCCCGCGCCCGCTTCCTCCTCCCTCCCGGCACGCCGCAAGTCGCCGTCGATCGCCGCCTCACCGCCTGCCGGCCGCGCCGCCACTCGCCGCCGACGCCGCCCTCGCCGCCATGACCGGCGACGCCCACGGCCACCCCGGGCCGCACCTCCTCCGCCCCGCCGGACTTCTTCTCTGGCGACGAATCCGGCCATCCTCGGCAGCCGCGCCGCTGCTACAGTGCTCCCGGGCCAGATCTGGATCCAGATTTCGGATCGGTTGACTTTTGCCCCGAAACCCTAACTATTTTGCGTTTTTCATCATGTTATATCTCCGCATCCGTAGCTCCGTTTTGGGCATATAGTATTTCAAAATGTTCATCTCAGAGAGTACATCATTTCACCTCATTGCATCATTTTCATTTGAGTTCATCTTGATGCCCGAAATGCTGTTGGAAGAGTGCTATTTGAGATAATTGTCAGATCTTCTGCTCCAATTAGATATTTGTCATTTTTGCCATGATTAATGTGTGCATGATATGCCCCTGAGCTCTATATGTGTTTTGTTATATGCTTTGCCATCTTTCTAGAGGTGCAACCCATGTATTTTTGTGATGTGTGTGGTGACTAGCACAAGCTTGCAAAGTGGTGCATTCGTTAATGCTGATTTCAGGGACTTAGCAATTCCACTAAGTCCTTGATCTGTTTATGTCAATATGCTATATGTTCATGTTGTTTCCTAGTGATCCGTGCCTCTTTTGAGGATGATCAGTAAGGATGTTTTGTTAATCTTGTAGTGCTCTATCCATCCATGTCTTTGTTTGCAATTATGGAGCACCGTAGCTTGAGTCAATCGAGCTCTACTTTTGCTATTTCGTGAATCTGGGCAGATTGTCTACTTGTTAGCGATTTTGCCGAGGATGTTGTAGTTGATCCGTGCATGCTATGTTATTGTTCTTGCCATGTCTAGCTTGTATTATGTGTATTCTTGATGGGTGTAGGCTTAGATTGTCATGCCTTGCTCTGTAGTGAGTGCATCGAGCTCGTAAACATGCCTACTTGATATCTGATTTTGCATGCTCCAGTTTTTCACTAAGTCTGTGATCTGATTATGTTTTTGCCATGTTCACATGCTTGCAAATGTATTTTCTGATCCCTTTTGGCTCAAGGTCACTAAGGGACTTTTGTTAAGCTCTTTGATTAGCTCCATGCCATGCCTTACTTTGTCATGTTCAGGCCCTGTAGCATATAGTTTTCATGCTTCAAAGTGTGCTACCTGATCTGAAATTCTAGACAAGTGTTAATTTCAAGTCTGAAATCTGTTTACCAAATTCATTTTTGCCATGCTTGTTTGAACCTGTTAATGGATGAATTGGCCATAGCTCAGTGTTCATCTTTTGTTAAGCATCATGAATGGATCCCTGCCATGTATTTTGATGCCATGTTTGGGTGCTGTAGCATGTTTAACTTGTTGCATTTAGATGGCTACTTGCTGTATATCGCAGACCGTTGTCATATTTGAATTGCTTGCCATTTCCAAACCGTGACTCCGGTTCCGGTGATCTTTATGTCGTTTTCAAGCGATTTCATCTCACCTTTCCAGTGGCACACTTGGTTTTCCAAGTTGAGGCCAGGTTATTTCATTCCTTGTCAAATCTTGCATATGCATCGCATATCGCATCCCGCATAGCATACCATGTTTGCATCATGTTGTTTGAGCTTTGCACGTGGTTGATTGTATTCCGATTGCTTCTTTGTCTTGTTTGGGTAGAGCCGGGAGACGAGTTCGCTAACGAGGAGCCCATTGAGTTTGCTTTCGAGGATCCAGTCAACTCTGATAACTTTGCAGGCAAGATGATCATACCCTCGAAATCACTTCTATCTTTGCTTTGCTAGATGCTCGCTCTTTTGCTATGCCTATGCTACGATGCCTACCACTTGCTTATCATGCCTCCCAAATTGCCATGTCAAACCTCTAACCACCATGTCCTAGCAAACCATTGATTGGCTATGTTACCGCTTTGCTCAGCCCCTCTTATAGCGTTGCTAGTTGCAGGTGAAGATTGGAGACCGTTCCTTGTTGGAACATTATTTACTTGTTGGGATATCATTATATTATCTTGTTATCTTAATGCATCTATATACTTGGTAAAGGGTGGAAGGCTCGGCCTCTCGCCTAGTGTTTTGTTCCACTCTTGCCGCCCTAGTTTTTCCGTCATATCGGTGTTATGTTCGCGGATTTTGCGTTCCTTACGCGGTTGGGTGATAATGGGAACCCCTTGACAGTCCGCCTTGAATAAACTCCTCCAGCAATGCCCAACCTTGGTTTTACCATTTGCCACCTAGCCTTTTCCCTTGGGTTTCGCAGACTCAAGGGTCATCTTATTTTAAACCCCCGGGCCAGTGCTCCTCTGAGCGTTGGTCCAACCTAGAGCACCGTGCGGGGCCGTCCCTTGGCAACTTGGGTTACGTTGGCTCCCGTACGCTTAGCTTATCTGGTGTGCCCTGAGAATGAGATATGTGCAGCTCCTATCGGGATTTGTCGGCACAGCGGGTGGTGTTGCTAGACTTGTTTTACCATTGTCGGAGTTGTCTTGTAGAACCGGGATGCCGAGTCTGATCGGAATGTCTCGGGAGAAGGTCTATTCCTTCGTTGACCGTGAGAGCTTGTCATGGGCTAAGTTGGGACTCCCCTGCAGGGATTTGAACTTTCGAAAGCCGTGCCCGCGATTATGGGCAGATGGGAATTTGTTAATGTCCGGTTGTAGATAACTTGAACCTTAACTTAATTAAAATGAATCAACTGTGTGAGTTACCGTGATGGTCTCTTCTCGGCGGAGTCCGAGAAGTGAACACGGTGTTGGAGTAATGCTTGTCGCAGGTTGTTCTCTAGTTATTCGTTCGCGCTTTGCCTTCTCTTCTCGCTCTCTTTTGCGAACAGGTTAGCCACCATATATGCTAGTCGCTTGCTGCAGCTCCACATATTTACCTTGCCTTACCTATAAGCTTAAATAGTCTTGATCGCGAGGGTGCGAGATTGCTGAGTCCCTGTGGCTCACAGTTTACTTCCAAACCAGATGCAGGGCCTGATGACTCCGTTCTAGATGACGCGCTTGAGCTCAAGTGGGAGTTCGACGAGGACTCACGCCGTTACTATGTGTCTTTCCCTGATGATCAGTAGTGGTGCCCAGTTGGGGTGATCGGGACCGTGTCGCATGTTGGGTTGGTCTTTTATTTTGGTGCCGTAGTCGGGCCATGAGTGATTGGTTGATGTAATGTTATTTATGTACTTTGATTGACATGGCGAGTGTAAGCCAACTATGTTCCTTCCCCTTTTATTATTTATATTACATGGGATGTTGTGAAGATTGCCTAACTTGCGACATTGCTTTCAGTGCGGTTACGCCTCTAAGTCGTGCTTCGACACGTACGAGATATAGCCGCATCGAGGGCGTTACACTAGTGAATTGTATGCCGTATATCACACACACACCCTCATATGGCTGACCGTTTCTATTGTTCTGGATCATCGCAAACCGTTTGTATGGATTAACTGTATGCCACGCATCACTGATCTAAATCGTGTTTGATGTATGCACCATCACAAACAGTTCGTGTCATTTTTGACGGTTTTCTCACACCATCGTTTGCGATTAATGCATCACACACAGTTTCATCAAAGGGTCTCTAATTGTAGTGTCGCGTTAGCAGCATCCTGCAGTAGTGTAAATGGGAGGTGTTGCATGCCCATCAATATCAACATCTCACTACCTTTTGCAAGAACAAAAACAACTCTGTCGGCACTCTGGGAACCAGGGTACCCAGCCTTGCCTGCCTGCGGCCCATGGCGTGGCTCCATCGATGGCCTAGTACGACCCATCTTCAGCAGCGGCAAGACAAGACCCTCGCGAGGCGGACGACACCAAGACCTCCAGAAGGAGCGGCCTCCCTAGGATGGCTTCTGAGGAGCAGAGATTCCTATGCGAGCTCCCGTCTCATGAGGTTGAGTTCTTCGCACACGCCCCTGAGTTCAAACTTTTCTTGGGTCCGCGGAGCCCTGAATCCGACACACTCCACACACAACTTATGGGGACATGTGTGTGATTAGATATAGAGGGTTCAGTTTTGTGGCAACACCACTCCCCTTCTTCACTCTAGCAAAACACACTCAACTGATCAAACCACATATTTCAATCGGTCACATTGTGACATTACACAAGATTTATATACAAATTGCCTATGTTTTCCTAATTTTTCAGAATGTTTGTAGTTATGGAAGTATGGACAAAGTCCAGATTACTACAAATTGTTCTGTTTTTGACAGATTCCGTTTTCATTGCATTTGTTCTTATTTTGATGAATCTATGGACTGTCGGTACAACAAACCCTGGGTCTGTTGCCTAGACCATGCACATGCCTAAGATGGAGATCACAACATCCAAGAC
The DNA here is from genome assembly GCF_018294505.1 of Triticum aestivum. Lineage (NCBI taxonomy): Eukaryota > Viridiplantae > Streptophyta > Magnoliopsida > Poales > Poaceae > Triticum > Triticum aestivum. The sequence goes on along the minus strand of NC_057806.1, from coordinate 247,756,642 downwards.
CAGACCAAGCATAAGGGATCAGCTCTTTGAAGAATCAGAGTGCAGATCAAGAAGACCAAGTCAAGCCAGAGAAGCAAGATACCACTAAGGGGAAACCTCCCTTGCCGGGCAGGCGAGCCTAGCGGGGTCAAGGTTGCCCTGGAAGCAAGCCTCAAGACCGCCCCGATAGGCCTGTCGGGGCTTACGGGGGTGCACAACCCTGCCAAGGCTCCACCGCACCACCTCACAGCGTCGCAAGTCACCAATCGGTGTAGTGTGAAGCCTCCAAGTGACTAAGTGGATGTTTTCGCCACATGGCAGTCATTTCCTACAGAAATCACCTTCAAATGACACCCGTCCAGCGACATGTCACGCAGACAGGAGAGAAGGTGGCCAAACAACCCAGCAAGGCTTGCCAGGCAAGCTCTGATGTGACACTAAGTGGCGCATTTAATGCGCTCTGCCATGTCTGCAGAGTTAGGTATGATAGCACTGTTTGCTATCTAATCAGTGCGTAATGACTGATTTGCCACTGTGGTGACCCCTTAATCTATAAAAGGAGGCCCATGGCAACCATGGGAAGGATTCAGACCTTTGTACACTCGTACGCGCGTAGTTGCTCTCGCCCCGAGGCAACCCTGCCGGGCTAGAGCGCTGCGTTTTCACCACAATCCACCATCAATCCACCAAAGCAGGAGTAGGGTTTTACACCTCGCGGCGGCCCGAACCTGGGTAAAATTGCCCATGTGATCTCTGTCGTGTTGTGCTACTGTAACGCCCACGATGCAGCTATATCTCCCACGTGTCGAAGCACGACTTAGAGGCATAACCGCATTGTAAGCAATGTCGCAAGTGAGGTAATCTTCACACAACCCATGTAATACATAAGGGAAAGAGATACATAGATGGCTTACAATCGCCACTTCACACAATACATGATTAAAGCATTACATCATCCAAATACAATCATGGTCCGACTACAGAACCAAAGTAAAGAAGACTACCCCAAATGCTACACAGATCCCCGATCGACCCCAACTGGGCTCCACTACTGATCAACTAGAACGAAACAACACAAAGGACACGATCTTCATCGGGCTCCTCCTTGAGCTTGGTTGCATCACCTGCTCGGTAACATCGACACCTGCAAACTGGTTTTGGAAGTATCCGTGAGTCACGGGGACTCAGCAATCTCACACCCTCGTGATCAAGACTATTTAAGCTTATAGGAAGGGTAAAAGGTATGAGGTGGAGCTGCAGCAAGCGACCAACATATATGATGGCTAACATACGCAAATGAGAGCGAGAAGAGAATGCAAAGCACGTTCGAGAAAGTATGATCAAGAAGTGATCCTAAACAACCTACGTCAAGCATAACTCCAACACCGTGTTCACTTCCTGGACCCCGCCGAGAAGAGACCATCACGGTTACACACGCGGTTGGTGCATTTTAATTAGGATGAACTTCAGGTTTTCGACAACCGGACATTAACAAATTCCCATCTGCCCATAACCACGGGCACGGCTTTCGAAAGTTCATAACCCTGTAGGGGTGTCCCAACTTAGCCCATCACAAGCTCTCACGGTCAACGAAGGATATTCCTTCTAGCGGGAAGACCCGATCAGACTTGGAATCCCGGTTACAAGACATTTCGACAATGGTAAAATAAGACCAGTAAAGCCACCCAGATGTGCTGACAAATCCCGATAGGAGCTACACATATCTCGTTCTCAGGGCACACCGGATGAGCAAGACGTCGGGTAAGCTAGCCCAGAGTTGCCCCTGGTAGCCTCGGACATCGCTCAGTTGGACCAACACTTAGAGAAGCACTGGCCTGGGGGGGTTAAAATAAAGATGACCCTTGAGCCGGCCGACTGAAGGGAAAGAAAAAAGGCTAGGTGGCAAATGGTAAAACCAATGTTGGGCCTTGCTGGAGGAGTTTTATTCAAGGCGAACTGTCAAGGGGTTCCCATTATAACCCAACCGCGTAAGGAACGCAAAATCCGGGAACATAACACCGATATGATGGAAACTAGGGCGGCAAGAGTGGAATAAAACACCAGGCATAAGGCCGAGCCTTCCACCCTTCACCAAGTATATAGATGCATTAATTAAATAAGAGAATATTGTAATATCCCAACAAAATATCCATGTTCCAAACATGGAACAAGCTCCAATCTTCACCTGCAACTAACAACGCTATAAGAGGGGCTGAGCAAAGTGGTAACATAGCCAAACAACGGTTTGCTAGGTCAAGGTGGTTTAGAGGCTTGGATCAACAATATGGGAGGCATGATAAGCAAGTGGTAGGTATCGCAACATAGGCATGGCAAAAGAGCGAGCAACTAGCAAGCAAAGATAGAAGTGATTTCGAGGGTATGGTCATCTTGCCTGAGATCCCGCAAGGAAGAAGAACGAGTCCATGAAGAAGACAAACGGACGTAGTCGAACGGGTCCTCACAAACGCGACGTTACCAGATTACCGAGAAGAAGTACACCGGAAAGAAAGCAAACAACATAGTAAACAACCACTACAACAACATGGCATGATGCACAACAAGTATGATGCATGTCCGGTTTAATGAGGCATGGCATGGCAAAATGCACAAACAATCCTACAAATTAAGTGGAGCACAATATGCAACTCCGTTGCATATTGACGAAACACCACGTGACTTATTTAGTTCGATCTTGTTTATGTACCCCAACAATATTAAATGTTGTTAAACATGGCAAGAGGGTGAAGCAAATGAAAACTACCTATCTAGGCAAGTTTAAATGAGGCCGGACCAACAAACAACAAGTCCGGAAACTCCTCATGTGCATATTTTGGTTATGGTACTCTTCTGCCCTAAACACAATTTTAGAGTTGTTAAACATGCAAAGTGATGCCACCATGTTAAACTAGGCATTTTTCTACCCCATTTACATATAAAGATTATTACAAACCGAGTTACGGTTATTTAGTTATGAATAAAAGCATTTTAACATGGCATAGGAGCAAATTTAATCAAACAACATTTTAAACATTTCAAACATAGATGAAAGTTGCATATTATGAATCTACACAAAATTCTAAGCAAGTTTCATATATAACTTATTTTAATCCGATGCAGGGTTCTGAAGTTATTATATGCATGAACATGGAGGGGTTTTCTGCAAAAACTACAATTCTCTGATAAATAGCAAAATCGATCAAAAAAAAGGTACTCGGGCCAGAACTGAACAGGAAGCCCAACAAGGAAGGAAAAAAAAGAGGGGCGCAGGGCAACCCACCATGGGCCAAGGCCCGCTGGATCTGGCCAAGAGGAGCTGGGTCTGGTGTGCGAGACAGGCCCAGGCGCGGTCAGCGAGCGGTCAACAGACCCGGCGTGTGCTCGAACGGCTCGAGACAGAGGCGATGTCCTCCTCTGCTCGACAGGAAGCAGGCGCGGCAGTGCTAAGGACTCCGGCGAGCGTTGGGAACAACGGGATGGGCGCGGGGAGGCGCTTGATGAGGACATCAATACAATTGTTACACCCACAGCCCCTGCTGCTATACATACTGGACCAATTACTAGAGCTCGTGCACGCCAACTAAATTACCAGGTACTTTCATTTCTTGGTAATGATTCTAATGTTCATGAGAATATGATGCTGCCTAAATTGGATACATTTGTTTTGCTTACAAATGAAGGGCCTAGCTTGGAGAAGGATGAACATTGGAGCAAGAACAAGAACGGAGTTACAAGTGATGATTTCAGGACTTTGAAGCCACCATAATGGGTGCATGAAGCCTTGGACGAAATATACAAGATGCCACTTCATAAATTTCGTCCCGAGGCTATTTTAGGTGCTGTGTCACCTTATTATTGGGCCAGGCCCATGTAATTTCGAAATACATAAGTATAGGCTATTTTTAGAGTCCGTATGTGTGGGGAAACAAGAGATAGGGTTGATTTCGGACCCCTCCACCAAAGGCCACGAAATTCCCCCCTCTTCCTCCATATATACAGCCCTTAGGGCATCGTTTAGACTTTGGGTTTTGTTTAGATTAAAAGTTCGCCATAGCTGCAACTTCGCGTACTTCGTTTGTGGTCAACGACCAGACAAAGGCGTCACAGAACCCCACCTTGATCAATAAAGCTTTCATCTTATATTCGCAATATCCAGATTGCAATCTCAGTTTCTTGCTTGTTCTTCGTTTGCTCGCAGGAAACAGACCCTCGTGGTCAGGTTGATCGTGCTCCGGCGTGGTCAATAACCTCTCGGAGTTGGTTTAGCGATTGCTAAGGCGCGACGTCCTCGCACATTCGTAGTCGGATCGTCAAAGTCGACTGCCACCAAAGCGATATCCATCATCTCATCAAAAGACGGGACACCTTTGCCTCTATCAGCGCTTGGGTCCAGATCCTGCTAGGGGAGGTGCAAATCAGATCTCTGAGCAGGGGAACAGGCTTGGACGGCAGAGGAGGCAGCGCTCAACAGGGTCACGAATCCCGAACGACGGTGCTTGTAGGCAGGGAGACCGGCGACGAGCTTGACCCGCGTGGCGGCCGGCCGGATCAACGAAGAGAATGGCGAGAGATGGAGTCGGGGCAGCGGAGGTGCGGGCGAGGTTCTCGTCGAAGTCCGACGGCACGGGACGATGGTCATGGTGTGGTGCTCCTGCAGGGAGCACGGGGAAGAGAGAGAGGTTAGAGTAGAGAGAGAAGAAGAACGGGAGGAAGGAGGGTGCGAGGAGGCCAGGCCTGGTGGATGAGGGTGACGGCCCTGGTGGACAAGGTCGCCGGCGACGACGGGGCTGACGAGGTTGAGGGTTGTGGCCTTGGGGCAGGTGAGGAAGGCGCAAGGAGGCATCAGGCTCCAAATCGATGCGAGGAAGGGCCGCCTTGGAGGAAGAAGGTTGCGAGGAGGCGTAGGCGCAGAGGAGCTCCACTCCTCTGGATCGAACAGGGAGGAGGAGGCGCTCGATAAATTGGCTGGGCGATGGGATCGAGGGAGATTTAGTGAGGGGATCCCGAGAGGATTTGAAGTGGCGGCGGCGACGAGTGGAGGATGGGACAGCTCTCCTAGTTTTTAGGGTTTGGTCTGACATATATATAGCAAAAGGATTTTGGGTAGGGGCTAATCCGTCCCCCCGATCGTAATTGGATGGTCGGAAAAAGATAGGTTAGGGAGTCCAAATAAGAAAACAGTGATGTTTTGTAGACATTAGGGGATGATTCGGATCCAATGGTAACGACTGTCCGGGTCGGGTCCGGGATAGATTTCGGACGCGCGCGGGAGGAGGTCCGCGGACTGACGAGAGAGGTTAGGTAGGTCCTGGCGGATGGTAGTGGGCCGTGCAGAAAGCCTTGGGCATAGAGAAGTGAAGAGAGAGACCCGGCGACTGTTTCCGGAGACCGAAAATGTCTGACGTTAGACCGGCTATAATGCCGCTATAGTTTAATGGTTGGGCTATCAAACGAACTCCGAACGCGATGAAACTTGACAGACGCTCTGTCTACACTATAATAAGACCGCACGCCAAGTTTCAACCCATTCCGAGAACATTTTCCGGTCACTTATAAAATACTATTTCGGACATGCCGCGGGCGCGTGCAAGTGTGGTTGAGCTCAGAACGGAACGGAGAGAACTCGGAGAACCCGGATGAATGCAAGTTTTGAAAAACATGATGATGATATGCACATGATGACATGATGAAATGCAACACGCAAGCAAATGACATGGCAACGCCGGCGAATAACTGGAAGACACCTGGCGCAACGGGCTCGGGGCATTACAACACTCCACCACTACGAGAGGATCTCGACCCGAGATCCTAGGGATGGCACTGGAGGGAAAACGGAAGAGGAAGAGGAGAGGTAAAATTAAGTTGCTTCTTTGACGAATGAGTGAAACCAAAGAACCTTGAAAAGGTTAAGCCATTTAGAGAAAAGAATACAACGGAGATGAACAAAGTAGAAAACACTCCGTTAGGAAAAGGAAACAAGGAAGAACAAATTCGAACAGCACTCCGGTTGAAAGATATGCACGACTTGATAAGATGAAAAAGAACTTGAGCTAAAGGCACAACACTCCGGATAAATGGGATAAGCGAGGAAAAGAATATGAACTTTTACAACGGGATGATGGTTGAAGAAAGCAATATCACAATGCCTCCGGAACTGAAGTGAGAATGGAATGGAATGAAACGCCAAGAAAAACAAGATCTTGAGGGAGCACGCTTACAACAAATGGTAGAACGGAGTTGTTGGAAGAAAACCAACAACGAAAAGAATAAGCTTGATGTGGTCTTATGGAATACAACTCAAAATATGAGGCGACAAACTGCCACTCACGGGAAAAGAATTGGATTGGTATGACCAAGGAGGCGAGAAAAATATTTCATCGGGAGGATAGATGAAGAACTTGGATCATATATTATCACCATTAATAGCAAAATCCTTAGGGAAAGCTTTAGGTTAAATATAACCCAAGATAATTCCAACGCAGAGGTTGATGGATTTAAAATATCTCATTCTTGATAACTTGTGAAACATGAAACATGAACTCAAGTTATGAAGAATGACATAGTACCACCTCAAATGATATGGTAGAAAGAATTGCACTCCGAATAGCAAGATGAAGAATGCTTGAACTCCTCTGAAAAGAAACTTGATGAACACTTCGAGAAGGAATTAAATCTTTGATGAAACATCATGTAGAACCTTCATGAAGAACTCCGGTAAACAAAAAGAATAATGAAAATAAAGATAAGTTGGAAACACAAGGTGAAACCTTGTAATGATTTGGATGGATCCTCGTGGTGATATAATTGAAAGATCTTGGAACTCCGGGAAAGAAAGAAGAACAACTGAAATCAAGAATTTTTGATGAACCTCCGGAATAAGGAATTGATCACTTAGATGAAACAAGAATAAGAATTACATTATGCTTATCCTTCACCAATTAAATTGATGAAAAGTCACGGATTTGGCATACAACTTATTCTCAAAGAAAGGATTAAGAGAGATATAATCAAACTTGAGAAGGTCTTCAACTAACCACCGGTGGAATTGAAACAACGAATGAATTGGTATGATAAAGAAGGAAGAGAAATCTTAAATGAACCACCGTAAGGATTGAAAAACGAACGAAATAAAAGAATGAATCGCCGGTAAGAATTATCAAAACAACGAAGATGTTTGAGAGAATTTAGATCCATGAGAACGAAGATATTACGAGCTGATTAGAGAGTCCTTGATTTAAACACCGGTATGATTTAGAGTATGAGAGCTGAAAGCTGGAATGAATAAACCTGAATTTATGGACTCCGGATAATCCAACTGAGAAGGCTCTTGAATTGCTCCGGATAGGTGAAAAGAATTTTGACAATCGAAAACAAATAGAAGAGGATGGGCTCGAACTGGAATCACGAATCTCTGAGAGAACGGATAAGATATGGAGGTAAACTCTTCTTAGTTCTTCAAAATCTAAGAATGACGACGAGAAACACCACCATGAATTATTTAGACACTCCAAAATGAAAATTAGAAAGATTGAAACCAAAGATGGAAAGAATTTGAAAGATCTTGAAGAAATACATATGACTGATGACAATTCATTCTTACGTCAAACTTTGAAAAGAATTTAGGATAGCTCCGGGAAAATAAGAAGAGTCAGGTAAGATCCTGGGAAAAGACCTGTGGGTTAGGGCCCACTCAAAAGAAACACCGTTGCAGGATTGCTTGAAAAGAAGATTGCACCGGTTGAATTAAAAGACTTGAATGAGATAACATCCTCGAAAGAGCTTGAACGAATGTAGAGTGGAAACACGAATCTTCGAGATATCTTGAACACTCCGGGACAATAGAATAGCGAGAGGTGAACGATTAAGAATTGCACCGGCATGAGAAAAGCATTGAAATGAGGAAAGGGTATGAACAACAAAGCTTGACTTGAAACCACCGGAGAAGAAAAAGAACGAAGAATGATGAACTTGAAGCTCCGTTAGAATCTTCATGAGAAATCATCGGATAAGACATTGACGGAAAAGAATGGAAAGACTTCACAACAATAAAAGGATACTTGAATAAGAAATCTGAGTCGTTGAAGAAAAAGGGTGGGAGGGAGGGAAAACAAAGGCAACTTGGAGACGGATGAAACAAACACTGTTGAGAAGAACTGATACTTGATCTTGCGGTTGTTGAAATGATCGGATCCACTTGAAGAGAGACACGCCGTTGAAAAGAAATTGGCATGACAATCTCGATTATCATGAAGGATTGGTATTCACAACGGAGTATGAGAACACCGTTTAGATAAGGTATGGAATCAACATTTGACTTCGAAGCAACTTGAATACCACAACTCGAAACAAAACAAAGGATTGGCTTGCGAAATAAGCCGGAACAAACATATGATAGAGATTTCGTCCGAAGTTTTCGTGGTGGGGCCTACACGGGCTCGATCGTACAGCACCATCATGTACAAGGCAGTGCACATGACATACGAAGCGTCCCCGAGTCGGCATAGCCAAGGACTCTTTAAGACACAATGAGACCTCTATAAAACCAACCGTGGATAGGCGGACCACTAGATGTCGAACCCCAATTTCATATCATACATCTGTCGGAAAGATATCCTAAGAACTACTTGAATTCCCACTTATAAACTCCTGAAACTTTCCGGTTATGCAATCAGGTGTTGGGGATACAGGGGAAGCATAATATCTCACCAAAACTAGCAAATCCTACATCCAGCTGTATCCATCCTTCAACACATAACCAAGAAACCTTCGGAAACTCCCGCCCCAGTACTGGGTCGCGTCGAGGTTATCTCACCAACAACTGCATAAAAGAGATTTTCGATGTCGGCGAAACTAATCTCAGGTATTCCAGAACTGCAATGATAAAATTGTGACGACAACACCTCGGAGCTCAACTCCCCGGGACACTGCCACAATTCCTAAATGTCAGGAGGCACCAAGAACAATGTTCTCATCACAAAACCATCGGAACGATTCCAAGATACCCGCGTGATCCTAAAAAAAATTTAGTGAAATTTGAGAAGAGAAGAGTCAAAACTCTACGTCAGGATGCCTTACCAGAGCGATGAAGGGACTGGGGAGTAAAAAGAATTCCTAAACTCTCCGATATATAATTCCTAAATGACTCAAAACATTTTTCTAGACTCAACAACGGTTGCTAAAAACGATCAAGCAGTGGGGGCTCCTAAGGTCGGGGAAGGCTCTGATACCAACTTGTAACGCCCACGATGCGGCTATATCTCCCACGTGTCGAAGCACGACTTAGAGGCATAACCGCATTGTAAGCAATGTCGCAAGTGAGGTAATCTTCACACAACCCATGTAATACATAAGGGAAAGAGATACATAGTTGGCTTACAATCGCCACTTCACACAATTACATGAATAAAGCAATACATCATCCAGATACAATCAAGGTCCGACTTCGGAACCAAAATAAGAGAAGACTACCCCAAATGCTACACAGATCCCCGATCGACCCCAACTGGGCTCCACTACTGATCAACTATAACGAAACAACACAAAGGACAAGATCTTCATCGGGCTCCTCCTTAAGCTTGGTTGCATCACCTGCTCGGTAACATCGACACCTGCAAACTGGTTTTGGAAGTATCCGTGAGTCACGGGGACTCAGCAATCTCACACCCTCGCGATCAAGACTATTTAAGCTTATAGGAAGGGTAAAAGGTATGAGATGGAGCTGCAGCAAGCGACTAGCATATATGATGGCTAACATACGCAAATGAGAGCGAGAAGAGAAGGCAAAGCACGTTCGAGAAAGTATGATCAAGAAGTGATCCTAAACAACCTACGTCAAGCATAACTCCAACACCGTGTTCACTTCCCGGACCCCGCCGAGAAGAGACCATCACGGTTACACACGCGGTTGGTGCATTTTAATTAGGATGAACTTCAGGTTTTCTACAACCGGACATTAACAAATTCCCATCTGCCCATAACCACGGGCACGGCTTTCGAAAGTTCATAACCCTGTAGGGGTGTCCCAACTTAGCCCATCACAAGCTCTCACGGTCAACGAAGGATATTCCTTCTAGCGGGAAGACCCGATCAGACTCGGAATCCCGGTTACAAGACATTTCGACAATGGTAAAACAAGACCAGCAAAGCCACCCAGATGTGCCGACAAATCCCGATAGGAGCTGCACATATCTCGTTCTCAGGGCACACCGGATGAGCAAGACGTCGGGTAAGCCAGCCCAGAGTTGCCCCTGGTAGCCTTGGACATCGCTCAGTTGGAACAACACTTAGAGAAGCACTGGCCTGGGGGGGTTAAAATAAGATGACCCTTGAGCCGGCCGACTCAAGGGAAAGAAAAAGGCTAGGTGGCAAATGGTAAAACCAATATTGGGCGTTGCTGGAGGAGTTTTATTCAAGGCGAACTGTCAAGGGGTTCCCATTATTACCCAACCGCATAAGGAACGCAAAATCCGGGAACATAACACCGATATGACGGAAACTAGGGCGGCAAGAGTGGAACAAAACACCAGGCATAAGGCCGAGCCTTCCACCCTTTACCAAGTATTTATGTTATCCAGAACAAAAATACTTCACACACTTTTGTGTTTTGTCTAATTGCAGGTGTATGGGACATTTGTACAATCCACATATGAAGATAAGGGAAAAGGATAAGTTTAGGTTGTGTTCAAAAAGTCCTCTCACGTCACTTTTGGGCCAAGAGAAGATAGAGTCCAAGTCTCTCACGTTCTGGATTCAGATTCGGACTGCACAGACATACCTGACTCAAAATGCCAACAACTTTTTCATACGGACTCCGAATTGGGTGATTTTTTTTGTTGGAAACTAGATTTCGTGCTCTTTCCAACCCAATTGGATTCACCTTCAAATTCGTCCGGAGCGTTGAGTTACGGACGAAACAATCTGACGTTGCAGCAGAATCCGAGTCAAACTACAAGCCCAAAGGTGTTGCATCACCTCCACTTGGGCCCATGAGCCTTGTACGACCTAGGGTTAGTTTTAGGCTGCCTTCAGACGTCCTCCCACCTCCTTGGCCGCCACCCCTTGCTCCTATATAAGTAGATCCATCTAGTAGCTTTTTCCTTGGGATTTGTTTAGTTAAAAGTTAGCCGTTGCAACTTCGTGTACTTCGTTTGTGTCCAACGACCAGACCAAAACCGCTTACGGATCCCCACCATTATCAATACCTCATATATATTTGCAATATTCAGATTGCTTTATCATATTCTTGCTCGTTCTTCGATTGCTTGCAGGAATAGACCTTCGTGGTCAGGCTGACCGTGCTTCCGGCATCGTCAGTAACCTCAGGAGATTGGTTTAGCGATTGCTAAGGCGCAACGTCGTGCACATTTGTAGTCGGATCGTCAAAGTCGTCTCCATCAAATCGGTAGTTATCATCTCATCGAAAGATCGGGACACACTCGCCTCTATCAAGTGGTATTAGTTTTCAGGTTGCTCGGTGAGAATTTCCAGTTTTCCTAGATTAGATTTATTTTTTTACCTATTGTCCAAGAAAAAGTCACAAAAAAGAGTTAGATCTATTCATCCTTGGTCCAGGCCAGTCTGAGCCTTTGCAATTTTCTTTTCATTGCTTGCATAGTTGAATTATCGGTTGCATTGTCGTGTCGAGTTGCTGGTCTTAGTGTCTAGTTTGTTTAGAGTTTCGAGTTTTGTTCACATTAGTCACGTCACCGCTGCATCATTATCTCTTCCGCTGTCCACCACCCATCCATCAATTTCCACCACGTGCTACCCACCATTCATTGTCATAATAATAGTTGAGATCGTTCACATCTTCGCTTGATCCAATCTGCATCTTATCTAGTTTGTTCTGAAAAGAGGGAGAAAAAAAGAGAGAAAAAAACGAGAGAAAAAAGTCAGAGAAAAAAAGGAGAGAAAGAAAAAAAAAGTGTGAGGAAAAAAAGAGAGAAGAAAAAAAATCCGGATCTTTTTAGACTCAATCTCGTAGTTGAATTCGGATTGAAATCTGTTTTGTGCACTATTCAGTAAAATAGGCATAACTTCCTCATACGAAGTCCGTTTTGCCTCCGCGAGTACTCAAACAAAAGCTAGCGACGAGCCGCATCTAAATAGTTGAAGAAGCTAGTTCAATATTTGGCACCTCAAAATCGGCTTCTAAATAGGTCTTTTTGTCCTCCGAAGTTCATGAACACAGCTTATTCCAGTTTTTCAGGCCAGTTTTCAAATTTTTTGACTCCTCATATCAACTCGGAATTGAGCAATTCCTTTGGTGTTTGAAAGCTTGAGTCAATCCCATTCTTGAAAAAAAAATTCAAAAAAATCGGCACAAACTTTTTCAGAGGAAAGTTGGAGACAAAGTTGTTGATATATCATGCTTGGCTGTTGTTTCACATCATTATCTTTACTGCCGTTGTGATCTTCACTTATATCTTGCTGTCCAGAGCTACTTAGTATCCTTCATTGACGCTAGTTGTGCTACGACGTGACCTCATTAGTGTTCTAGGCTTGCATCTCTAGTTCGGTCTAGCCTAGGACCAGCACAGTACCGTCGTTGAGCGTTTATTCAACATTGCATCTCTGAATTGATTATTGCTAATCGTTTGCTGCCATATATAGCCAACCCAGCTCCACATATTTCTACACCGTGTATACGTACGTTCCCCTGGCAATCGCTTTACACAATCTTCAGAGTTATTTGACACTGCTAGTTGCCTGTCACCACCTGCTGCTTGGTAAGAACTTGTAAGATATTGATGTTTGCTTTACTGTGAGCGCTTTACCACCACACCCTAGTAGTTCATAGGAACATTATTCTTGAATTTTGTTTCTTGTTTCTACTAATCATGACAGGTTCCGAAGATAGAAGTTCTTGCACGACGGACACATCTTCACCATCACGAGAGTTGGGACAACACACACAAGCACATGGTCAGGTTATCTTTTTACCGTCATTTGAGGGTAGATTAAATCCTACTACCTATCTAGCTTGAGAGCTTAAAGTAGAACAAGTTTTTAGTCACCATGACTTTTCTGAACTTGAGCGAGTGCGAGCAGCCACTAGAGCATTTAGTAATTTTGCTTCTGTTTGGTGGAGTGTACATTGTAAGAAAAACATTGATAACCAACCCACAACTTGGAAAGTTTTGAAAGCTGTACTGAGATAACAATTTTTCCCTCCTTATTATCGTCGTGAATTGCTTCGCAAATTTGAACAATTTAAACAAGGCAACAACACTGTTCATGCTTACTACCAAGAGTTCAAATCTTATATGCATCATTGTGACATAGAAGAATCTGAGAATGATACAATGAATAGATTTTTTGGTGGTTTGAACCATGATATTTAGGCAAGATTTCAGTATATTCCCCGTTGCATTACTGGTATGTATGTCCGTGCTTGTACCTTTGAGAGACAGATACAAGAGGATGCATTAGGTGACTACAACAACTACTATTCCAGTTCATGCTCACCACCGCCGGTGGGTTCCTCCATCATTGCACCTCGGATTATGAGCGCGGCATCATCTCAAGGGTATGGTACATTGTCAACGTCCGTACCTACATCAGCTACATCTTTGCCACAAGGTAACAGTAAAGATATTGATGATATAACTTCACATGAGAAAGATGCATGCCTAGTTAACTTGAATGCGTCATGTATTGAGTTACCTGTTGATTTGAACACACCACCTATTTTAGAGAGTGATCAAACAACTGAAATATCAACAATTTTGAGTGCACACATTGAATTAACTGTTGATGCAAAAGAACTAATGTTTAATCATTTTGATATGGCCTCCAATCTTGGTGATGATTCTATGTCCAATGATTTATTGCATGTTTGCTTATTTAAGCATGTTGTAGCACGTAAATTTGATGCAAGTAAGGTTTATTCACCAAAGTTGGGATGGTTTAAGGATGAACATTGCGAATCTTTTGAAATGAATAAGAGCTTCACTTATATGTACAAACTGAGTTCTAATATTTTCATGCCTTCTACTTCTTGTGATAATTTTTTGGCTTTAGTTTTTATGAACTATGAAAGTTACTCATGTATACATGTGTCGTACATGCAAAAATCAAGGGAAGTTAAACTAGATGACATATACATATACAACATGTACACCTTGTCTCTTTTGTTAGCCACATTTCAGATTAAGCAACGCCGAGGACGGCTTTGTTTTCAAAAAGGGGAGGATGATGAGGACATGAATACCTTGGATACGACCAAAAATATTGCATACATGCATATTTGTCAGGTGATTTCTAATGCAAACTATTCAATAATCTATTTATGTTATCCAGAACAAAAATACTCCACACACTTTTGTGTTTTGTCTAATTGCAGGTGTATGGGACATTTGTATAATCCACATATGAAGATAAGGGAAAAGGAGAAGTTTAGGTTGTGTTCAAAAAGTCCTCTCACGTCACTTTTGGGCCAAGAGAAGATAGAGTCCAAGTCTCTCACGTTCTGGATTCAGATTCGGACTGCACAGACATACCTGACTCAAAACGCCAACAACTTTTTCATAGGACTCCGAATTGGGTGATTCATTTTTTGTTGGAAACTAGATTTCGTGCTCTTTCCAACCCAATTGGATTCACCTTCAAATTCGTCTGGAGTGTTGAGTTACGGACGAAACAATATGACGTTGCAGCAGAATCCGAGTCAAACTACAAGCCCAAAGGTGTTGCATCACCTCCACTTGGGCCCATGAGCCTTGTACGACCTAGGGTTAGTTTTAGGCTGCCTTGGGACGTCCTCCCACCTCCTTGGCCGCCACCCCTTGCTCCTATATAAGTAGATCCATCTAGTAGCTTTTTCCTTGGGATTTGTTTAGTTAAAAGTTAGCCATTGCAACTTCGTGTACTTCGTTTGTGTCCAACGACCAGACCAAGACCGCTTACGGATCCCCACCATTATCATACCTCATATATATTTGCAATATTCAGATTGCTTTATCATATTCTTGATTGTTCTTCGATTGCTTGCAGGAATAGACCTTCGTGGTCAGGCTGACCGTGCTTCTGGCATCGTCAGTAACCTCAGGAGATTGGTTTAGCGATTGCTAAGGCGCAACGTCATGCACGTTTGTAGTCGGATCATCAAAGTCGTCTCCACCAAATCGATAGTTATCATCTCATCGAAAGATCGGGACACACTCGCCTCTATCACGCGACGTTACCGGATTACCGAGAAGAAGTACACCGGAAAGAAGGCAAACAACATAGTAAACAACCACTACAACAACATGGCATGATGCACAACAAGTATGATGCATGTCCGGTTTAATGAGGCATGGCATGGCAAAATGCACAAACAATCCTACAAATTAAGTGGAGCACAATATGCAACTCCGTTGCATATTGACGAAACACCACGTGACTTATTTAGTTCGATCTTGTTTATGTAGCCAACAATATTAAATGTTGTTAAACATGGCAAGAGGGTGAAGCAAATGAAAACTACCTATCTAGGCAAGTTTAAACGAGGCCGGAACAACAAACAACAAGTCCGGAAACTCCTCATGTGCATATTTTGGTTATGGTACTGTTCTGCCCTAAACACAATTTTAGAGTTGTTAAACATGCAAAGTGATGCCACCATGTTAAACTAGGCATTTTTCTACCCCATTTACATATAAAGATTATTACAAACCGAGTTATGGTTATTTAGTTATGAATAAAAGCATTTTAACATGGCATAGGAGCAAATTTAATCAAACAACATTTTAAACATTTCAAACATAGATGAAAGTTGCATATTATGAATCTACACAAAATTCTAAGCAAGTTTCATATATAACTTATTTTAATCTGATGCAGGGTTCTGAAGTTATTATATGCATGAACATGGAGGGGTTTTCTGCAAAAACTACAGTTCTCTGATAAATAGCAAAATCGATCAAAAAAAAAGGCACTCGGGCTAGAACTGAACAGGAAGCCCAACAAGGAAGGAAATAAAAGAGGGGCGCAGGGCAACCCACCATGGGCCAAGGCCCGCTGGATCTGGCCAAGAGGAGCTCGGTCTAGCTCGCGAGACAGGCCCAGGCGCGGTCAGCGAGCGGTCAACAGGCCCGGTGTGTGCTCGAACGGCTCGAGACAGAGGCGACGTCCTCCTCTGCTCGACAGGAAGCAGGCACGGCAGCACTGAGGACTCCGGCGAGCGTTGCGAACAACGGGATGGGCGCGGGGAGGCGCTTGGGTCCAAATCCTGCTAGGGGAGGTGCGAATCAGATCTCTGCGCAGGGTAACGGGCTTGGACGGCAGAGGAGGCAGCGCTCAACAGGGTCACGAATCCCGAACGGCGGTGCTTGTAGGCAGGGAGACCGGCGACGAGCTTGACCCGCGTGGCGGCCGGCCGGATGAACGAAGAGAATGGCGAGAGATGGAGTCGGGGCAGCGGAGGTGCGGGCGAGGTTCTCGTCGAAGTCCGACGGCACGGGACGATGGTCATGGTGTGGTGCTCCTGCAGGGAGCACGGGGAAGAGAGAGAGGTTAGAGTAGAGAGAGAAGAAGAACGGGAGGAAGGAGCGTGCGAGGAGGCCAGGCCTGGTGGATGAGGGTGACGCCCTGGTGGACAAGGTCGCCGGTGACGACGGGGCTGACGAGGTCGAGGGTTGTGGCCTCGGGGCAGGTGAGGAAGGCGCAAGGAGGCATCAGGCTCCAAATCGATGCGAGGAAGGGCCGCCTTGGAGGAAGAAGGTTGCGAGGAGGCGTAGGCGCGGAGGAGCTCCACTCCTCTGGATCGAACAGGGAGGAGGAGGCGCTCGATAAATTGGCTGGGCGATGGGATCGAGGGAGATTTAGTGAGGGGATCCCGAGAGGATATGAAGTGGCGGCGGCGACGAGTGGAGGATGGGACAGCTCTCCTAGTTTTTAGGGTTTGGTCTGACATATATATAGCAAAAGGATTTTGGGTAGGGGCTAATCTATCCCTCCGATCGTAATCGTACGGTTGGAAAAAAAATAGGTTAGGGAGTCCAAATAAGAAAACAATGATGTTTTGTAGACGTTAGGGGATGATTCGGATCCAATGGTAACGACTGTCTGGGTCGGGTCCGGGACAGATTTCGGACGCGCGCGGGAGGAGGTCCGTGGACTGACGAGAGAGGTTAGGTAGGGCCTGGCGGATGGTAGTGGGCTGTGCAGAAAGCCTTGGGCTAAGAGAAGAGAAGTGAGAGACCCGGCGACTGTTTCCAGAGACTGAAAACGTCCGACGTTAGACCGGCTATAATGCCGCTATAGTTTAATGGTTGGGCTATCAAATGAACTCCGAACGCGATGAAACTTGACACACGCTCTGTCTACACTATAATAAGACCGCACGCCAAGTTTCAACCCATTCCGAGAACATTTTCCGGCCACTTATAAAATACTATTTCGGACATGCCGCGGGCGCGTGCAAGTGTGGTTGGGCTCAGAACGGACAACGGAGAGAACTCGGAGAACCCGGATGAATGCAAGTTTTGAAAAACATGATGATGCTATGCACATGATGACATGATGAAATGCAACACAGAAGCAAATGACATGGCAACGCCGGTGAATAACTGGAAGACACCTGGCGCAACGGTCTCGGGGCGTTACAGCTACGCTCTCTGCTCTTTGTGCAATGTACTCATCCCCCCTGCCGAACCACAATGGGCTCATGACCCCATAGGTGGCCATGGTTTCCCACGACATCTTTGGTGCGCTAGGTAGGGGGATCACTTGCACAAACCTGAGGGTGTAAGCAGTGCGTCATCTTCATCACCATTTTATTCATCGACAGCTCCATCAACTATGGCGCCCAAAAAGATGCCTGGTGCCGCAGCCCACCCGTCCACCTCAAAGGCCCCGCCGACCGCGGCCGTCGACGTCGCTGGGGCTGTGAGGACACATGGGGATGTGGACGATGCGGGGGACGTGGTCAACGCAGTCGGCGTTGTTACCACCTCCCCTGCGGCCAAAACAGGAGCAGGAGGCACCAGAGAAGGACAACATCACCAACATCTCGGCGACCATGCTCCGCGAGGTATGGGTAGAGAGATTATACCTTATGCACCTCTCCGCCCAGCCGAGGGGCACATCCATAGCGGTGGCACTCGCTCTGGGGCAAATCGCAATCCCCCGCCCGCCCCTGCCACGGGCGTGGCCGCAGGACATGCACCACCCCCGTTGCAAGCCGACCCAGCCAATGCACCAAACGGAGCCGCTGGTCCACAAGTGCCTCCACCCCGTCACCACGCCATACAAGCGGCTAGCTCGCGGCGGCGGGAGCACGACGCGGCCACTGCCGACACTATCAAGAGCCGAGCAACACTACAGTTTACATCATCATCACCCATGCCAAGCACTGCTTCGAAGGCCATGGCGCGGGCCCAGCTGCTACTGAGATTTATGTGGGCAGCTGATCAGATGGATGAGTGGAGAGCCACCATTCAGAGCCTGATTGGCTTCATCGAGGCAGGAGGAGCATAGCGAGCTGGCCCGCCACGGCCTCCCAAGGCGACAACGGCCCACGCTACTGGTCATGCGGAAGGGGCCACTCCTACGGTGGAGTCCCCTCCATGGCAGCCAGCGCGGGAGCCACGTGACGAAGAACCCGACGATGCCTCGATGGCGTCATCCGAACCTCGAGCACATCAAGGCCAACGGCGAGCCCTGGAGGACAGGCAAAGGGAAGGCGCGTGTGTCACCATCGAGCGATGCCGCGACACCCACCGCTAGTCCGACATATGCGATGGCCCCAACGTCGACGAGCCTGCACCCGCCGAAGGCGGGTACCTTCCTTTCGAGGCTGGGTGCCCTGCCTTCACCCATGAGTTGTGGAAAGACCATTGGCCATCCGCTCGCACATTCAAGCTAGAGATACCATAGAAGTACGATGGGAGACTAAACCCAGCAGAGTTCTTGAGCATCTACACCATCGCTGTTCAAGCTGCCGGAGGAAGGGATGAGAAGGTGTTTGCTAGTTACTTCCCTTTGGCGCTCAAGACGAATGTGAGGTCTTGGCTGATGCACCTGCCGGAGCTCCATTTCGACCTGGGCTGACCCGTGCCATGAGTTCATTGGCACCTTCATAGGCAGCCATCAAGAACCTAGGCGGCCCAATGACTTGCAGCTTCTCCCACAGAAGGAAGGAGAGACTCTGTGGAAGTACATGCAGAGGTTCAGTCGAGTCCACAGAAATATTCCAGACATCCACCCGGCAGTTGTGATAGCTGCGTTCCAGTCCAACATGCGCAATCGTTGGATACATTCCAAGATTAACGTTCAATTGCCCAAGACTGTGAAGGAGCTTTACACTCTAGTGGACAAGTGTGCTCGAGTAGAGGAGGGGAGGAGGCTCCCTGGAGAAGAAGATGGCGTCGACGTCGACTCGGAGGATGATGACTAGGCCGCCAATCAGAAGAATGAGAACAAGAAGAGCAATAAAAGGCACAAGGATAAGGCAGTGATGACCGTTGAAGGATCATGCACACCTAGTACTGGCAAGAAGGCCAAGACTGAGGTACCCGACAAGGAGGTTGCCACGTGCACTGATTGCCGGGAAGCTGCAACTGCTGAGAAAGCTGGGAAAGGTGATGGGCCCTACTGCAAGATTCGTCGGACCAAGGGCCATGATCTCCAAGAGTGTCACCAGGTTGAGCAGCTTGTCAAGAAATAGAGGGCTGAATATGAGAAACATGATAAGGAGAAAGGTCTGAATGACACTGGCGGGAAGGGCCGAGGCGGCGGAGCAAGTCGCCCCAGCAAGGCTCCTAAGGATCAAGGAAACCCCGCCATAGGCCGTGAGAAAGAGGATTGCGATGATGAGAGTGATGGAGGGGATGAACAGGAAACTGGCGAGCAAGAATTCCAGAAAGCCATCGACGCCTTGTGCATTGACGGGGGTGCATCTCTACACTGCTCTCACCGCTAGGGCTGGAATTCAAGCCGTGTCGAGCCAGCTCAACTCGACTCGCTAGAGCTCGTTCCGTTAACGAGTCAGCTCGACTCAACTCATTACTATAACAAGCTCAAATCCAAGATTGGCTAGACTCGTATAGTTCACGAGCTAGCTCGTTTAGCTTGTTAAGCTCGTTATAGGTTTGAATAGAAAATCTTATGAAATATGAGAAAAGATATTATTAATTGGGAATGTAACATATACATATTAAGCATTTATGATGTTCACATATAATTGTAAGTAGCTTAACTTACAATTGTCAGTTCCATCAACATGTTGGCAAGTCAGTAACATGCATATGACCACAATAAACAGCAAGTCAGTAACATGTATATGACCATAATTCCACATACAATGGTACATGTACATGGCCCGAGAGGTTGGCTTACGCAGCATTGTTGCCGTCGTGAACTCACGATGCAGAAATAGAGGAGACGTGAGGGGAATCAACACTCTGGTCTCTTGCTATTTCTATAGGAATGGAATGAGAGGAATCGTGGTGTGTGTCTCCTGGGCGGTTGGGCTTAGTGTTATGCGGACGAGTCCTATGTTGTGCCTCTGCGACTGTCCTGGGATGCAAGGTGGGGCTAGGTGGCTAATTTTTATACCGAGCCTAACAAATTACACGTGTACTCGTGAACTCGGCTCGTTTAACTTGGTCTATAAATGATCTTAAAATAAAGCTTGGGTCGACTCATTATTCTTCAAGTTCGAGTCGATTCGAGCCGAGTCACGAGCTACTCGTTTAGCTCGCGAGCTTCGAGCTTTTTTCCAGCCCTACTCACCGCCAACTTAAATAGTGGGTGCGTGAAGTCAATGCCATGAAGCCAGCGGCAGATTCTCGAAGGCCGCTCAAGTGGTCTCGCATGCCCATCATCTTTGATGAAGAGGACCACCCTGACCGCACCACTGCGGTAGGGTGCTTGCCATTGTTGGTCTCACCAACAATCCACAACCTCAAAGTCACAAAGATGGTTGACGGCAGGGCCGGGTTGAATCTGATTTCTCCAAAGGTCATCAACAAACTCCAGATAGCAGAGGAAGAGCTCAAGGTCACGGGCACGTTTCAAGGAATCAACCCAGGCAGGAGTCGTCCTAAGGGGAAGATCACGTTGCTGGTGACATTCAGGGGAGAGTTGAATCACCGGACAAAGAAGATCATTTTTGATGTGGTCGACCTCCCCCTGCCATACAATGGAATTCTTGGTCGCCTAGCTCTGGCCAAATTCATGATGGCATCCCACTATGCCTACAACACCTTGAAGATGCCAGGGCCGATAGGCGTCATTTCCATTCCGTCAGACGAAAAGGATGCAATTATCTGCATGGACAAGATGTACTAGGAGGTAGTCATGGCAGAGGCCGCTGAAGCTACTGTTCCTGCCAAGGAAAGTAAAGGAAAGAAGAAAGCCAACAGGCACACCAGCAAGGAATCCGGCAAGCGTATCTGTTCGGAGTATGCTGCGCATGTCGATGACTTGCCGGAGAGTTCCAATAGCAAGAAGCCCAAGGTTGCTGCACCCGCTGTGAAAAAGTCCCGACAGGGCTGGCTGGCGTTGATGGTACTTTCACTATCAGTGCCACCCTCGATGATAAATAGGAAAGTACGCTCATTTCCTTCCTACGGGCGAATATCGATGTGTTTGCCTAGCAACTGCTACCTCTTGAGCACTGCGTTGGTTTTCCCTTGAAGAGGAAAGGGTGATGCAGTAAAGTAGCGTAAGTATTTCCCTCAGTTTTTGAGAACCAAGGTATCAATCCAGTAGGAGGCCACACACGAGTCCCTCGCACCTACACAAACAAATAAAATCCTCGCAACCAACACAATAAAGGGGTTGTCAATCCCTTCACAGTCACTTACGAAAGAGAGATCTGATAGATATGATAAGATAATTTTTTTGGTATTTTTATGATAAATATGCAAAGTAAAGAAAGCAAAATAAACGAAAAAGGAAATAGCTTGTTGACGGAAGATTAGTATGATGGAAAATAGACTGGGGCCATAGGTTTCACTAGTGGCTTCTCTCAAGAGCATATGTATTACGGTGGGTAAATAAATTACTGTTGAGCAATTGATAGAACTGAGCATAGTTATGAGAATATCTAGGTATGATCACGTATATAGGCATCATGTCCGAGACAAGTAGACCGACTCCTGCTTGCATCTACTACTATTACTCCGCACATGGACCGCTATCCAGCATGCATCTAGAGTATTAAGTTCAAAAGAACAGAGTAACGCTTTAAGCAAGATGACATGATGTAGAGGGATAAACTCATGCAATATGAAATAAACCCCATCTTGTTATCCTCGATGGCAACAATACAATACATGCCTTGCTACCCCTACTATCACTCGGAAAGGACACCGCAAGATTGAACCCAAAGCTAAGCACTTATCCCATTGCAAGAAAGATCAATCTAGTAGGCCAAACCAAACTGATAATTCGAAGAGACTTGCAAAGATAACCAATCATACATAAAAGAATTCAGAGAAGATTCAAATATTGTTCATAGATAAACTTGATCATAAACCCACAATTCATCGGTCTCAACAAACACACCACAAAAGAAGATTATATCGAATAGATCTCCACAAGAGAGGGGGAGAACTTTGTATTGAGATCCAAAAAGAGAGAAGAAGCCATCTAGCTAATAACTATGGACCCGAAGGTCTGAAGTAAACTACTCACACTTCATCGGAGAGGCTATGGTGTTGATGTAGAAGCCCTACGTGATCGATGCCCCTCAGGCGGAGCTCCGGAAAAGGCCCCAAGATGGGATCTCACGGATACAGAAAGATACGGCGGTGGAATTAGGGTTTTGGCTCCGTATCTGGTAGTTTGGGGGTACGTAGGTATATATAGGAAGAAGAAGTACGTTGGTGGAGCAATGTGGGCCCCATGAGGGTGGAGGGCACGCCTGGGGGGGGGGGGGGTAGGCGCGCCCCCTACCTCGTGCCCTCCTAGTTGCTTTCTTGACGTAGGGTCCAAGTCCTCTGGATCATGTTCGTTCCGAAAATTACGTTCCCGAAGGTTTCATTCCGTTTGGACTCCGTTTGATATTCTTTTTCTGCGGAACTCTGAAATAGGCAAAAAACAGCAATTCTGAGCTGGGCCTCCGGTTAATAGGTTAGTCCCAAAAATAATATAAAAGTGTATAATAAAGCCCAATAATGTCCAAAACATGATATAATATAGCATGGAACAATCAAAAATTATAGATACGTTGGAGACGTATCAAGCATCCCCAAGCTTAATTCCTGCTCGTCCTCGAGTAGGTAAATGATAAAAACATATTTTTTGATGTGGAATGCTGCTTGGCATAATTTCAATGTAATTCTCTTAATTGTGGTATGAATATTCGGATCCGAAAGATTCAAGACAAAAGTTCAATATTGACATAGAAATAATAATACTTCAAGCATACTAACTAAGCAACTATGTCTCTTCAAAATAACATGGCCAAAGAAAGTTATCCCTACAAAACCATATAGTCTGGCTATGTTCCATCTTCACCACACAAAGTATTTAAATCATGCACAACCCTGATGACAAGCTAAGCAATTGTTTCATACTTTTGGTGTTCTCAAACTTTTTCAATCTTCACGCAGTACATGAGAGTGAGCCATGGACATAACACTATATGTGGAATAGAATGGTGGTTGTGGAGAAGACAAAAAGGGAGAAGATAGTCTCACATCAACTAGGCGTATCAACGGGCTATGGAGATGCCCATTAATAGATATCAATGTGAGTGAGTAGGGATTGCCATGCAACGGATGCACCAGAGCTATAAGTATATGAAAGCTCAACAAAAAGAACTAACTGGGTGTGCATCCAACTCGCTTTCTCACGAAGACCTAGGGCATTTTGGGGAAGCCCATCATTGGAATATACCAGCCAAGTTCTATAATGAAAAATTCCCACTAGTATATGAAAGTGATAACATAGGAGACTCTCTATCATGAAGATCATGGTGCTACTTTGAAGCACAAGTGTGGAAAAAGGATAGTAGTATTGTCCCTTTTTTTATATATTTTTTGGGCCTTCCCTTTTTTTATTTGGCCTTTCTCCTTTTTTTGGGACAATACTCTATGAATGATGATCATCACACTTCTTATTTATTTACAACTCAATGATTATAACTCTATACTAGAACAAAGTATACCGGGAAAGCAATGATGCATGAGTGACTTGTACAAAAGAATTATGAATGGTGTCTTTGCCACAACTAAAATGTCAACTACATGATCATGCATAGCAATATGACAATGATGGAGCATGTCATAGTAAACGGAACGGTGGAAAGTTGCATGGCAATATATCTCGGAATGGCTATGGAAATGCCATGATAGGTAGGTATGGTGGCTGTTTTGAGGAAGGTATATGCTGGGTGTATGATACCGGCGAAAGGTGTGCGGTATTAGAGAGGCTAGAAATGGTGGAAGGGTGAGAGTGCGTATAATCCATGGACTCAACATTAGTCATAAAGAACTCACATACTTATTGAAAAAATCTTTTAGTTATCGAAGCAAAGTACTACGCGCATGCTCCTAGGGGGATAGATTGGTATGAAAAGACCATCGCTCGTCCCCGACCGCCACTCATAAGGAAGACAATCAATAAATAATTCATGCTCCAACTTCTTCACATAACAGTTCACCATACGTGCATGCTATGGGAATCACAAACTTCAACACAAGCATTTCTCAAATTCACAACTACACAACTAGCACGACTCTAATATCACCATCTCCATATCTCAAAACAATTATCAAGTATCAAACTTCTCATAGTATTCAACACACTCATAAGAATTTTTTATTATTATTAATCTTGAATGCCTAACATAATTAAAGCAAATTACCATGCTGTTTTGTAGGACTCTCAAAATAATCTAAGTGAAGCATGACAGAACAATAGTTTCTATAAAACAAATCCGCCACCATGCCCTAAAAGATATAAGTGAAGCACTAGAGCAAAAACTATATAACTCAAAAGATATAAGTGAAGCACATAGAGTATTCTAACAATTTCCGAATCATGTGTGTCTCTCTCAAAAGGTGTGTACATAAAGTATTATTGTGGAAAACTAACAAATAAAGACTCAAATAATACAAGACACTCCAAGCAAAACACATATCATGTGGTAAATAAAAATATAGCTCCAAGTAAAGTTACCGATGGAAGTAGACGAAAGAGGGGATGCCTTCCGGGGCATCCCCAAGCTTGGGCTTTTAGGTGTCCTTAGATTATCTTGGGGTTCCATGGGCATCCCCAAGATTAGGCTCTTGCCACTCCTTGTTCCATAATCTATCAAATCTTTTACCCAAAACTTGAAAACTTCACAACACAAAACTTAAAGTAGAAAATCTCATGATCTCCGTTAGCGAAATAAAACAAAACACCACTTCAAGGTACTGTAATGAACTCATTCTTTATTTATATTGGTGGTAAACCTACTTTATTACAACTTCTCTATGGTTTATAAACTATTTTACTAGCCATAGATTCATCAAAATAAGCAAACAACACACGAAAAACAAAATCTGTCAAAAACAGAACAGTCTGTAGTAATCTGTAGCTAACGCAAGTTCTGGAACCCCAAAAATTCTAAAATAAATTGCTGGACGTGAGTAATTTATCTATTAATAGTCTACGAAAATAATTAACTAAATAGCACTTTCCAAATAAAAATGGCAGCAATTCGTGCGAGCGCTAAAGTTTCTGTTTTTTACAGCAAGATTAAAAAGACTTTCCCCAAGTCTTCCCAACGGTTCTACTTGGCACAAACACTAATTAAACACAAAAAACACAACCAAAACAGAGTCTAGATAAATTATTTATTACTAAACAGGAGCAAAAATCAAGGAATAAAATAAAATTGGGTTTCCTCCCAACAAGCGCTATCGTTTAACGCCCCTAGCTAGGCATAAAAGCGAAGATAGA
The DNA here is from genome assembly GCF_018294505.1 of Triticum aestivum. Taxonomy (NCBI): domain Eukaryota; kingdom Viridiplantae; phylum Streptophyta; class Magnoliopsida; order Poales; family Poaceae; genus Triticum; species Triticum aestivum. Next base: position 247,730,782 of record NC_057806.1, on the reverse strand, counting down.
TCTAGGTATTGCCATCTTTGGTAGGCAATCCATAAGTAGCTCTCATAATAGATTAATATGGTAATTTAATTTTCTTTCTGTAGAAGTGTTCCATGCCTATCCTTAACGGAAATTGGAATCTAATATTCCCTTCCTTCATATCAATAATTGCACCAATCGTTCTAAGGAAAGGTCTACCAAGAATAATAGGACATGAAGGATTGCAATCTATGTCAAGAACAATAAAATCTACGGGCACATAATTCCTATTTGCAACAATAAGAACATCATTAATTCTTCCCATCGGTTTCTTAATAGTTGAATCCGCAAGGTGCAAGTTTAAAGAGCAATCATGAAAATCACGGAAACCTAGCAAATCACACAAAGTCTTTGGAATCGTGGAAACACTAGCACCAAAATCACACAAAGCATAGCATTCATGATCTTTAATTTTAATTTTAATAGTAGGTTCCCACTCATCATAAAGCTTTCTAGGGATAGAAACTTCTAACTCAAGTTTTTCTTCATAAGATTGCATCAAAGCATCAACGATATGTTTGGTAAAGGCTTTATTTTGACTATAAGCATGAGGAGAATTTAGCACGGATTGCAACAAGGAAATACAATCTATCAAAGAGCAATTATCATAATTAAATTCCTTGAGATCCAAAATAGTGGGTTCATTGATATTTTAAGTTTTCACTTCTTCAATCCCACTTTTAACAATTTTAGCATCAAGATCTAATGACTCCGAATTTTTGGAATGTCTTCTAGGTAAAGGTGGATCATATTCAGTCCCATCATTATCAACATTCATATTGCAAAACAAAGATTTAATAAGGGACACATCAATAACTTTTAGATCTTCATCTTTATTATCATGGAAACTAGAAGAACACGCTTTTATAAAGCAATCTTTCTTTGCACGCATCCTAGCGGTTCTTTCTTTGCACTCATCAATGGAAATTCTCATGGATTTGAGAGACTCATTAATATCATGCTTAGGTGGAATATATCTAAGTTTCAAAGAATCAATATCAAGAGAAATTCTATCAACAATCATAGCCAACTCATCAATATTAAGCAATTTTTCTTCAATCAAAGCATTGAAATTCTTTTGCGAAGTAATAAATTCTTTAACGTTAGATTGAAAATCAGAGGGTATCTTATTAAAATTTCCATAAGAATTGTTGTAGGAATTACCATAATTATTAGAGGAATTACTAGGATACGGCCTAGGATTAAAGTTTCCTCTATACGCGTTGTTACCAAAATTATTCCTACCAACAAAATTCACATCCATAGATTCATTATTATTCTCAATTAAACTAGACAAAGGCATATCATTAGGATCAGAAGAAACACTTATATTAGCAAATAATTTCATAAGTTCATCCATCTTTCCACTCAAAACATTAATTTGTTCTATCGCATGCACTTTCTTATTAGTAGATCTTTCAGTGTGCCATTGAGAATAATTAACCATAATATTATCTAGGAGTTTAGTAGCTTCTCCTAAAGTGATTTCCATAAAAGTGCCTCCCGCGGCCGAATCTAAAAGATTTCTAGAAGCAAAATTCAATTCGACATAAATTTTTTGTATAATCATCCATAAATTCAAACCATGTGTAGGGAAATTACGTATCATTAATTTCATCCTCTCCCAATCTTGTGCAACATGTTTATGATCAAGTTGCTTAAAATTCATGATATCGTTTCTAAGTGAGATGATCTTAGCAGGAGGAAAATACTTAGAGATAAAAGCATCTTTGCACTTATTCCATGAATCAATACTATTTTTAGGCAAAAAAGAAAACCAAGATTTAGCATGATCTCTAAGAGAAAAAGGAAATAGCTTCAATTTAACAATATCATTGTGCACATCTTTCTTCTTTTGCATATCACACAAATCAACAAAGTTGTTCAGATGGGTAGCGGCATATTCACTAGGAAGGCCGGAAAACGGATCATTCATGACAAGATTCAGCAAAGCAGCATTAATTTCACAAGATTCAGCATCGGCAAGAGTAGCAATCAGAGACGGGCAAAAAGAGGCAAATAGCGTAAGTATTTCCCTCAGTTTTTGAGAACCAAGGTATCAATCCAGTAGGAGGCCACGCACGAGTCCCTCGCACCTACACAAACAAATAAAATCCTCGCAACCAAGGCAACAAAGGGGTTGTCAATCCCTTCACGTTCACTTACCAAAGTGAGATCTGATAGATATGATAAGATAATATTTTTGGTATTTTTATGATAAAGATGCAAAGTAAAGCAAGCAAAATAAACGGAAAATGAAATAGCTTGTTGACAGAACATTAGTATGATGGAAAATAGACCTGGGGGCCATAGGTTTCACTAGTGGCTTCTCTCGAGAGCATAAGTATTACGGTGGGTAAACAAATTACTGTTGAGCAATTGACAGAATTGAGCATAGTTATGAGAATATCTAGGTATGATCATGTATATAGGCATCACGTCTGAGACAAGTAGACCGGCTCCTGCCTGCATCTATGATAGAGGCTAAGGTGTCCTGATGTTTCGATGAGCTGGTGGCTATCGTTTTCTGTGGGAGTCGACCTTGACGATCCGACTACGAACGTGCGAGACGTCGCGCCTTAGCAATCGCTAAACCAACTTCCGAGGGTTATTGACCACGCCGGAGCACGATCAACCTGACCACGAGGGTCTGTTTCCTGCGATCAAATGAAGAACAAGCAAGAAACTAAGATTGCAATCGGGATATCGCGAATATAAGATGAAAGCTTTATTGATCAAGGTGGGGTTCTGTGACGTCTTGGTCTGGTCGTTGGACACAAACGAAGTACGCGAAGTTGCAGCTATGGCGAACTTTTAATCTAAACAAAACCCAAAGTCTAAACGACGCCCTAAGGGCTGTATATATGGAGGAAGAGGGGGGAATTTCGTGGCCCTTGAGGGTGGGGTCCGAAACCAACCCTAACTCTTGTTTCCCCACACATACGGACTCTAAAAATAGCCTATACTTAAGTATTTCGAAATTACATGGGCCTGGCCCATTAATAAGGTGACGCAGCACCTAGAATAGCCTATGGACGAATATTATGAAGTGGCATCTTGTATATTTCGTCCAAGGCTTCATGCACTCCTTATGGCGGCTTCAAAGTCCTGAAATCATCACTTGTAACTCCGTTCTTGATCCCCTTGCGCATGCCATCAACTCCATGCGTGTTCTTGCTCCAATGTTCATCCTTCTCCAAGCTAGGCCCTTCATTTGTAAGCAAAACAAATGTATCCAATTTAGGCAGCATCATAATCTCATGAACATTAGAATCATTACCAAGAAACGAAAGTACCTGGTAATTTAATTGGCGTGCGCGAGCTCTAGTAATTGGTCCAGTATATGTAACAGTAGGGGCTGTGGGTGTAACAATGGTATTGATGTCCTCATCATCCTCCCCTTCTTGAAATGAAGTCGTCCTCGACGGAAGCGCATCTTCCTCACCCAAATAAGGCTTCAAATCTGCAATGTTAAAAGTGGGACTAACCCCAAAATCTACAGGTAGCTCAAGTTTATATGCATTATCATTTATTTTCTCTAACACCTTAAAAGGACCATCAGCACGTGGCATTAGCTTTGATTTGCGCAGATTAGGAAATCTATCTTTACGCAAATGTAACCAAACAAGATCTCCAGGCGCAAACACAACATGTTTTCTACCCTTATCTCCAGCAAGTTTATATTTAGCATTCATACGCTCAATGTTTTCCTTAGTTAACTCATGCATTTTTAAAATCAATTCAGAACGTTCTTTAGCATCAAAATTAACCTTCTCTGAAGATGGAAGAGGCAACAAATCAATAGGTGCACGAGGTAGGAAACCATACACAATTTCAAAAGGGCACATCTTAGTAGTAGAATGCAATGAACGATTATAAGCAAATTCAATATGAGGCAAGCATTCTTCCCACATTTTCTTGTTATTCTTCAAAACAGCCCTAAGCATAGTAGACAATGTTCTATTGACTACTTCAGTTTGTCCATCAGTTTGGGGGTGACAAGTAGTACTAAAAAGCAGCTTAGTCCCCAACTTAGCCCATAAACATCTCCAAAAGTGGCTAAGAAATTTAGTATCACGATCTGAAACAATAGTATTTGGCACACCATGTAAGCGAATAATTTCACGAAAGAACAAATCAGCAACATTAACAGCATCATCGCTTTTATGACATGGTATAAAGTGTGCCATTTTCGAGAACCTATCCACGACAACAAATATGCTATCCCTCCCCTTCTTTGTTCGAGGTAAACCTAAAACAAAGTCCATAGATATATCCTCCCAAGGAACACTAGGTACAGGCAAAGGCATATATAAACCATGAGGATTGAGTCGTGACTTAGCTCTTTGACATGTAGTGCAGCGAGCAACAAAACGCTCAACATCCCGTCTCATCTTTGGCCAAAAGAAATGTGTAGCAAGTATATCCTCCGTCTTCTTGACGCCAAAGTGTCCCATTAATCCTCCTCCATGCGCCTCCTGCAACAACAAAAGACGAACGGAGCTAGCTGGAATGCATAGCTTGTTAGCACGAAACACAAATCCATCGTTAAGAACGAACTTGTTCCAAGTTCTCCCTTCCTTACAATTCTGCAATACATCTTTAAATTCAGCATCATGAACATATTGATCTTTGATGGTCTCCAAACCAAATATTTTAAAGTCAAGTTGTGAAAGCATAGTATAACGACGAGACAAGGCATCAGCAATAACATTTTCTTTACCCTTCTTGTGTTTAATGACATAAGGGAAAGTCTCAATGAATTCAACCCATTTAGCATGTCTACGGTTCAGTTTTGCTTGACTTTTAATGTGTTTCAAAGATTCATGATCAGAATGTATAACAAATTCCTTGGGCCATAAATAATGTTGCCATGTTTCTAAGGTCCGAACAAGAGCATATAATTCTTTATCATAAGTAGAATAGTTCAGACTAGGCCCACTCAATTTTTCAGAAAAGTATGCAACAGGTTTTCCATCTTGTAATAACACACCTCCTAATCCAATTCCACTAGCATCACATTCAAGCTCAAAAGTCTTATTGAAATTAGGAAGTTGGAGTAAAGGAGCATGTGTCAACTTATCTTTCAATACCGTGAAGGCTTCTTCCTGTGCGGTACCCCAAACAAAAGGCACATCCTTCTTTGTAAGCTCGTTGAGAGGTGCAGCAATGGTGCTGAAATCTCTCACAAAACGCCTATAGAAACCAGCGAGGCCAAGGAAACTCCTCACTTGTGTGACCGTTTTGGGCTGCGGCCAACTCTCAATAGCTTCAATCTTGGCTTTATCAACTTCAATTCCCTGTGGAGTAACAACATAGCCAAGAAAAGATACTCGGTCGGTGCAAAAGGTGCACTTTCCAAGGTTTCCAAACAAACGTGCATCACGTAGAGCAATAAAAACAGCACGTAAATGTTCCAAATGTTCCTCCAAAGATTTGCTATAAATCAATATGTCATCAAAGTAAACTACCACAAATCGTCCAATGAAAGCACGTAAAACTTCGTTCATTAACCTCATGAAAGTACTAGGTGCATTAGTTAACCCAAAAGGCATGACTAACCACTCATATAATCCAAACTTAGTTTTAAATGTTGTTTTCCATTCATCACCCAATTTCATACGAATTTGATGGTATCCACTACGCAAATCAACTTTGGAGAATATTGTAGAGCCACTCAATTCATCAAGCATATCATCTAGCCTAGGAATAGGATGACGATAACGAATAGTAATATTATTAATGCCTCTACAATCAACGCACATACGCGACGTACCATCCTTTTTCGGCACTAAAATGATAGGAACAACACAAGGACTAAGGGATTCGCGTATATAACCTTTGTCGAGCAGTTCTTGTACTTGACGCATAATCTCCTTCGTCTCCTCTGGATTGGTACGGTATGGTGCACGGTTGGGTAGCGAAGCACCGGGAATTAAGTCAATTTGATGCTCAATCCCTCGAATAGGTGGTAATCCCGGTGGCACGTCTTGTGGAAAGACGTCAGCGAACTCCTGCAAAATGTTAGTGACAGCAGGGGGCAAAGAGGAAGGCACGTCCTCGAATGAAAATAATGCCTCTTTGCACACAAAAGCATAGCAAACAGATTTGCTAAAATCTAGCTCATCAATATCAGATTTGGTGGCAAGTAAACATGCACTTTTCAATTTAATTTCAGAAACAACAGTAGATGGTTTATTATTAGGCTTCATTTGGTGCTCAAATTCTTTTGCCACAATCTGATTTTCACTCTTATTTGTCTCCTGTTTTGCTTTATTAGCTCTATTAATATCATCTTTCAAAATGGAATCAGGAGTCATAGGAAGCAAAGTAATATTTTTATCGTTATGAACAAGAGTATACTGATTGTTTCTACCATGGTGTACAGAATTTTTATCAAATTGCCATGGTCTACCAAGTAATAAGGAACATGCTTGCATAGGTACCACATCACAATCAACATAATCAGCATATGTAGAGATACTAAAATGCACACGAACAGTACATGTTACCTTAACCTTGCCGCTGTTGTTGAACCATTGGATGTAGTAAGGATGTGGATGTGGTCTTGTGGTGAGAGATAGCTTCTCCACCATCTCCATGCTAGCCAAGTTATTGCAGCTCCCTCCATCTATGATCACGCGAACAGAACGTTCCTTCACAACTCCCTTTGTATGGAACAAATTATGCCTCTGATTTTGCTCAGCTTGTGTAACCTGCACACTCAAAACACGTTGAGCAACTAAACATTCATACCTGTCAGCATCTTCAGGAGCCATGTATTGCGTCTCATGATCAGAATCGTCTCCACCATGTTCTTCACGTGTAATAAGAGCCAAGGTCTCCTCATCATAGTCACTAGCGGACTCATACCCACCATCCTCAGTAACAATCATCACACGCTTAGATGGGCATTCTCTCGCATAATGACCTCCACCCTTGCAACGTCGACAAATAATATCATGTGTTTGCCCTGTTGATGCCATGGATGAAGAAGAGCTCTTTGCAGGCCCAGAAGGTGTGCTCTTGGCAGATAGTGGTGATTGTGCCTGCTTTATTGTATCACGGTTGGAGGTGGCAGCCGACGGAGGCGCCGGTGTAGCAGAACGTGTGGAAGTAGATGATGCACGTGGTGTCCATGATGAAGGTCGACCTGCAGAAAAGTTAGTCCGCGCCAATGCCTGTCGATCCTGCACTTCACGTTCAGCTTTACAAGCAAGATGGAATAAACGAGTGATATTAGTATACTCCTTATACTCTAGAATCGTCTGAATCTCTCTATTTAATCCACCCATAAAACGTGCAAGCATAGCTTCATTCTCCTCAACAATACCACATCTAATCATGCCAGTTTGTAATTCCTGATAATATTCTTCTACAGAATTTTTTCCCTGTCTTAAGCGCTGCAATTTTTGAAGTAATTCACGTTGATAATATGGTGGAACCCAACGAGTACGCATAGCAGTTTTCAAAGCAGCCCAAGTAGCCGGAATAGGATATAATCTACAATGCTCAGACCACCAAACACATGCAAAACTAGTGAATGCACAAACAGCAGCAGGAACACGTCTCTCCTCGGGATATTGTAAACATGTAAATCGTTGTTCAGTTTCTAACTCCCAAGTAAGATATATATCAGGAACATATCTACCCTCAAATGGTGGAATATTCAATTTTAGTTTAGGGAGATGGTCATGATCTCGTACCTGAGGGTGAGCCCTACCATTGCCATTATTTGCATGTGGATGACCTGGTGGTTGCTGTGCTAGTGGTGGCACGTAGTTCTGATTGTGATCAACCTCATCCTCATAATCTCCCACATAATCATCCTCCTCCACATCAGCAGTAGGAGCCACAGAAGTATCAACAGCAGCACCAGCAGTTTGGCCCGACTGAAGAGGGACACGGCTCGCTCGGCGGAGGGCTGTTTCCCGACGTGGAGGTAGTCGATGTTGCTGTTGTTGTTGCAGAGGTGCGGCAGGAGCAGCCGGTGGTGGTGGTGGAAGACGCGAAAGCAATTCAGCAAACTTGTTATCGAGCTTTGTTTCAAACGTCTTCTCCATGCCATCTATTCCATCATCTTCTCCATGGCCTCTTCAAATCTGTTTATCACATCTTGCACCTGTCCACTCATCATTTGCTGAAACGTATCATGAAGCTCCTTGTTCGTCAAGTTCTCCCAGTCAGTCTCGTCGACTTGTGATCCTGGCATGGTTAGCAGCAATAGAAACACACAAGAATATGATCCTACAGACTACTAACAAGTGGTGGTGGTGGCGGGTGTCACAAATCCGTTAAGCAAATCTCAAATTCTTACTAGTTCTTACCCAGCAGCAGGCGGTGATCGGCAACCGTTGTAGTCAAAACCCTCAAAAGCTTGGATAGAGCGATTGCCAGGGAGAGTCAAACGCACGACGTAGATGTATGTGGAGCTGGGAAGGCTTATAGTATTGTAGCAAAAAGGGTCAGCAATAATCAATTCAGAGATGCAAAGTTGAATAAACGCTCAACGACGGTACTGTGCTGGTCCTAGGCTAGACCGTGCTAGAGACGCGAGCCTAGAACACTAACAAAATCACGGCGCTGCACGTAAATAAGGGAAAAGCACACTCTGGAACTCTTTTTTTTCGCTCTTTTTTTTTGCGCTCCTCTTTTTTTTGCGAAAAATCACTATAATGGCGAGTGTCTCAAAACTCTTCCCTCGTCAACCTGATAGGATGGGCACGAATTTTTTTTCACTTTTTTTTCGGAAGTCAGGGCAGCGACGACGAAGAAGTGCGACAAAAAATCACTATGATGGCACGTGGCTCAAAAGACTCAGAAAAGCCTAAAAATAGGATAGGGAAAAAAAATTTGCCCGTGAAAATTTTGGCCTAAAAACTGCCCGGGGGTCTCCAGACTCTTTTTTTTCGAGACCTACGCAGGCAAGGAAACACGAATCAGAATTTAGATTGATCTCAAGAACAAACCTAATATGAGAAGAACTCGGATTGGTGGTGGATATATGGTTGTGGTATATGGCAGCGGTGGTGGTATATGGTAGCGGTGGTGGTATATGGATACAGATTGGTGGTGGTATATAGATACGGATTGGTGGTGGTATATGGATATGGATTCAGAGCGGTGGCGGATAAGCAAAAGTGGTAGATGGGCGATGATGATGGTGCGGCGGCGGCGTGACAACTTATGACCAGAACTCGAAACTCTAAAAGACTAGACTCTAAGACCAGCAACTTGACACGACGATGCAACCGCAAATTCAACAAAGCAAAAACCCTAAAAAGATTATGCAAAGGCTCAGATTGGTTCGGATATGATGAACTAACCCTAATTTTTTTTCTGGCTTTTTCGTGGACTGTAGGTATGAAGAACAGACTCGATCTAATCTACGAAAAACTGTAAAATCTCACCGAGCAACCTGGAAATCTGATACCACTTGATAGAGGCTAAGGTGTCCCGATGTTTCGATGAGCTGGTGGCTATCGTTTTCTGTGGGAGTCGACCTTGACGATCCGACTACGAACGTGCGAGACGTCGCGCCTTAGCAATCGCTAAACCAACTTCCGAGGGTTATTGACCACGCCGGAGCACGATCAACCTGACCACGAGGGTCTGTTTCCTGCGAGCAAACGAAGAACAAGCAAGAAACTGAGATTGCAATCGGATATTGCGAATATAAGATGAAAGCTTTATTGATCAAGGTGGGGTTCTGTGACGTCTTGGTCTGGTCGTTGGACACAAACGAAGTACGCGAAGTTGCAGCTATGGCGAACTTTTAATCTAAACAAAACCCAAAGTCTAAACGACGCCCTAAGGGCTGTATATATGGAGGAAGAGGGGGGAATTTCGTGGCCCTTGAGGGTGGGGTCCGAAACCAACCCTAACTCTTGTTTCCCCACACATACGGACTCTAAAAATAGCCTATACTTAAGTATTTCGAAATTACATGGGCCTGGCCCATTAATAAGGTGACGCAGCACCTAGAATAGCCTATGGACGAATATTATGAAGTGGCATCTTGTATATTTCGTCCAAGGCTTCATGCACTCCTTATGGCGGCTTCAAAGTCCTGAAATCGTCACTTGTAACTCCATTCTTGATCCCCTTGCGCATGCCATCAACTCCATGTGTGTTCTTGCTCCAATGTTCATCCTTCTCCAAGCTAGGCCCTTCATTTGTAAGCAAAACAAATGTATCCAATTTAGGCAGCATCATAATCTCATGAACATTAGAATCATTACCAAGAAACGAAAGTACCTGGTAATTTAATTGGTGTGCGCGAGCTCTAGTAATTGGTCCAGTATATGTAACAGTAGGAGCTGTGGGTGTAACAATGGTATTGATGTCCTCATCAATCTACTACTATTACTCCACACATCGACCGCTATCCAGCATGCATCTAGAGTATTAAGTTCAAAAGAACAGAGTGACGCTTTAAGCAAGATGACATGACGTAGAGGGATAAACTCATGCAATATGAAATAAACCCCATCTTGTTATCCTCGATGGCAACAATACAATACGTGCCTTACTGCCCCTACTGTCACTGGGAAAGGACACCGCAAGATTGAACCCAAAGCTAAGCACTTCTCCCATTGCAAGAAAGATCAATCTAGTAGGCCAAACCAAACCGATAATTCGAAGAGACTTGCAAAGATAACCAATCATACATAAAAGAATTCAGAGAAGATTCAAATATTGTTCATAGATAAACTTGATCACAAACCCACAATTCATCGATCTCAACAAACACACCACAAAAGAAGATTACATGGAATAGATCTCCACAAGAGATGGGGAGAACTTTGTATTGAGATCCAAAAACAGAGAAGAAGCCATCTAGCTAATAACTATGGACCCGAAGGTTTGAAGTAAACTACTCACACTTCATCGGAGAGGCTATGGTGTTGATGTAGAAGCCCTCGTGATCGATGCCCCCTCCGGCGGAGCTCCGGAAAAGGCCCCAAGATGGGATCTTACAGATACAGAAAGTTATGGCGATGGAATTAGGGTTTTGGCTCCGTATCTGGTAGTTTGGGGGTACGTATGTATATATAGGAGGAAGAAGTACGTCGGTGGAACAACATGGGCCCCACGAGGGTGGAGGGCGCGCCTGGGGGGGGGGTAGGCGCGCCCCCTACCTCGTGCCCTCTTGGTTGCTTTCTTGACGTAGGGTCCAAGTCCTCTGGATCATGTTTCTTTCGAAAATCATGTTCCCGAAGGTTTCATTCCGTTTGGACTCCATTTGATATTCTTTGTCCGCGAATCTCTAAAATAGGCAAAAACAGTAATTCTGGGTTGGGCCTCCGGTTAATAGGTTAGTCCCAAAAATAATATAAAAGTGTATAATAAAGCCCAATAATGTCCAAATAGGATATAATATAGCATGGAATAATAAAAAATTATAGATGCGTTGGAGACGTATCAGCAACCATTTGATATCCCCGGTGTTCCCAGGAAGGTAATCGAGCACCACCTTACTGTCTGCCCACATGCGCGACCTGTCAAGCAGAAGGTCCGGAAACTTGAGGCAGTTGGTCTGGCAGAGGAGTACTACATCCAACGTGGTTAGCAAATCCTGTGGTGGTGCGGAGGGCCAATGGGAATTAGAGGTTGTGCATAGATTTTACGGATCCGAACAAGGCCTGCCCGAAGGACCCATTTCCCTTGCCGTGCATTGATCAGATAGTGGATTCCACCATCGGGTGTGACTTGTTCTTTTCTGGATGTATACCCTGAATATCATCAGATCTTTATGTCCAAGGAAGACCGCGTTCATCACCCCGTGTGGCACATATTGCTTCGTACATATGCCTTTCGGGTTGAAGAGCGCTGGATACACTTTTGCAAGGGCAGTTCAAATTGGTTTTGAGCCACAGTTACACAGAAACATTCAGGCTTACATGGATGGTATTGTGGTCAAGACTAAGGACAGATCGACCCTCATCCAGGATTTGGAGGAGACGTTTGCTAATCTGCGCAAGATCAACCTAAAGCTAAACCCAGAGAAGTGTGTGTTTGGTGTTCCTTCCGGCAAGCTACTTGGCTTCTTTGTGTCCCACCGGGGGATAGAGGCCAACCCCGACAAGATCAAGGCTATCGAGCAGATCCAAGCACTCAAGACCGTTAAGATGTAAGGCCTTTAACTGGGCGCGTTGCCGCGCTCAGCAGGTTCATTTCCATTTCTGCCGAGCGTGCTTTGCCATTCTTCAAAATCTTGAAGAAGGCAGGACCCATGGAATGGACTCCAGAAGCTAACGCTGGACTGCAAGATTTGAAGGCCTACTTGTCCTCTATGCCCACTTTGGTCGCTCCCAAGCCACAAGAGCCGTTGCTGTTATACTTGGTGGCAACTAATCAAGTGGTTAATGCAGCACTAGTGGCACCGCGGGAAGTAGAAGAAGTGGCAGCCACAACCAGTGTCCCTCCCGGGGAGGAAAGTGAGCACACCCAAACAAAGTCAGATGTAGATCAAATCAGAGAAGAGCAATGCAACGAAGGCAGCCCCAAGGTTGCGGCAAGGAAGCAGGTGGTCCAGCGCCCAGTGTACTTCGTTAGCTCCCTATTACAGGGGCTAGATCCAGGTACTCTAGCATGCAAAAGTTGATTTTTGGACTTCTCATGGCTTCAAGGAAACTACACCACTACTTCCAAGCCCACGAGATCACGGTTGTCACCCGTTTCCCTTTGCAACGGATACTCCAAAACCCAGAGGCTACCGGCAGAATAGTGGAGTGGGCCTTGGAGTTATCCAACTTTGGTTTGAAGTTTGAGAGCACGACAACTATTCAGAGCAGAGCATTGACAGAGTTTATTGTTGAATGGACGTTAACCCCTGCTGAAGAAGTGATAGAAACAATTATCCCCGGCAAGGAAACGCCCCAAGAATGGATCATGTATTTCGATGGTGCCTTCTCCCTACAAGGTGCAAGGGCTGGCGTGCTTCTCGTTGCCCCCACTAGGGAACACTTGCAGTACGTCGTCGAGATGCATTTTCCATGGGAGAAGGCTACCAACAATACTGGAGAGTGTGAGGGGCTCCTTGCCGGGCTCAGGATTGCAACAGAACTGTGGATCAAGAAGATGATCATGCATGGAGACTCACAACTTGTGGTGAGAGAAGTCAACAAAGATTACCAAAGTCCATTGATGGAGGCATACATTGAGGAAGTGAGAAAGTTGGAGGAGTGCTTTGACGGGTCGCAAACAGAGCACATACCTCGTGTGGAAAACAGCATTGCTGATCACCTGTCAAAGTACGCTGCACAAAAGCTCCATGTGAAACCAGGAACTTTTGTTCTCCATCTAACTCAGCCCTCCGTATCCCCGCCAACAATGGCCAGAAAGAGGAGGAAACTAGACTCCGGCAGACCTGTCCCGGTAGAACCTCTCGAGGATCCTGACAGGGGGCTTATCGGGAACAACTCCCCTTCGAACGCTGAGCTACATCCTCCCGCCAGGCCACCGGTCCCCGGGGTCGAGGAATGCACTCTCGCGAATGAGGAGGTGCCGCTGGTCCTTGTTGCCGAGGCTCAGGCTCCAACTTGGGCGCGACACATAGTCCATTTCCTCCAAACTAGAGAACTCCACGAAGATCAAGAAGAAGCTGAAAGAGTAACCCGGAGGGACAGTATGTATCAGTTCGTGGATGACACACTATACAGAAGGAGGCCCAACGGTGTGAAATTGAAGTGCATTTGCCGGGAAGAAGGAAAGGAACTGCTGGCGGAGATAGACAAAGGCATGTGCGGCTCACACACGGGATCAAGGGCTCTAGTTGGAAAAGCTTTCCTGCAAGGATTTTACTGGCCTACAGCCCTCCAAGATGCAGTTGAGCTGGTCACCAAATGTGAAGCCTTCCAGTTCCATTCCAAGAACACCCATATGCCTACCCAAGCTCTTCAGACAATCCCTTTGTCATGGCCATTTTTGGTCTGGGGGCTCGATATCCTCGGCCCTTCCCCCCTTCTACCCGGGGCTTTGAATTCTTGTTCGTTGCAATTGGCAATTTTACAAAGTGGCCAGAAGTAGAAGCCGTGAGAAAGGTGACTGCTTAGTCAGCCATCAAGTTCTTGAAAGGATTGGTGTGTCGCTTCGGAGTCCCTGCCCGGATCATCACTGACAATGGCACCCAATTGACGAGCCACGCCTTCATGCAATACGTTCATGCCCTCGGAAGAAAGATCTCATTTGCCTCTGTTGCACATCCAAAGAGCAATGGGCAACCTGAGAGGGCGAACGCTGAAGTGTTGCGAGGACTTAAGACGAGAACATTTGATAAGCTGCAGAAGTGTGATAGGTGATGGATCGACGAGCTGCCAGTGGTTCTTTGGTCCCTGATAACGACACCAAATCGAGCTACCAGGCAGACTCCTTCTCCCTAGTCTATGGGGCATAAGTAGTGATCCCCACGGAACTCATTTACGGGTCACCTCGGGTGCTTGCCTACGATGAAGTAGCATAGGAACAACACCGACATGCCGACGCAGTGCTTCTCGAGGAGAACCGTCTCCGGGCTGCTACGCGTGCTGCACGCTATCAGCAAGCCCTGCGTCACTCTCACAGTTGTAGGGTTCATGGATGGTGTTTTGAGGAGGGCGACCTTGTCCTTAGGCGCGTTCAGTCCGCCAAGGGTGCAAACAAGTTGACACCAAAGTGGGAAGGCCCTTACCGGGTAGTATGAGTCGCCAGACCTGGCGCAGTCCGTCTGGAGATTGGAGATGGCATTCAATTGCAAAACTCGTGGAATATTGAGCATCTTTGCAAGTTCTACTCATAAGGCGCGGCCCGGCAGCCACCCTTTTGTACAGGCCTTGCCTCTGTTGCATGTAACCCCGTGTACAAAGCCAGGCGCAGACCCTGAGCTACAGAGAAATAAATGAAGCGCTGGTGGGCCCCCGAGAAATTGCATGCAAGCACAAGCATATCATGAGCATTGCTTGTTCATGTAGATAAGATCGCATCTAGCATCATTTTCATCTGCATAAACTGCAGGCTCCTACCGTGGACTTAGTCCCAAAGAGGAGATGAGAAGACGAGCCTACATTGCGATCCCCGATAAACCAAACAGATAAGTTATTCCTTTTATCCATACATGTTCTGTAAGTAGAGACTTGTGCATAAGAAAACCTTGCTGCCTTTGAAACTTAGGTGCTCCCGTCCCTTGACTCGAACATTACTTCGGCCGGGAAGGTCATAGTGGCCTTTGGCGAAGAGGTTGGCAGGGGGCTGGTCCCTCTTTATGATTTGTGCCCGGTAGGCCTAGCTCCCCGGCAGCAAACTGAGGGTACCGACAGGATAGCCTGCCGGGAAAACTTGTTTACTTAAGAGTATAGAGG
The DNA here is from genome assembly GCF_018294505.1 of Triticum aestivum. Classification (NCBI taxonomy): domain Eukaryota; kingdom Viridiplantae; phylum Streptophyta; class Magnoliopsida; order Poales; family Poaceae; genus Triticum; species Triticum aestivum. Next base: position 247,715,426 of record NC_057806.1, on the reverse strand, counting down.
CATCCTACCTCTGCATGGACACATTACATGCACAAGTGCCTGACAAGGTTTATCTTTTTAATTAATATGCTGATTAGCAAGTACATATCTTACATGACAGAAACATGGATAAAAGAGATTACATAATTTGAACTAAAGTTTGGCAATGCCTACAGATTTTAGATTGAAAAAAGGTAAGTGCCCCGTGATGCCCTTTCTTGTCCCTCTCCTCCTAGGCACTACGACAGGAGGTGAAGAGGGCAAATGGGGCGCCTAGGCAGAAGCCCAGCCTGACCCTGTCGGGCTCCAGGGGAGGTAGCCAGACAAGGCCAAGAAAGTGTGGGCGAAGGTGATGGTGAAGAGATCGGCAGAGGCGACCCGAGAACCGCCAGCACCAGGGCTAGCAGGACGCACCAGGGCGAAGAAAGCTACACACTACAAAAAATACACTTTGATGATGATACGTGTTTGTCACAGTAGGTCACATTTTCTGTCATGCATGTACATCCATCACAATTTTATGACAGAATCAAGATAGTCATACCTGTGCTGTCGTAGAAGTGTTCCATGACATTACCAAAATTATCATCACGGAAGTGTCCACTTCCATGACAAAAAATCGCGCGTCACAGAAGTGCTTTTGTCAAGGGTGACCGACACATGGCATCCATCGTAACGGAACGCCGTTAAGCTATCGGGTCCGGTTTTAATCCGATAACCCGTTAACAGCCCGGACCAATGGCGATTTTCCACGTGTAAAATCACCATTGGCTGGAGGAAACATGTGTCAGCTCCCCGTTGGCACAGGTGTCCCTCATCCAACGGGAGAGACGCGCTTATGAAATGTTGACACATGGACCGACCCAAAAGTGGCCTATAAAGTTTAAATGGGCCGGCCCAACTAAGGCCCACAAGATTTTGCGATCCATAATGGGCCGGCCCAGCAAAAGGCCCACGAGATTTTGCAGACCATAATGGGCCGGCCCAGCTAAAGGCGCACAAGATTTTGCGGGCCATAATGGGCTGGCCCAGCTAAAGGCCCATGAGATTTTGCGGACCATAATGGGTCGGCCCAGCTAAAGGCCCACAAGATTTTGCGGACCATAATGGGCCGGCCCAGCTAAAGGCCCACGAGATTTCACCGACCATAATGGGTCGGCCCAGCTGAAGGCCCAAAAGATTTTGATGACACTAGTAGGCCGACCCATTAACAGGCTGACATGTTTTGGGCCAAATGCCGACCCATATTTGATCCGATCCATTAACAGTCTGCCACGTTCTGGGCCTAATAAAGGCCCATATGAGATCCGACACGTTAAAAGCCTACCATGTTCTAGGCCAAATTACGACCCAGATCATGTCCGACCCTTTGAGAGGCTTTGGGCTAAATTATGGCCCATATCAGATTTGGCCCGTCAACTGGACGCTATGCTTTTGGGCCCACTTGATAAAGGCCCATTTAGTAATTCGGCATGATATTAGTTTCGGCCTGTTAAAGGCCTGTTTAACATTTCGGCCCTATATATATTTCGGCATGTTAAAAGCCTGTCATATAGTTGGGCCTAACTACGGCCCCGTTTGCATCCGACCAGCTCACAGACGATAGTCTGATTGGGCCAAACAAGGACCGAGACAATTTTGGCCTGTTATAAGCCCATGATTTGATTGGCACAATCATGGGCCGGCGTCTATTTCGGCCTACTGCCGGCCCGTGAGCTGTTCGACACTTTCTAAGCCCAACCTACTTTCCAGCCTCCTAAAAGCCCATTGAGTTTTCTTGGGAAAATAGGGTCGCGGTTTACTCGGCCTATTAAAGGCCCAAATCTACTAGTGGGCCAGTTTACATTTAGGCCTGTTAATGGACCAAGATTTGCATGACGGCCCGATTATGTACCGTAATTTTCCGGTTTGGCCGGTTTACTACGAAGACATGATATATATACAGTAAAATAACTGCAGCATCGTGAATAAGAAAAAACCCTAGACTATACAATAAAGAAATTACGGCATATTACATCCACTAGGCATCAAAGTTCGCCATTATGATAATAAAGCACAAGCAGACAGCAGATTACATACACTGGGCATCAAAGATCGCCACCAGTGCAATTAAACACGTCGACAAAATAATATACAAAACCGACAGCACTTCAATAGCGATCAAGAAAGGTTAGCCCTGCTCGGGAGCTGCAGCGCAAGCAGCTGAGCAAGATGATGAGACTTTACTTGTTTGACACTTATATCCTCCTCACTCTGAAAGATAGACAAGCAGACAACTGACAGGTTTTGCACATATAAGTATCACCGCTGACAATTCATCACATTTCTTACTGACGCATAAAGTGACACAGTTTAAAATAGCATTAACACAATATGGTATTGTTCAGGTCAAGACATGGCAGGAAATGACATTGTGAAGGAGTTGACAGCTTCACGACACCACTGGATTACAGATCAAGAACTCATAAGTATCAATGGTCAGTGTGCTGTCAGTTTATCCCATTTCAGATTGCCAAAATAAGATCACTTGCTCTGTATAGTTTAATTTACATGGTATGAAGAAGGAACTTGGTTGTACAACTGAAAACTTAAATTGAGAAGGACAAACTTTTGTTTATGAAGTACATAATAAACTTTAAACATGCAATTTGATGCAAACACCAAAAAATAAACAGTTGTTGCAGTCATGCCTAACCAAATATACACAACAAGGTTTAAAGGCTTGAGAAGGACAAACTTACATTATTGGTGAAGGCAGGCTCTATAAAGCCCTTGCCCATGCTGATGGGGGGGGGCAATTCAAGAAGTTTACCACAGAATCTTCTTCATAACCATTGCCTTTATTCTACATTTTGTTAAGAGCAAATATAGATGTGACAATATAAGAAAAAATGGAGAATATTTAAGATAAGATGAAGAGTGATGCTACATAACCAAGTAGCTATAAATGTAAGTACAACGATACAGGCAAAAGGTACATCCAAGAGCAATGTAGAGCTAAACTTCTTCAGTACCATCGTTGTTATCCAACCTTATGGTAAGAGTAAATATAGATCTTATGTGTAGAAAATTGAGGGCAAAGGAAAATAAGCTGCAGAGTGATGGTACATGAACAACTACCCATCAATATAAGTACACTGATAAAGGACAACAGGTACTTACAAGAACAATGCAGAGCTAAAAAATTTCATTGGCATTGGATATATTCTACACTAATGTAACCATTCATACAGATCAGATAATTTGGAGCGAACAATTGATAAGCAAGATATCGTGCATACTGCTGTCACATAATGAACCAAGTACAATGATACAGGACAACATGTACTAACAAGAGCAAAGCAGCGGGCAGCATATTTGCGATATCATGTCGTTCTTTTCAAACCGGAATTCATTTTCGAGTAGATTTCTTGCAAAAAAGATCCGTAAGGCACATGCAGAAAAGTAGAAGTTCAAATTGTCATGCGATATCATAGACAGTACCTCATCCTCGGAACGAGACCAGTGCATAACAAGGTTTTTCCATTCAATGTCTTCTAAATTTAGCATAGGAGACTTCACCAGAAATTTGTTTATAGACTTGCCATCAAAGTGTGATTTCCTCAGGTAACACCGATACTGCTACAATGCTTCCTTGAAAAGCGCAAGCAAGCTTTGCTCGCCATGACTATCCAGATTGACCCTCGCCTACCTACAACAATTTAATGTAAATCATTGATGTGTTCAATCAGCAGAAAACAGGAAAATAATCACCATGAATAATAGCACTTACGCGTAAGTGGGACAAGAAGATGTGAAAATGGTGTTTGTCTTCACTATAATCTTCCCATGATGGGAATATATGCACGTAGTCCCTGACAACATTGAAAGCATTGTCTTTAAACTGGGAATAACTGGAATGGGGTTCCAATCTGCAGGATTTGGCCGTCTCTGCAGTTGGGACAGGTCTTTGACCTATGGACTTGCTGTACTTTTTGCTGGAGTGGGATTTTCTTGTGGTACAGCTGGTGCTATGGCAACTGAAATCGGCATACCTTTTGCTGGAGTGCAGGTCCTGTGTGGTGGGGCTAGGGGTGTGGCCAGTGAAGTATGGGTATAGTCTGGTGGAGTCGGTCCTACACTTTGTGTCACTGGTTGTACATCCAATATAAGTGGGGTGTTGTCTGATTTCTCCGGCACAACCACATTTTCAAGGACTTTGCTGGTGCTCCTTCAGGTTCGGCAATCACCCTCTTCCTTTTTGACGTCTGATGCACAAGAACAACATTTGAGTGAAAAAACATGGTATGATGACAGATGGAATATGTATTGATAATGGATTGGCATGGCATCTCGACATATATGATGAGTAAACTAAGCAGATGGCGGTGCAACAAAGTAGAAGAAATGAAAGACACCATATGCAAGATACGCGCAATCAATAAAACCTTGCCAAATTAGAACATGCACCTTGATGGGTGAACAGGACAGGCCATCTGCCTTTGACTTCTCGAGGTTAGAATAGTCATTAGGATCATATTCTAAACAAGAATCAACAGGTGGGGAGCGTATGAGTTTCATTGCATCCAGAATGGCACTCAATGCCTTGGTGCCAATTTTGTAAGTCATTGCAGTGTGTAGCTTCAAGAGTGGACTGCTACTAGTGTGACACAAAGCAGCTACACAGATCATAGTGTAGATATAACGGGAAAACCGTAAGCATCAGAGTAAAATCAGCAAAGTGGAACTTGCTGGAATATATGTGCCAGTATTGCCGGTATGGCTAGAAAGGCTTCGGATACCAGCTCTCTTCAACTGAAGGTGCGGTACTGTTAATATCAGTGTAACTCTCAAAGGCGACACAACTCCCCACATTTCCTTGCTATTCTTATAGTATTCAAGTGGGCAGGCCACTACAAATCCTATTCCCATGTTTACAAAATCCTACGAATCCAAGAGGCCAGAAGAGTTCAAAGTGTCCATCACAACCGACCGTATAGACCTCTACACTGCAAATGTCATTGCTCATCTTCACTATAAGGAACATACTGTACTACTATCATACTCCCTCCGTTCCAAAATATAAGTCTTGGTAGAGATTTCCACTATGGATCACATACAGATGTATCCAGATACATTTTAGAGTGTAGATTCACTCATTTTGCTCCATATGTAGTCCATGGTGGAATCTATACAAAGACTTGTATTTAGGAACAGAGAGAGTACTTATTAAAGAAGAACGGAAGAGGAACATGCTAAAGAAGAGCAAGCAGATTTTGGATAGTAAAATGTTCATTGCGCAGTGCCCACACATGATGAACCAGAGCGCATTAAGAAAGCAACTCCCTGCTGTCTCTCTATATGTGGTGCACATGCTTTTTCGAAAGTAAAGTAGGAACATTAGCTGACCAATTAAATGTTATCTGTTTTAGTAATATCAACATCATATCAGATTCGTACTTGAGCAACAAGTTTGGAATTATGAGTGGCATGTTGTTTAGGTTGACGGATTCAGGAGCAGTGCTAAGCAGGTACGATGATGGTACTGAATATAAAGGCATGTCTGCATGCAAGTCACGTGACTTTTGTCATTTGGGTCAGTCGACCATTTTAGGCGGTTGGATGAAGATCATACGTCTCCTAACCCTTATTCTTCCTCGTCTCTGATTCTTCCCATACAGAACACCGCACGGGCCGCCGGCCGGACCACCGCCCCCCATCGCCTGTGTTCCTCCGCCACCCCCACCCCCACCCTCGCCCCACCCGCATCGAGTTTTCTTCGTTTGGCGAGGCCCCACCACCGCCCCCACAACCACCGTCCCCACCTGACCCCCTTCGTTCGCACCAGCGAACTCTGGCGAGCTCTAAAAAATTGACTGACCCAATTTTGAAATTTAATCTACTATGATTTAACTAGTGTGGAATATAAAAGGGGAAAGCCATAAGCATTGGGAGGATAGTGTTGAGCGTGCCATGGCGGATCTGAAGGTGCAAACCGGACAAAGGCAACTTCGCAACCAATGTTTGCTTTCAACTAGCAAGTAAGTGATGGACAAGAAATCAGAGTAAAGCAGTGTCGATCTATTTTCTTGCTACGATAAATAAGTTGAGCAGATACGAAAGAGTACCGCCTCTGGTGCGGCGCCGTGTATGCATCTGCTGAGAATTTGACGGTGCTGCGGTAGCGATGGCTGTCGGCGGCGTGGAAGCAGATCTAGGAGGGTAGACGGTGGCGGCGGGGCGCGGTGGACCAGACGGTCGTAGGAGCGGTACCGGCAAGGTGGACGACGATGGGGATGAAGCGAGAGGACAAGATGCAAGGATCCCGGTCCGAAGCCGTGGATGAGAGAGGCCTATCTCTTGTAATGGACGACAACATCGAGGTATCAGCTCTGGCATGGTTGAGGAGGGCGGCGGTGGATGGGGTGGCGGACGGAGGAGGCTGGGGTGGAGAGGGTGTTTTGGCGCCCACGGAGTACGAATGGGGAAATGAAGGAAGAGAGGAAGGGGGGAACCATGTCTTCAGGGCGCGCTTATCTCAAATGCGAGGAAATTTACAATCTTAGCCCCCGTTTAAAATTTCCTACATCACATCAATATTAGTCGGTTGGGGATAGGACGGTAATCTCGCATCACCGAATATTTGCCGACGAGAGTTTGCTTTTGGTGCCCACCGTGTATGAATCGGGGAGGGAGTCCATTTCGGCCGAGACACTGTGTTTTGGCGCCCACCGTGTATGAATCCGGGTGAGAGGCGGTTATGTCACGTTTGAGTGAAATTACAAACCAACCCCTATCGAAACATATAGAAATCGAGCCGATAGGCTTTGCGTGTGAGGGATAGGTAGTAATTTCCATCTTGCTGATTTTGGTTTCGGGCGGTTACTGTGACTTTCCCGGCTTCATTCAAATTTTGTAGATCAAGAGTGCACGTTTACCGTGCCAACTCAATTCGAATCCAACTTTTATTCTATTTTTGTTCGGGCAGGATCCATTTTTGATTGGAATAAAATTCTATGTACATCATTTTTTATATATACTTCCAAAAGCACAACAAAGAATTCTGCTCCTTTGTATGTATAATATGATTTACCAATACAATGATCTGAAAATAATAACATTGAATTAAAAAAATTAAACCAAATTATGTTCTACTAAAACGTATGGATCAGTAATATCTACATATTAAAAACATAGATGCACGTGAATTCATATGAGTATGCGTGTTTAGATCAATTTTGGTTTGCGCATGAATTACATGTATCATCATCTCGAATTCAAATATTTGAATCCCTTTTATGTTGACTCCTTTCACGCCTATCTCTCTCGCATCCTCCTTCATGTAGCTATCATTCTCTTTTCTCCAGCTCATTCGCACGCTCACTTCATGTTTCTCCTATCTTCGCAAACATGGTCTCTCGACATCTCCCTTGAGAAGTGTCACACTCTCCCTATCGTTATACATTACACGGTGTTCATTATCTCTCACGTCTCTACCGTTCTCTGGTATTACCAGGTACCTAAGCTTTCTTTTTCACCGCCACACAACACAGTCTCACTCATCTTTCACTTTGTCTTTCTCTCTATGGGGTTCTCTCACACACCCTATATGTGTCTAGATATGACTCATACCACTAAAATTACTCTCTCTTGCAGACACAACATTTGTTGCGATCTCCTTTCCGTCTTCATCCCAGTTACAAAACTGACATTATTCATTTGTTTACCGATCATACAAACTCCCCCCTACTCTCTCTCTCTCTCTCACACACAACTCCTGCTTCCACTCCCCTTCCCGACTACCGTCTCTCTCTCTCACACACACAAAACTCTCGCTTTCGCACCCCGACTCGTGTTTATCTCACAAACATTTATCGACTAGCCTCTAGATAGGTTTATACACCCGCACACTCATGCTTCCACTATCACATACATGTCTCTCTCCCGCTCCTTGTATCTATGTAGATTTTTCTTCCCTTCTTGAGACACTCCCTCTCGTTCGTGCAGACACACACTATCGCCTCATTTTAAGCTGACACCTCTTGCACACACACTCTTTGTGTCTTTGTCACACATGCACTCCGCCCTCCTCCTCTCTCCCTCTCTCTCACACACATGGGCTTTTCGCAACAACTAGCAAGATGCCCATGCGTTGCATGGAACATCAAGATGCATTTGTATGAGTAGTTTATCTTGTGGGAGAAAAGGATGAACAAGGGAAGTCCTTATTTGCAAGTGTGGAGAGGGGTGTGGGTATCTTTTTGCAAAATTGCCACAGTTTCCTTCCTATCCGTCAGATATAGATCGGACGGCCTACATTGCAGGATGGAAGGCAGACGATCATCACCGACTATGCTTTTTATAAGAGTAGGGATAAAAAACAGAGTTGGTGATGATGGTGGGTCTGCCATCCTGCAATATAGGCCGTCCGATTTATATCTGATGGATAGGAAGGAAACTATGGAAATTTACCCACACTCCTCTCCACATTTGCAGATAAGGCCTTCCGTCGTTCATCCTTTTCTCCCACAAGATCTTGATGTTCCGTGCAACGCACAAGCATCTTGCTAGTAAGAGTAGAAATTAGACATATACCACTTCTCAAATCTTGAAACCAGCAATATTCCTCCCTTATCTCATGAAAACCACCAAAGGAATATATTTTGAGTGAAACATAACATATTTTTAGTGATATATGTATTTCAAAACTAGACTTCTTTTCTATCAAATCGGTGAATATGTATTAATCTACTCTGATCGTGTGGCAACGCATTGGCACATTGCTAGTAGTTATTGCCACCCATTTACGGATGACGTTTAACAAACCCCAAAGTTCATGAAGCAAGTATGAAGAAACTCGATACTCTCATGGTCTAAGGAATTATGCAAACATTAACCATCTCTGTGTTATGTACCATTAACTTGTGACGAACGAATCTCATAGCATAACATCAATCCGGGTCGATTCAACACAAATGTTCTCTTAAGATTGTGCCCTCAGAGTTGCTGGCATAGACATGCCCATGACCAGGAAAACAGAATCATCATGCAACACTTGAGCTAGTCTTAGAGGCCAGACTAGGAATACTTCTTACTGTTTATTATTCCACACGTGCATATGAGTCTTCCTCCGAGCCTCGTGTTATTACAGACTCGAGAACCATAGCAGTTATAGCATGGAACATAAACATAATTATGAACATGGAGATAAGTAATAGCATTTATTATTGCCACTAGGGCATTTCTCCTACAGACTCCCACTTGCACTAGAGTCAATAATCTAGTTAATGCTAATGCACTTTGCACCTATGGAATACCGGTGTAAAAATTGCTTCACATGTGGTATAGCCTGATTTCCATCGGATCTGACAACTTCAGTTTCGTGTCTATCTCTGCATATCCTCGCGTTTTCACGCTTTAACAAAATTCATATTTTGTGCAGACTTGTCTTTTATGTATGTGAATCACAGGTCGCACCTGGATTCCTCAGACTGAGTTACGGAGAAACTACATGCAGTAGTGTCCCATTGACAAAATCCATCTTGGAACCATAATAAGTTCATGAATGAACTATATGATTCAACATCTTGTTTGTCGCTTCTAAAGCGTCAACATACTTAGTCATTTGTTATAGAATTCGCCACAGTATCCTGTTGGGAACAATTTCCAACTACCGTGCCACCATATTGTGTATTACACAAAACCCTTAACTTAAATCGAAAATCACATGGAGAAAATATGAAGACTGTATCGATGTAACATTTTACAACGAACTCTTCATGATCTCCACTTGCGAGAAAACATATCATCGGTACTTACTCTAGTACTCAATGACATATTTCACTGTTGTCCCACGATCAGTACTTTGATCACTTTAGTATCCATACTCGCAACACCTTGGGAGTATTGGACATATCTGGATGTTTTTAGATACCATGGAATACATGATTAATCCAAAACACGAAGGTGTGTGGAATCTCCATCATGTATTTTACTCATCAGTGTTTTGGGACACCGAGTCTTGTAAAAACTCTTTCCATGTGACTTAGTCAAGAATCACTCCTTGGCGTTTTAAATGCTAAATAGGTTTTAGCACCTTGTCAATATGTATTAATTGCTTAGCCATATTAGGTAAATCTACCTCCATAGATCATCATGCCTAATATTGAGGCTATTTAGCCTAAGTACTTCATCAAAAAACTATTTTCAAATGAAGTCCTAATTCATGTCAAGAAATTTATTTCCAATTAACAATGTGTCAAGCACACAAGGTTTTTAGAAATGTTATTACGCTCCCACTTACTTTCTTGAATTACAAGCATCTTTGCTACCCATTGATGAAGTCAAACCCCTTTGACCATTTCATCAAATCACGAAGATTCCAACTCCATTTTGCTCTCTTCTGTCCATCGCTGGAACTCTGAAGTTTGCACCCTTACTAGCATCCTCTGGATAGACAAAATGCCTTGGACTGTAACACATGCAAGTCCTTGGTTTCATTTCCATCAGATGGAAAACCTATTGTCATCCATGTTTCATATCTCATGATTGAAATATGTATTAATTGCTAGTTCAACCCGAACCAACTTTAAGCATCGCTAGGATGAAAACAACCTCATCGTAGTCAACTCTTGAACTTGTTATTTCAACAAGTCGAGCTTTATGGATAAAACATTTTTATCCGTATCAGTTTTAAGTTCCATAAATATTCTTTAGACTCTAAGTCTTCCAAAAGGTGTATCAAGGTTTTAATCTTGAATCACGTATATGGAAACTAACTCGGGTTGTATTGGCATTTAGCCAATTCCGGAGTCAAGGCCCATCAACGCTTCCTTGTGTATCGTAGGTATAATGTTGTCTAACAACAATATCTCGTTTGCGCACCTGAGAGGTTTGCACGAGCCTTGCCTACGTGGTTCAGCTGCAAGTTCGACCGAAGTTCATACATTTTATTGTAGAGACTTCTGTATCAGTCACAGTAGGAAACTCTGGAATTACTTCCAAGGTCTCTTTCCTTTGATCTGATGACAAAAATACTGTTTATCTCGTCGAGTTGCACTATTCTCCCACTCACCTTTTTGAAAGAACCATTCTCTTTAAAAGCACACTGTTTCGCGGCAAAACTATTTGCCTCGGTATAGTGAGGGAGGAATACCCAACACTTTGGTATAACCTACAAAGTAGCACTTGTCTGATTTGGAATAGGTTTGTAACCTTTTACACAAGCCCCATATTCCAAATGTTAAGAAAAGATATAACATGGTTGGGCGTACCATACCATGGCTTCATTTCAACAGACCCGATGTAGCTCTTTTCAGTGTAAAAGCCACAGTCTATAAAGCATCACTTTAAAAGGGATAATGGCAAATTTATTTATGTCTTCTTTGACATTACCATGTCATAAATGGTTAGATTACATCTCCACGGACTTTTCACTTGCAGTGGTGTTCCGAGAGGTGCAAGTTATGAAACCCCTTCCACAACTCATCAGACATTCGCCAAACATGTAACTCAAATATTCCTCTGTGCAATCAAATTGCAGAAACATAATTTTCTTGTTACAATAACTTCTACTTCATTTTTGAAAACCTTTCGAATGATTTCAAAAGATCCAGACTTACGCCTCATCAAGTAAATATCCATATATCTACTTGAGTCATTTCTGAAGATAAATAAATCCACCACTAACAACACTTATCGGACTACACACATCAAATGTATGATCACTAATAAGTTTGTTGTTCGTTCCTTATGGCCTGTGAACTGTATTTTAGTCACTTCACTTTTCGGAGGAAACTTGCAAGTGTCAGATGATTCAAAATCAAAAAGACTTCAAAATCCATCATAATGGAATTTTCCATGCGGGTTTCTCCAATGTGACCAAATGTAGTGCCACACTTGTGTGGTATTTTTTATTCTTGCAACATTTAGCGTCAGTGTTATGGATGTATCATATTACCATCAATATTCATAACATACATCCCATCTTGGATGGAAGCATGGCCCTTCATGTTATTCATAATACTTAACAACAATTGTTGTTTTTATGAACAACTCTTTTGCAACAAACATTGTGCAATGGGCTAGAGTGTATGAAACTCTAAAATGAATTATGAAAGTAAACCCAGAGGTATTGTATTAATATAAATATTCATAACATACATCTCATTCATAATGAAAGTATGGCCCTTGTGTTATTCATAACATCGAACATAAAAAGTTCTCTTATGAACAACCTTCTTGCAAGATACCTTATGCAATGGGATAGAGTTTGTAAAACACTAAATGAATTATGAAAATAAATACAGATGGAAATATTGTAACATTTACTATGTTCCCTGTGTATACCTTAACCTCATTTCTGGCTAGTATTTTTAGGCCATAGTAGCTCTTACATTGATTCGCAACAGAATGCAATTGAGCAGGTATCTTTGTGATTAACTCACAATACCCAAGAATTAGTGATTAACATGTTTAACCATAATTCCCAAGAACTACATCTTTGACCAGCCTACTATACATCAAAAACTTGTATGACATTCATACATGAGCTGGATATTCCAGTCATCTTTCTTTATGTCATTATACTTCTAACAGTTTAAATTTTAGTATTTCTCCTACTCGCAAAAGAAGCACCCAACTTAAGAGTGGTGTTAGCCCCATACTTCCTAGGCGTGTAAGTCATACTAACACCCTTTGGAAACTTCCTTTCTCTTTAAGTTGTTGTTTTATTCACCTTTCATTATATGACAGGAGTTCTTATGGATCCCTTTCCCAACAATTAAATGCATAGTAAACACTTTTACTAATACTTGCAAACAAACATTGCTTTGTTTGTATCTGAAAATAATTTTCAGTTCCATGAATATCATATAACTATCCCAACTTTCGAAGTTTGGGTTTCGTGGAAGCAAACATATTCCACTTGACCGTAACAGAATTCTAGCTTTTGGATCGAAGGACGAGAGTCACATGATCCATAGCATTAGCGGGAGGATACAGAAAGCATGCGATTGGACAAAGTCCTTCTCGACACTTTTGAGGACAATCCTCATATTACGTTACCAATCGTAAAGTTTTAACCAGATATTTAACAGCTATTCAATTTTAACAGGAAAAGTGGAATCGCGAGCCATTATTCTACAATTTTGCAAGAAACACTTAGACATTGTTCGTAATTAATTCCACTAAGAATTAGACATGTTAATTCAACAGTGCGCTCCCAATCAAATCAATATCTCTCATAATTAATTTTGAGTCATACAAGATCCAAACTTCAATTCACCGCCATAGAATCATCATCTCATAACGGGAATTTTAATCGGTAGGCCAACTTGCCGATCACATCTCTATGTGACTCTTGCTCATCTTTCGATACGTGTGTTCCGAGCTCAGGACGATCCTGCCATGGACGTCAAGACAACCAAGCGATCTTGCTGCGAGGTCTGACCTCACCCGCCTCACACTTCTCTAATCGTTCATACCCATGCATCCATGGCGCACCCCAAAAAGATAGGTGCCGTGACGGTGCTACACTTGGGAGAACACTAACTACTTGATATTTTAGTGAGAGATCACCCTAATAAAAAGCAACTACCACGCAATCAAGAAGGGTGCATCATAAGGGATAAACATCTCAGGCAATTCATAATAGCATGATATGGTATAGCCCTTTCCGACGGAGAAGTCTTTCATTTCTTCGTCTTCGGCATTCGCGTCGGTGTTCACCTTCACAAAGATTGCCACCACCTTGTCGATGCACCAGATAATATTGCTGTCTCTATAGCTAATAAAATAAGTGCATTACTTAAGGTTGACACGTAGGTCATTAAAGTGACAATCATATGGCTCCAACCATCATGCCGAATCATGACACACAGGTCATGTTAATTACATCATATAGTCATCTCATACATAATCAAATTGAATATGAGCATTGCTATACCACATCACATGCACATCCTTCAAACCCAAGTTAGACGCCTCTAAATGGTTTATGCAAAATTTTATTTTACGTGGCTTCTAAGGTTTTGACTTAAGCCGCAGCTACCAACATTTTATCATCAAGTATGATTATTCAAGTTGCTAGATTAACATCTCAGGGTGTATGAAACACGAGATAATTAAATCTCGAGCCCCATACTAAACTTCGTCATATGCATGACCCCCGTGCAGATCATATCTGCAATGCCCTTTCATCTGTGAATTTCATCTTTCTTTTGAATACGGCAGAACCCAAAGAACCGATAGCACTTCCATGATCAATCAGGATCAAAAATTGCCAGAACTTTGTCAAATTCCACCATGCTGTCTTGAGATTGAGCAAACGTAAATTCTAGGGAAGCAACAAGAACGTCGGGTAACAGATTTCATCTATCACCCGCATAAATAATTTTCCACAATAGATCTCATCTACTACCCAATTATATTATGCAATACCCATACATCTCCATGTATTCTAGATCGAAACCTGCATCTACGCATAACACGACTCTTGATGCCACTGTAGGGTAACGCAGCAGAAAACAAAAATTTTCCGACCTACGCACCAGCCTAGGACCACTATGGAGACTGCATACATGGTTTGATCTTTTTCGTTACCGACTCATAGCATAGTGGGAAGTAGAGTCGATGACGATCGGCGGTGCAGATCCCCGCAGCTAGGATTTACAACCTCCCAACCGTGAGGATGTACAACCTCATCTGCTCCTCAGACAGCCCTTTGGGAGGCGGTCGAATATCCCCCAGGACGGTGTCGTGGACAGCCCTTCAGGAGGACCTTCAAAACTCGAACGGTCATTCGGACAGCCCTTCGGGAGGACCTTCGAAACTCGAACGGTCACACGGATAGCCCTCCGGGAGGCACTCATGAACTAAGACCAAAACTACGATCTCTCTACAGAGTTGCACACATATGGTGTCATCTATCTGGCAGGGCTTCGCCGTCCAGAACTAGTTCCTGTCGGAACCCAGACAACCTTTCGGCTCTACGAAACTATTTTGCGGGGAGGGAAAGAGAAGCCAGATCATTGCATGGCACTTGTATGTGAGAAGGGATGAGGATAATGGCAGCCCCTTCTCCTCCTTTTATAGGCCAAGGCAAGGGGTGGGGTGGTGGAGGAAATACCAAAACACCCATGCTACATGTCCCATGGGGAGGGCAACAAGCCACCAACATGTCTTCTAGTAACATGGGTGCTCCCTAGACAAAAAGCCACCAAACATGTAACCCGACCCGATTCGTGGGATCTTGTCCCCTCGTGCTGAGACAAGATGTTTTCCGCGAAACATTTTTTCTGAAAAATTCCAGAAGGTCCCAGAACATTTCCAGCACCCTCTAAAATTCTTCTGGGCATGATCCGAAACATTTCTGGTGTGGTGATTTTTATCAGCGAAAAGCAACAACGGCGGTTACGACAGCTCCGGAACATTTTCGGTTTTTCTCTCCAAAAATTCCCAAAAGTTCACAGACCAATTCTGGGGCCCTCTAAGAATTTCCAGGCGAGTGCCAAAACCATTTTGACCTAATAATATATTCCGAAACAACTTTTCGGTTTTACCGAAACTCTTTCAGTGTTCTCTCTCCGGAACTCTTCCGTTGTCCCCGAAACTTTTCCGGTGACTTTCTCTCAGACTCCGTGTCTAGTATTCAGCAGATAGATGACCCTTAAGTGTGTGACCCTATAGGTTAGGTGAAGTATAGACATGACCTGGAACCCCTTCCGATCAATAATCAACATCAGAGCCATGGACACCCATATTGACCCATATACCCACACAAATGAATATGCGAGTGAACCTCCAGTTGCCGTGTGCTATTCCCGTTGCTTCGTGATATGTTACAAATACCCGTGGTGAGATTTACTTGCAACCCTGTGGATCAACGACTTGTCCACTATGCTAGTTACCTCATTACCGGTTTTGTTCTCTTTTCTCATTTCCGTGTTGCAGGATCCCTGTGATCAAATCACACTGTGTCTGGCCAGACGATGATGGATACCGTAACACCGAGAGGGCCCAAAATATCTCTCCATCGTCGGAGGAGAAAATCCCAATCTTGAGCTATCAAGTTACTTGACACACTTTTCCATGAACCCGTAAGCCGCCGTAATAGGCACCCATTTACGGATGACGTTTAACAAACCCCAAAGTTCATGAAGCAAGTATGAAGAAACTCGATACTCTCATGGTCTAAGGAATTATGCAAACGTTAACCATCTGTGTGTTATGTACCATTAACTTGTGACGAACGAATCTCATAGCATAACATCAATCCGGGTCGATTCAACACAAATGTTCTCTTAACATTGTGCCCTCAAAGTTGTTGGCATAGACATGCCCATGACCAGGAAAACAGAATCATCATGCAACACTTGAGCTAGTCTTAGAGGCCAGACTAGGAATACTTCTTACCGTTTATTATTCCACACGTGCATATGAGTCTTCTTCCGAGCCTCGTGTTATTGCAGACTTGAGAACCATAACAGTTATAGCATGGAACATAAACATAATTATGAACATGGAGATAAGTAATAGCATTTATTATTGCCTCCAGGGCATATCTCCTACAATGTAATGTCCCTGTGTAAGTCCAGGATCCATGCTTCCAGAACTTGCAACTCCAAAGCAGCCTCATGTGACAGTGGCAAGAAGAACATTGAATAGAAATCCTGAGAAATGAGGAATTCATGCACAGAGAGTTTGTCATTGATAACAAAGGAGAAAAGCCTATGTAATCCCAACAGAGTGGTCTGGAAGAGCCACCAATTAGCCATGCATCAGACCAAAAAAGGGCAGAGTCTCCCATGTTGATGTGTACTGAGGAAATAGCAGTATATGCATCAGAAAGCTTGAGGATATCTCTCCACCAAAAGGAACCAACTCGGGCTGTAGCATGTGGGATACCATCCGCATAATAGCTATTCCAGATCAATGTTACCCATGGTATATCAACCTTATTGAAGATTTTATGGAGGTGCTTGAGAAGGAGACCCTTATTTTGTATATGCAAATTAATCACCCCAAGTCCTCCTTTTTCCTTTAGCCTGAAAACCAGATCCTAGGCAGGCAAAGATTGCTTTGGTGCATCACTGTTCCTCTCCACAAACACTGTCTAAAAATCCTATCCAGTTGCTTAATTATGCCAGGTGGTAGTTGTAGACTACAGAGGAAATATATTGGCATAGAGGTTAAAACAGAAGTTAACAACTGCAATCTTGAGCCTTGATTTAACATGGAGGAACTAGCTTTGAATCTTCTTTCCAAGGCATCAACTAATGACATAAAATCCACAATTCTGGGCCTGGTAGTACCAAGTGGCAAACCTAGATAAGTAAATGGTAGCTGACCAATTTTGCATCCAAGCAGATCAGCTAACCTGGCAGCTTCCACCTCATCAATATTCAAAGGGATCATGGAAGACTTTGCAAAATTGACTTTTAGCCCAGTGGATTGTTGAAAGGTGAGCAACATATTTTTTAGAGCAACCAACTCCTCATCTCTGGCAGACAAAAAAATGACAGTGTCATCAGCGTATTGAATTATAGGGCTCCATCACCCTTGCAAATGGGGTGGGGAGACGGAGGCGGCCATGCGAAGGCTTATACAGCCTAATGACGAACTCCAGAGGTTGGTCTCCGATGTGGCCTTCTGTCAGGGGAGGAGCAGCCGGTGGAGGTGTGATCAAAGTGCCACCTTGACATCCTCGGCCCCATGCGGCACGATGACCTCGAACTTGCCCCTTCCCGCCTCCTTTCACAGTTGGCTCCAACCCCGCATCCTCAGAAGGAGGAGGGACACGTTGCCGAGCAGAAGTTCTCGTCGCCACTGGAGTAGAGCCGAACCTCTCACCATGACAAACAAGGACTACTACAGGAATGGGGAAGGAAGAAGATGTGGAAAAGCATTTCACACCGCACCCCTTTTATAGGCGGGCGGGGGGGGGGGGGCAGTTTCTCATCATGGAGGTGGCCGCCCCGCTTGGCCAGTCCGGCTCCTTCTCGCCATTAACGGCTCGAAGAATCAAGGCCGACCCTCTGCTCCAATCCACGGCGCCTGGCTTTCTTCCATGGCGCCCATTCTCGTACCCTCCACATCCTCCACCAACCCTACACAATGCATGCAGCACACATGGCAGTAGCTCCCGGAGCGGGAAGGGTAGTGAGGCGGCAGTTACCACCCCGTGAACGTGGGACATGGGTACTCCACAAGTCGTGACCCATTATCCCCACTACTGTTGGCGTTACGCGACGCACGGGACAACCGAAAACTAACCTGGGCTCAGGTTAATGAAGAAGCAAAGAAGATCTCAAAGGATGAGCAGCTGCTTGATACATCTCCAACGTATCTATAATTTTTGATTGTTCCATGATATTATATTATTTGTTTTGGATGTTTATGGGCTTTATTATACACTTTTATATTATTTGGGACTAACCTATTAACCAAAGGCCCAGTGCAATTTTTTTTGCCTATTTCAGTGTTTCGCAGAAAAGGAATATCAAACGGAATGAAACCTTCGCGAGGATCTTTTTTGGAACAAACGCAATCCAGGAGACTTGGAGTGGACGTCAAGGAAGCAGCAAGGTGGCCACGAGGTAGGGCGGCGCACCCCCCCCCCCACCCTCGTGGGCCCCTCGCATCTCCACCGACCTACTTCTTTCGCCTATATATACTCTTATACCCTGAAAACAACGGAAAAAGCCACGAAACCACTTTTCCACTGCCGCAACCTTCTGTTCCCGTGAGATCCCATCTGGGGACCTTTTTCGGTGATCTGCCAGAGGGGGATTCGATCACGGAGGGCTTCTACATCAACACCATAGCCTCTCCGATGATGTGTGAGTAGGTTACCACAGACCTTCGGGTCCATAGTTATTAGCTATATGGCTTCTTCTCTCTCTTTGGATCTCAATACAAAGTTCTCTTTGATGTACTTGGAGATCTATTCGATGTAATTCTTTTAGCGATGTGTTTGCCGAGATCCGATGAATTGTGAGTTTATGATTAAGATTATCTATGAACAATATTTGATTCTTCTTTGAATTCTTATATGCATGATTTGATATCTTTGCAAGTCTCTTCAACTTATCAGTTTGGTTTGGCCTACTAGATTGATCTTTCTTGCAATGGGAGAAGTGCTTAGCTTTGGGTTCAATCTTGTGGTGTCCTTTCCCAGTGACAGTAGGGGCAGCAAGGCACGTATTGTATTGTTGCCATCAAGGATAAAAAGATGGGGTTTATATCATATTGCTTGAGTTTATCCCTCTACATCATGTCATCTTGCCTAATGCGTTACTCTGTTCTTTTGACTTAATACTCTAGATGCATGCTGGATAGCGGTCGATGTGTGGAGTAATAGTAGTAGATGCAGAATCGTTTCGGTCTACTTGACACAGACGTGATGCCTATGTTCATGATCATGCCTATATATCATCATAACTATGCGCTTTTCTATCAATTGATCGACAGTAATTTGTTCACCCACCATAATATATGCTATCTTGAGAGAAGCCACTAGTGAAACCTATGGCCCCTGGGTCCACTTTACATCATATTATTTTCCGATCTACAATTCTAGTTTACTATTTATTTTGCAATCTTTACTTTTCAATCTATACAACAAAAAATACCAAAAATATTTATCTTATTATCTCTATCAGATCTCACTTTCGTAAGTGACCGTGAAGGGTTTAACAACCCCTTTATCGCGTTGGTTGCGAGGTTCTTGTTTGTTTGTGCAGGTACTTGGTGACTTGCGTGTAGTCTCCTACCGGATTGATACCTTGGTTCTCAAAAACTGAGGGAAATACGTATGCTACTTTGCTGCATCACCCTTTCCTCTTCAAGGGAAAATCAATGCATGCTCAAGAGGTAGCAAGAAGGATTTCTGGCGCCGTTGCCGGGGAGATCTATGCCAAGTCAAGACATACCAAGTACCCACCACAAACTCTTATCCCTCGCATTACATTATTTGCCATTCGCCTCTCGTTTTCCTCTCCCCCACTTCACCCTTGCCGTTTTATTTGCCTCTTTTCCGTTTGCGCTTTTTCTGTTCGTCTCTTTTCTCTTGCCTCTTGTGTGATTGTTTGTCACGTCGGCTCAAGATAATACTAAATTATGTGAATTTTCCAATACCAACAATAATGATTTTATTAGCACTCCGATTGCTCCTCTTACCGATGTTGAATCTTGTGAAATTAATACTACTTTGTTGAATCTTGTCATGAAAGATCAATTTGCTGGCCTTCTAGTGAAGATGCTGCTACCCATCTAAACAGCTTTGTTGATTTATGTGATATGCAAAAGAAGAAATATGTGGATAATGATATTGTTAAATTGAAGCTATTTCCGTTTTCACTTAGAGATAGTGCTAAAACTTGGTTCTCTTCTTTGCCTAAAAATAGTATTGATTCATGGAATAAGTGCAAAGATGTTTTTATCTCTAAGTATTTCCCTCCCGCTAAGATCATCTCTCTTAGAAATGATATTATGAACTTTAAGCAACTTGATCATGAGCATGTTGCACAAGCTTGGGAGAGGATGAAATTAATGATACGTAATTGCCCTACACATGGTTTGAATTTATGGATGATTATACAGAATTTTTATGCTGGATTGAATTTTGCTTCTACAAGTCTTTTAGATTCAGCCGCGGGAGGCACTTTTATGGAAATCACTTTAGGAGAAGCTACTAAACTCCTAGATAATATTATGGTTAATTATTCTCAATGGCACACCGAAATATCTACTAATAAAAAAGTTCATGCGATGGAAGAGATTAATGTTTTGAATGGAAATGTGGATGAACTTATGAAATTGTTTGCTAATAAGAGTGCTTCTTCTGATCCTAATGTTATGCCTTTGTCCACTTTGATTGAGAATAATAATGAATCTATGGATGTGAATTTTGTTGGTAGGAACAATTTTGGTAACAACGCGTATAGAGGAAATTTCAATTCTAGGTCGTTTCCTAGTAATTCATCTAATAATTATGGTAATTCCTACAACAATTCTTATGGAAATTTTAATAAGATGCCCTCTGATTTTGAGACTAGTGTTAAAGAATTTATGAATTGACAGAAGAGTTTCAATGCTTTGCTTGAAGAAAAATTGCTTCAGATTGATGAGTTGGCTAGGAACGTGGGTAGAATTTCTCTTGATGTTGATTCTTTGAA
This sequence comes from Triticum aestivum, assembly GCF_018294505.1. Taxonomy (NCBI): domain Eukaryota; kingdom Viridiplantae; phylum Streptophyta; class Magnoliopsida; order Poales; family Poaceae; genus Triticum; species Triticum aestivum. The sequence goes on along the minus strand of NC_057806.1, from coordinate 247,694,292 downwards.
ACTTAGATCTATTCCACCTAAGCATGATATCAATGAGTCTCTCAAAGCCATGAGAATTTCCATTGATGAGTGCAAAGAAAGAACCGCTAGGATGCGTGCTAAAAAGGATTGCTTTGTGAAGGCATGTTCTTCTAGTTTTCATGATAATAATGATGAAGATCTAAAAGTGATTGGTGTGTCTCCTATTAAATCTTTGTTTGCCAATATGAATCTTAATAAAGATGGGACTGGAGATGAGTCAACTTTGATAGATTCAGAGTTTTTAGATCTTGATGCAAAAATTGGTAAAAGTGGGATTGAAGAAGTCAAAACTTCACATAGCAATGAACCCACTATTTTGGATTTCAAGGAATTTAATTATGATAATTTCTCTTTGATAGATTGTATTTCCTTGTTGCAATCCGTGCTAAATTCTCCTCATGCTTATGATCAAAACAAAGCTTTTACTAAACATATCATTAATGCTTTAATGCAATCCCATAAAGAAAAAATTGAATTATAAGTTTCTATCCCTAGAAAACTTTATAATGAGTGGGAACCTACTATCAAAATTAAGATTAAAGATCATGAATGCTATGCTTTATGTGATTCGGGTGCTAGTGTTTCCACGATTCCAAAAACTTTGTCTGATGTGTTAGGTTTCCGTGAATTTGATGATTGTTCTTTAAATTTGCATCTCGTGGATTCCACCATTAAGAAACCTATGGGAAGGATTAATTATGTTATTATTGTTTCAAATAGGAATTATGTGCCCGTAGATTTCATTGTTCTTGGTATAGATTGCAATCCTACATGTCCTATTATTCTTGGTAGACCTTTCGTTAGAACGATTGGTGCAATTATTGACATGAAAGAAGGAAATATTAGATTCCAATTTCCGTTAAGGAAAGACATGGAACACTTTTCTAGAAAGAAAATTAAATTACCTTATGAATCTATTATGAGAGCCACATATGGATTGCATACCAAAGATGACAATACCTAGATCTATTCTTGTTTTTATGCCTAGCTAGGGGCGTTAAACGATAGCGCTTGTTGGGAGGCAACCTAATTTTATTTTTGTTCCTTGCTTTTTGTTCCTGTTTAGTAATAAATAAATCATCTATCTACTATTATGATTGTGGTTTTTATGTTTTAATTAGTGTTTGTGCCAAGTAAAGCCTTTAAGATCTTCTTGGATGATTGTTATTTGATCTTGCTGAAAAAACAGAAAGTATGCGCTCACGAGATTAATTTTAATTTTTAACTAGAGAGCGATAAAATACTGATTCCAACTGCAGTAGATCAATATGCAAATTATTTAGGATGTCCTAATTTCCCAGGATTTTTGGAGTTACAGAAGTATTCGAAACCTATAGATTACTACAGACTGTTCTGTTTTATACAGATTCCGTTTTTCATGTGTTGCTTATTTTGATGAATCTATGGCTAGTATCGGGGGGTATGAACCATAGAGAAGTTGGAATGCAGTAGGTTTAACACCAATATAAATAAAGAATGAGTTTATTATAGTACCTTAAAGTGGTGGTTTGTTTTCTTATACTAACGGAGCTCATGAGATTTTCTGTTGAGTTTTGTGTTGTGAAGTTTTCAAGTTTTTGGGTAAGGATTTGATGGATTTCCGGACAAGGAGTGGCAAGAGCCTAATCTTGGGAAGGACCAAGTCACCCCAAGGTAAAATTCAAGGACAACCAAAATCCTAAGCTTGGGGATGCCCCGGAAGGCATCCCCTCTTTCGTCTTCATCTATCGGTAACTTTAATTGAGGCTATATTTTTATTCACCACATGATATGTGTTTTGCTTGGAGCGTCTTGTATGATTTGAGTCTTTGTTTTTTAGTTTACCACAATCATCCTTGTTGTACACACCTTTTGGGTGACACACACATGAATTGGAATTTATTAGAATACTCTATGTGCTTCACTTATATCTTTTGAGCTAGATAATTTTGCTCTAGTGCTTCACTTATATCTTTTTAGAGCACAGTGGTGGTTTTATTTTATAGAAATTGTTGATCTCTCATGCTTCACTTATATTATTTTGAGAGTATTTTAGAACAGCATGGCAATTTGCTTTGGTTATTAAATTAGTCCTAATATGATAGGCATCCAAGATGGGCATAATAAAAACTTTCATATAGAGTGCATTAAATGTTATGAGAAGTTTGATTCTTGATAGTTGTTTTGAGATATAAAGGTGGTAATATTAGAGTTGTGCTAGTTGAGTAATTATGGAATTGATAAATACTTGTGTTGAAGTTGGCAAGTCCCGTAGCATGCACGTATGGTAAAAGTTATGTGACAAATTTGAAGCATGAGGTGTTGTTTGATTGCTTTCCTTATGAGTGGCGGTTGGGGACGAGCGATGGTATTTTCCTACCAATCTACCCCTGCTAGGAGCATGCGTGTAGTGCTTGGTTTCGAATGACTTGTAGATTTTTTCAATAAGTATATGAGTTCTTTATGACTAATGTTGAGTCCATGTATTATATGCACTCTCACCCTTCCATCATTGCTAGCCTCTTCGGTACCGTGCATTGCCCTTTCTCACCTCGAGAGTTGGTGCAAACTTTGCCGGTGCATCCAAATCCCGTGATATGATACGCTCTATCACACATAAGCCTCCTCATATCTTCCTCAAAATAGCCACCATACCTACCTATTATGGCATTTCCATAGCCATTCCGAGATATATTGCCATGCAAATTTCCACCGTTCCGTTTACTATGACATGCTCCATCTTTGTCATATTGCCTTGCATGATAATGTAGTTGACATCGTATTTGTGGAAAAGCCACCTTCATAATTCTTTCATACATGTCACTCTTGATTCATTGCATATCCCAGTACACCGCCGGAGGCATTCACATAGAGTCATATTTTTGTTCTAAAATCGAGTTGTAATCTTGAGTTGTAAAGTAAATAAAAGTGTGATGATTTTAATTATTAGAGCATTGCCTCATGTGAGGAAAGTTCTTCGAAAAAAGAGAGAAAGGCCATAAAACAGAGAGGCCCAAAAAATGAGAGAAAAAGAGAGAAGGGGCAATGTTACTATCCTTTTTCCACACATGTGCTTCAAAGTAGTACCATGATCTTCATGATAGAGAGTCTCTTATGTTGTCACTTTCATATAATAGTGGGAATTTTTCATTACAGAACTTGTCTTGTATATTCCAACAATGCGCTTCCTCAAAATGCCCTAGGTCTTCGTGAGCAAGCAAGTTGGATGCACACCCATTTAGTTTATTTTGTTGAACTTTCATATATTTATAGCTCTAGTGCGTCCGTTGCATGGAAATCCCCACTCCTTGCATTGACATCAATTGATGGGCATCTCCATAGCTCGTTGATTAGCTGCGTCAATGTGAGACTTTCTCCCTTTTTGTCTTCTCACACAACCTCCATCACCATATTCTATTCCACCCATAGTGCTATATCCATGGCTCGCGCTCATATATTGCGTGAAAGTTGAAAAAGTTTGAAAAGGCTAAAGTATGAAACAATTGCTTGGCTTGTCATCGAGGTTTTGCATGATGGGAGCATTTTGTGTGACGAAAATGAAGCATGGACAAACTATATGATTTTGTAGGGATAAGCTTTCTTTGGCTATGTTATTTTGATAAGACATGATTGCTTGGTTAGCATTGCTTGAAGTATTATTATTTTTATGTCAATATTAAACTTCTGTCTAGAATCTTTGGGATCTAAACATTCATGCTACAATAAAGAGAAATACATTGAAAATTATGTTAGGTAGTGAGGGAGTCCTGGATTAGGGGGTGTCCGGATGGCCGGACTATACCTTCAGCCAGACTCCAGGACTATGAAGATACAAGATTGAAGACTTCGTCCCGTATCCGGAAGGGACTTTCCTTGGCGTGGAAGGCAAGCTTGGCGACACGGATATTCAGATCTCCTACCATTGTAACCGACTCTATGTAACCCTAACTATCGGTGTCAAAACCGGCGGATCTCGGGTAGGGGGTCCCGAACTGTGCATCTAGGCCGGATGGTAACAGGAGGCAGGGAACACGATGTTTTACCAAGGTTCGGGCCCTCTTGATGGAGGTAAAACCCTACATCCTGCTTGATTAATATTGATGATATGGGTAGTACAAGAGTAGATCTACCACGAGATCAAGGAGGCTAAACCCTAGAAGCTAGCCTATGGTATGGTTGTTGTATATGGAGTTGATTGCCTACGGACTACAACCCTCCGGTTTATATAGACACCGGATAGGGTTAGGGTTACATAGAGTCGGTTACAATGGTAGGAGATCTTGAATATCCGCATCGCCAAGCTTGCCTTCCACGCCAAGGAAAGTCCCATCCGGACACGAGACGAAGTCTTCAATCTTGTATCTTCATAGTCCTGGAGTCCGGCTGAAGGTATAGTCCGGCTACCCGAACACCCCCTAATCCAGGACTCCCTCAGTAGCCCCCGAACCAGGCTTCAATGACGACGAGTCCGGCGCGCAGATTGTTCGGCATTGCAAGGCGGGTTCTTCTCCAAATCTTGTGTACCTGTAGGAATAATGTCCGATTTTTGTAATGTAGTGCTCCTTGGCTTCCACGCCCAATAATGGTCGTCTTCCACGTGTCAAACAAATGCAAAAAGCCGGGGCGTTTTTACATCCACACCCCTAGCCGTATAAACAAGTTGCCTATTTAATGGGATGGGGATTTAGGTCCAAACCACATCTTCTCCTTTCCGCGAGTTATCATCAGAGCGCTTCCAGCAAAGGTCCATTCCAACATGACCAGCCGTCGCAGCTCCTCCCCTCGCCCCTCCGGTCCCAAACCCAGGGACTGGGAGAGTTGCACCATCCCGCATAGCGAGTTAGTGTCGCTTCAGGCCAAGGGATTTCTCCCTCCGGCATACATGGTCCCGGTCCGAGCCGGTCTCGCCACCTACAATGGCGGAAAACAAGCGGAGAGCACCCCCAATCCTTCTAAAGGAGAGCGGGTGTGCCTCGTCCCCTATCTAATAAGGGGACTGGGATTTCCAATTCATCCATTTCTCCGCGGGCTTCTGGAGTTCTACGGCCTCCAGCTGCACAATCTCACGCCCGCCTCCGTATTGCATATTGCGGGTTTCGTCGCCCTTTGCGAGCTATTTTTAGGCGTTGAGGCTCATTTCGCGCTGTGGAAGAGGTTATTCTGCCTGGTGCCCCGTTCTCAAGAGGGGTCTATATACCAAGTGGGCGGAGCCGAAGTATGGCGCATCGCCGGGACCGGATACCTATCCGGAACCCCAAAGAAGGCGTCCGAGGACTGGCCTTCGGAATGGTTTTACATAGATGACGTCCCGCTACCGGACCCTATCCGGGTCGGTCTCCCTGAGTTCAACAGTGCTCCATTGAAGAAACGCTTGAGCTGGCGTCCGCGGAGCTCTCAGAGAGAAAGCGACAGAGATGTCCTTTACCTGATGGGCCGGATAAGACTGTTGGCTCATTCCGGACTAACCATGATTGGAGTCATGGCCGCATGCATTATGCGGGGGGTGCAGCCGCTTCAATATAGAGGCCACCCCATGTGGGATTTCAACGGGGAGGATGACGCCACACGTTACGGTCGTAAGGGGCCGGCCTCAGCCGCCGCCTTAGTAAAGATCTTATCCTGTTTGTACAAGGGGGAAAAGGAGGAATTCCTCCGCGTCAACCCGCGGGCCGGATTCAGTATGTACGATCCTCCAAGTTGGGTAAGTGAACAATTGCGCTTGCCCATTTGTTTTATACTCCCATGGTTAGATAGGTAGTCTAACGACTTCAATGCAGGAACTGCGACACGAGGTAAAGGATATAAACAGCCGCCCTCCACAACCCGAGGACCCAGAACGGTCCCTCAATCCGGACTCTGAAGAGGATCCGGACATATCGGTGGAGCTTATCGACGGGGTGTTCCATCAACTAAGCAAGGACAATACCTTGGTAGCCATTACGGCAGATTACCCAGGGTTAATCCCGGCCTCCCAGGTGACAGAAACCGGGGTCTTATTCCCTTGAAAGAGATTCCACCCTCACGTAGCCCAGTGTTTCTGACGACAACCGTGTTTTGCAGGGGAGATTTCCGAGGCAGGAGGCCAAACCTGCGGCGGCTAGCCAACGAGGGGCCGCAGAGCCCCATGGGGAAAAAAGGAATGTAGTCCGGACTGAGATGCCGGCGCAAAGGTATAGTGCACCCTCTGTTTCCCTGGAGTTATTCTGTCAGGGCATATTAACGTTCGTGCTATCTTCAGAATGAAGAGACCTCACCGGACTACATCCGGAGAGGTTGCTAATCGCGCCTCCACCAGCCAGGCTCCAATGTCTAGCCAGGAAGCGGAGGCGAGCACAAGGCGCGCGCCGGACGCTCCTCTGACAGAGGATGCGGACAGTCTTTCTGCCACAAATTCTGAAGTGGAGAGTGCCATGAACCACAGGCGTCGCCGGATAATTCTACGACGCTTGTTTCTCCCAAGAGGCTTTAGATGCCTTTAATTCGGGAGATGCGTACCTCCGTGCCGCTCAAAATGGTTTAGCCAGAGCCACGGAGAGTATGTAAAAGACATACGGGTAAGAAAATTTTGGTTAAATATATATATTGCCAGTAGCCCCCGAGACTTGAAGCAGTTAGAGCAACTGATTTAAGGATCATTTAATATGCAGGTTCTTACAGAGAAGAATACCGTACTGTCCCAGGAGCTGGAAAAGTGCAAGGCCCAACTAGAGGCCGCACTAGCCGCAGCAGGGGAGCCCAAAGAGACCCCCTCAGGTAAGATACACTTCGAAAGATTAGTATTGTGCGGTGTGGGTGCAAATCTGACAAATCATATTGCAGATGGCGCCGGACTCGATCCGGACAAGCAACAACTCTTACGCCGGCTAAAGGCCGGTGAGAGTACGTTGACAAAGGTGAGGCGAGAGAAGAATGATCTTCAGGATGCCAACACCAAGTTGGACGTCGAATTTAAAGATGTTCGTGGCCAGCTGTCGGACTCCACGAAGGAGAATCAGCGGCTTCGACGCGGCATTTTTAGTAAGTGCTTGAACGAACTTTGAAAAAAAAGTTCGGCGAGGAAGTCGACTAACAGAGTAATGTCTGTAGGTATGCTCACAGGTCGTCCTGCAGAGGAGATGCCCGGTTCTATGGGTGACCTTCTTCCCGAACTCTTGCAACTGCACGAGCGAATTCGGCAGGCGATGCGGGGTATTGCCCAAGCCTTATGGCCTGCCCACTCCGTGCCCGAGGGCCTTGGAGAGCTTGTGGAGAAGCTGAAGGGAGCTCGGCGGCGCTTCCGGTTGTGGAAGATATCGGCCTGCCGACAAGGCGCTAGGGAGGCCTGGGCCATGGTGAAGACCCGTTTTACGAAGTCTGACCCAAACCACATGGCCGAGGTCGGACCAGTGGGGCCTGACGGGAAGGAGATCCCTGTAAGCTTAGTATACGGCCAAGTAGAGTTGGCCGCGAAGTATTCCCAGCAGGACTGTAAATTAGACAGCCTGTTAGATGGTATAGAAGAGGAATACAATCAGTCAGAATGACTATGTAATTTTGAATTGACATGTGTAATGCCTTCTAGCCGGATTGTAGATCGTTTGTCGTTGCCGACCTTTTCGCTTCAACCTCGGGACCTGACGGTCCGGAGTGTGTCCGAATACCATAGCGGTTATATAAGAACCGGGTATGCGTGGAGACCAGGCGTAGGGGTCATTAGTGCTTTATCAGACAAGTGCCCAACTAGTTATGTTATATTACATGGTTAGTAAGAAACATCTTCCAGAGAGAATAGTTCCGTTAGGGGTTCCTTTCGCTGGGAGGCATGCCCTAAAGTGCATGTCCGGACTGCGTGAAAAGACGCAGAAAAAAGCATCTGGGGGCGCATAAAATGAGTAAAAAGATCATCTTTTATTTCACCGACCGAATATTCCCTTAAGAACGCTAGCTTTCGGCTTCACCCAGTCTGAGGTACACATCCGGCTGACCCGGCAGTAACAATCGCAGAGGTGCTCCCTTTACCGCCTAGCCGAACAATCGGGAACGTAGGGGTAAGCACAGGAGCCAGGCAACCCAGCTTGGCCAAAACTTAAGTCATATCGATGCATATAATGGTGAAGAAAAAGGTACATGCGGAAGTTTGACGCATGTGTTGGGCGTGAAGCCCGTATAAATAAGCTTCTGTTAAAGAAGCCCCCAGGTTTAATGAGCGCGAGTGGCGCGTCACTAGATGAGCCTTTAAGGGCTATAAAAGAAAAGAGGGGAAGGAGAGAAATGTAAGACAGAAAAAATGCAAAAAATGGACAGAGGAAGGAGACGAACACAGAGTCCGGCGCTAGGCATAGAATCTTCGGAGACGGGTGGCGTTCCACGGGTTCGGCTCGAGTCGGTTATCCGACGCATCTCGCAGGCGGTACGCCCCACCAGTCAGGACTTGGTCGATTATGAATGGACCTTCCCACTTGGGCTTGAGTTTGTCCTTTTTCTTATCCGGCAGGCGTAGAACTAGTTCGCCAACATTGTAATTTTTGGCCCGTACTTCTCTGCTTTGATATCTTCGGGCCTGCTGTTGATAAAATGCGGAACGGGCTTTTGCCACGTCACGCTCCTCCTCCAAGGCGTCCAAGTTGTCCTGCCGATCGAGCTCGGCTTCTCTTTCTTCGTACATGCGCACTCTAGGTGAGTCATGAATTATGTCGCAGGGCAGAACTGCCTCTGCGCCGTACACCATAAAAAATGGTGTGTATCCGGTGGTGCGATTTGGCGTGGTCCGCAGCCCCCATAGCACGGAGTCGAGCTCCTCTACCCAGTGCGTGTTAGATTCCTTGAGGGACCGCACCAGTCTGGGTTTAATGCCGCTCATGATAAGACCATTTGCACGTTCGACCTGGCCGTTGGTTTGTGGGTGATAGACGGAAGCATAATCGAGCTTGATGCCCATGTTTTTGCACCAGAGTTTTACCTCGTCGGCGGTAAAGTTTGTACCGTTATCGGTTATGATGCTGTGGGGGACGCCATAACGGTGTACAACCCCGGATATGAAGTCTATCACAGGTCCGGATTCGGCCGTTTTAACAGGCTTGGCTTCTATCCATTTGGTGAACTTATCCACCATGACCAGTAAGTATTTTTTCCTATCGGTCCCACCTTTAAGGGGTCCGACCATGTCAAGCCCCCAGACCGCAAAAGGCCAGGTGATGGGTATAGTTTGGAGTGCGGTGGGTGGCATATGGCTTTGGTTGGCAAAAAGTTGGCAACCAGCGCATCGTTGGACTAGGTCCTGAGCGTCTGCCCGGGCCGTCGGCCAATAAAAGCCTGTACGGAAAGCCTTGCTAACAAGGGACCGAGCAGCGGCGTGGTGACCACCGAGTCCGGCATGAATTTCAGCCAGAAGGTTCCGCCCTTCCTCTTCGGAGATGCACCTTTGAAGGACTCCGGTAGTGCTTTTCTTATAAAGCTCTCCCTCATGGACTCTATAGGCTTTAGATCGCCGCACTATGCAGCGGGCCTCGTTTTGGTCCTCCGGGAGTTCCTGCCTAGTAAGGTAGGCTAGGAATGGTTCTGTCCACGGGGCGATAACCGCCATTATTACGTGGGCTGAAGGTGTAATTTCATTGGCAGAGCCTCCAATTGTGTCAGATTGTTCGGCGTCGAGTGGTGCGGCTGGGTCCGGGCTGTTATTTGCGGGTTCCCCCTCCCATGCTACGGATGGCTTGAACAATCTTTCCAAAAAGATGTTGGGGGGGACTGCATCGCGTTTTGCTCCGATGCGTGCCAGGACGTCCGCTGCTTGATTGTTTTCTCGGGCTATATGGTGAAACTCCAGCCCTTCGAACCGAGCTGACATTTTTAGGACGGCGTTGCGGTAAGCTGCCATTTTTGGGTCCTTGGCGTCGAAGTCTCCATTTATTTGGGATATCGCGAGGTTTGAATCCCCGCGTACCTCTAGGCGCTGGATACCCATGGATACTGCTATCCGGAGACCATGTAGGAGGGCCTCATATTCGGCTGCATTGTTGGAATCCGTGTACATGATCTGGAGCACATATTGGACTGTGTCTCCTGTGGGGGACGTCAGGACGACGCCAGCCCCCAGTCCGGCCAACATTTTGGAGCCGTCGAAATGCATAATCCAGTTTGAATATGTGCCGTACTCTTTAGGGAGCTCGGCCTCCGTCCATTCTGCGACGAAGTCGGCCAAAACTTGCGATTTAATAGCTCGCCGTGGCTTATAGGTTATATCGAACGGGAGAAGCTCGATGGCCCATTTTGCAATCCGGCCCGTTGCATCGCGGTTGTTGATAATATCGTTGAGTGGTACTTCCGAGGCTACTGTTATGGAACACTCTTGAAAGTAGTGTCGTAGCTTCCGGGATGCCATGAATACCGCGTATGCAATCTTTTGATAATGCGGGTACCGTGATTTGCATGGAGTGAGGACAGTGGACACGTAGTAGACCGGCCTTTGAAGGGGGAATTTGTGTCCATCCGTTTCCCGCTCGACAACGAGCACTGCGCTGACAACTTGATGTGTTGCTGCAATGTACAATAACATTGGTTCGCCGGTGTTGGCGCGGCCAGGACTGGGTTTGTTGCCAATATGGCTTTTATTTCATCAAGTCCGGCCGTGGCGGCATCCGTCCACTCGAAGTGTTCGGTGCGCCGAAGGAGGCGATAAAGGGGTAGTGCCTTTTCTCCCAAGCGGGAGATGAAGCGGCTTAAAGCCGCCACGCATCCGGTTAATTTTTGTATTTGTTTAAGGTCCTTTGGGACATCCAATTGTGACAAAGCTCGGATCTTGGCTGGGTTTGCTTCAATTCCTCTACCGGATACAATGAAGCCCAAGAGCTTTCCGGCTGGAACGCCGAAGACGCATTTTTCTGGGTTGAGCTTGATGTCATATTTTCGGAGGTTATCGAATGTAAGCCTCAAGTCGTTTACTAGGGATTCGACATGTCTTGATTTGACGACCACATCATCCACATACGCCTCCACTGTTTTGCCGATCTGGTTTGCCAGACATGTCTGGATCATGCGCTGATATGTTGCGCCGGCGTTTTTCAGCCCGAAGGGCATTGTGTTGAAGCAGAATGGGCCGTATGGTGTGATGAATGCTGTTGCAGCTTGGTCTGATTCTGCCATCTTGATTTGATGGTAACCGGAGTATGCGTCGAGGAAACACAACGAATCGTGTCCTGCGGTGGCATCGATAATTTGATCGATACGGGGGAGGGGGAAGGGATCCTTTGGGCAAGCCTTGTTAAGGTCTTTAAAATCGACACACAGGCGCCAGGATTTGTCCTTCTTTGGTACCATCACCAGGTTTGCTAGCCAGTCCGGATGTTTTATGTCTCTGATGAATCCGGCCTCCAATAGCTTGGCTAGCTCCTCTCCCATAGCCTGTCTCTTGGGTTCGGAAAAACGCCGAAGGGCTTGTTTGACAGGTTTGAATCCTTTTAGGATATTTAAGCTGTGTTCGGCCAGCCTGCGTGGGATCCCTGGCATGTCTGAAGGGTGCCAGGCGAAGATGTCCCAGTTCTCTCGTAGGAACTCTCGCAGTGCGGCGTCTACATCAGGGTTCAGTCGTGCCCCGATGGAAGCTGTTTTATTGGGGTCCGTTGGATGGACCTGGAATTTGACTATTTCGTCAGCTGGCTTGAAGGATGTGGATTTGGATCTCTTGTCGAGTATCACATCATCCCTGTTAACCGTGGAGCGCAGCGCAGTCAGTTCCTCGGCCGCTAAGGCTTCGGATAGTGCCTCAAGGGCTAATGCGGCCGTCTTGTTTTCGGCGCGGAGTGCTATGTCCGGATCACTAGCTAGAGTGATAATTCCATTCGGCCCGGGCATCTTAAGCTTCATGTACCCGTAATGGGGTATTGCTTGGAAGATTGTGAATGCTTCCCGCCCTAGTAAAGCGTGATATCCGCTCTTAAACGGGGCCACCTGAAACGTGACTTCTTCGGACCTGTAATTATCCGGCGTGCCGAACACCACATCTAGTGTGATTTTTCCTGTGCAGCGCGCTTCCCGACTGGGGATTATTCCTCTAAAGGTTGTGCTGCTTCGCTCGACGCGGTTCCAGTCTATTTCCATTTTTTGAAGGGTTTCCTCATAAATGAGGTTCAGTCCGCTGCCTCCATCCATGAGCACCTTGGTGAGGCGAAAGCCGTCCACTATGGGACTGAGGACCAATGCGGCTGGTGCTCGGGCTGTTCGGAATCTAGGTTCATCACTTGCGTTGAAGGTAATGGCAGTGTCGCTCCATGGATTTATTGTTGCAACTTGATAGACTTCGGCGAGGCTGCGGAGTGTTCTTTTTCGCACATTGTTTGATGCGAAAGTCTCGAAGACTGTGAGAACGGTACTGGTGTCCTTGGGCTGGCTTTCTGCGGCCTCCGGAATTAAGAGGTCCTCGCCGATTTTGGCCACCTGCCGGAGTATCCAACATGCTCTAAGGCTGTGAGTTGGTGTGGCGTCCTCTGTACTGTGAATTCTACAGGGTCCATCAAGCCATCTTTCCAGTACGGTTCCATGCCCTGTAGAGGGTTTTGGCTTTTTGGTGTTTATCCCGGGTGTCCTGTGATAATGCACCCTCTTAGTTCGGACGGGATTACTATTCAAGGCCGGATTATCCCAAAAATTTATTTCGGTTTTCCAGGCGCTTTCCATCGCACAGTATTTTTGTACTATGGACGCCAAGTCAGCGAAGCGTGTGATATCACGACGACTTACGGCGTTAAGGATTCCCTTGTCCGTGCAATTACTGCAGAAAATTGAGATTGCGTCTTCCTCGCGGCAATCCTTTATCCTGTTCATAACCAGGAGGAATCTGGCCCAGTAATGATGTACTGTTTCCTCGGGCCTCTGCCTGATTTGGGAGAGATCGCTTATGATCGGGTGGGCGGGTGTCGTTGAATCTGAAACCTCACCCAATCCAAGATTCGGAGGCCGAAGAGTTTCCGAACTCTGAAGTTCGGATTCTTGGATGTTGTCCAGTGAATCTGGCCCGTTGCCTGATCCTAAGCTCAGGTCTTGAGTTACATCTCCCCCTCCGCGGGTATCCGGCTTGGAGGGGTCGGGAATTCGGACGTAGCTAGTCCTTAAAATAGATGAAGGGTCGCCGCACTGCGTCTCTACCACGGCAACGTGGTGGGTGACTTGGGGAGAGTTAATTTCTCTTAGATCGGGTTTAAGCCCAACCTGGTCGTAATCCGTAGCGACCCCCAGGGCGGCGATGCGATCCAAGAGCTCGTTTACGGAAGAGAGCTCCATTGGATCTAGCTGCTCGACGAGCTCCGAGCTGACGTGTAGGTTGCTTTTGATGACCCGAGAGGTCACCGTCGGCGCAACAGCCGAACAGGCGGTCATGAGGAAACCACCTAGCCGGAGGGTTTGGCCGACAGCCAAGGCTCCCTTAGCAACGGCGCCGTCTTTAAAGACGGGAGGAGGCATCCTTCCTGATTGTGACGGCACAGAGGAACTCTCAATGAAAGCACCAATGTCGGTGCAAAACCGGCGGATCTCGGGTAGGGGGTCCCGAACTGTGCGTCTAGGCCGGATGGTAACAGGAGGCAGGGAACATGATGTTTTACCCAGGTTCGGGCCCTCTTGATGGAGATAAAACCCTACGTCCTGCTTGATTAATATTGATGATATGGGTAGTATAAGAGTAGATCTACCACGAGATCAAGGAGGCTAAACCCTAGAAGCTAGCCTATGGTATAATTGTTGTATATGGAGTTGATTGCCTACGGACTACAACCCCCAGGTTTATATAGACACCGGATAGGGTTAGGGTTACATAGAGTCGGTTAGAATGGTAGGAGATCTTGAATATCCGCATCGCCAAGCTTGCCTTCCACGCCAAGGAAAGTCCCATCCGGACACGGGACGAAGTCTACAATCTTGTATCTTCATAGTCCTGGAGTCCGGCTGAAGGTATAGTCCGGCTACCCGAACACCCCCTAATCCAGGACTCCCTCAGTAACCCTATCCGGTGTCTATATAAACCGGAGGGTTTTAGTCCGTAGGACAACATACACATCAACAATCATACCATAGGCTAGCTTCTAGGGTTTAGCCTCTCTGATCTCGTGGTAGATCTACTCTTGTACTACCCATATCATCAATATTAATCAAGCAGGACGTAGGGTTTTACCTCCATCGAGAGGGCCCGAACCTGGGTAAAACTTCGTGTCCCCTGCCTCCTGTTACCATCCGGCCTAGACGCATAGTTCGGGACCCCCTACCCGAGATCCGCTAGTTTTGACACCGACATTGGTGCTTTCATTGAGAGTTCCTTTGTGTCGTCGCCGTCAGGCTCGATGGCTCCAATGATCATCAATGGCGATGCAGTCCAGGGTGAGACCTTCCTCCCCAGACAGATCTTCGTCTTCGGCAGCTTTGCACTGCGGGCCAATTCACTTGGCCATCTAGAGCAGATCGAAAGCTACGCCCCTGGCCGTCAGGTCAGATTTGGAAGTTTAAACTACACGACTGACATCCACGGGGACTTGATCTTCGACGGATTCGAGCCACTGCCGAGCACGCCGCACTGTCCCAACGAGCACGGTCTAGCTCTGTCACCGAACAGTGCCCTAGAGGCCGCACCCGCATCAGCTCCGATCCTTAATTCGGAGCCAACTGCGCCGATCAAGGATGGGCGGTTGGACACCGCCTCGGGGGCTGTGATCCCCATGGTGATTGAGCCGAACACCAGCCCTGCACTCCGCGAGACTCGTGACTCCAAGGAGCCGGACTCATCTTCGGACTCCGAACCCTCCGTGCCCCTACCAATCGAATCCGATTGGGCGCCGATCATGGGGTTTGCTGCCGCGGACATCTTTCAGCACTCGCCTTTTGGTGATATTCTGAAGATACTGAAGTCTCTCTCTCTATCAGGAGAGCCCTGGCCGGGCTACGGTCAACAAGATTGGGATGCGGACGATGAAGAAATTCAAAGCCCACCCACCACCCACTTTGTTGCCACTGTCGATGATTTAACCGACATGCTCGACTTCGACTCCGAAGACATCGACGGTATGGACGCCGATGAAGTAGACGAGGAAGAACCAGCGCCTATTGGGCCCTGGAATGCCACCTCGTCATATGACGTATACATGGTGGACGCGCCAAAAGATGACGACGAGGAGTGGAAGGACGCACCGAAGGTTTGTTCCCTCGAAAAGCAATCAAAGCAGCGACGCAAGCGCCGCCCCAAATCCCGCCTCGACAGAAATAGCGATCACACAGACCCAGCGTTGGAGCAGGGCGAACCGCTGCCGGACAACGGTAATCCGGATAATCAAACCGAACAAACAAATCCTATCAAGGATAATGGTCCGAACGACATAACGCCGGACAGACACCTGGAGCAGCAGACTGCCCGTAAAAGGCTTGTTGCCACCGCGAGGAGTCTGAAAAAGCAGAATCAAAGGCTCAAGGCTGCGCAAGACACACTCCACATTAGATGGAGCAAAATGCTCAGCAGGACAGCGAGGTACGGCGATAATCGCCCCTCCAAGAGCTACCCAAAGCGGAAGCTGCTACCCGAATTTGATGAGGAGGCCTCAGACCCCCCACAACCAAATACCAAAGCAGCCACCTGGTCGGATAGACAACCCCTCTACCAACACAGAGCGGCATACAACGCCGCTCACAATACAATACGCGACCCATGCGAGGGCTCACACCCAAAGGACGATGCAACAAGATCCATCTATGGACCACGCAAGCGCGCCCCAGAATACAATGCAACACTCGAACAACGTGGTACACCCAGTTACAGGGGTGCCGCACACCCCCTATGTTTCACCGATGAGGTGTTGGACCATGAATTTCCAGAGGGATTCAAGCCCGTAAACATAGAGGCATACGACGGAACAACAGACCCTGGGGTCTGGATTGAGGACTACATCCTTCATATCCACATGGCTCGGGGAGATGATCTCCACGCCATCAAGTACCTACCCCTCAAGCTCAAAGGGCCAGCTCGTCACTGGCTCAAAGGCCTCCCCGAAAGCTCCATTGGAAGTTGGGAAGAGCTCGAAGACGCCTTTCGGGCAAATTTTCAAGGGACTTATGTCCGACCTCCGGATGCGGACGATTTGAGTCATATAACTCAACAGCCCGGAGAGTCAGCCCGAAAGCTTTGGAACATGTTTCTTACTAAAAAGAACCAGATTGTCGACTATCCGGACGGCGAAGCCTTGGCAGCTTTCAAGCATAGCGTCCATGACGAATGGCTCGCCAGACACCTCGGCCAAAATAAGCCGAGAAAGATGGCCGCATTAACAAACCTCATGACCCGCTTTTGCGCGGGTGAGGACAGCTGGCTAGCCAGATGCAGCACCAGCGACCCTAGTACATCTGAAGTTAGAGATGGAAACGGCAAATCACGGTGCAACAGCAATAACAAGTGCCGGATTAAAGAAGACAACATGAAGGGCACGGCAGTAAATGCTGGATTCAAAAGCTCTCGGCCAGGTCAAAAGCCGCCCCCTAAAGGCACCAGGGATGAACTGTCCAGCCTCAACAAAATTCTGGACCAGGTATGTCAGATCCATAGTACCCCTGATAAAACCCGCTAATCATACCCATAGAGAATGTTGGGTCTTCAAGCAGTCCGGCAAGCTCAATGCCGTACACAAGGGGGAGGATACACCAAGTGAAGACGAGGATGAGCCTCCCAAACAAGACGCGGCGGAGCAAAAGAAATTTCCACCAGAAGTCAAAACAGTAAACGTGTTACACGTGATCAAGGGAAAAAACAACGCGGCACTCTCAGGAACATATACCCAAGTGCCTGTCACCGCGAAGTCCTGCCACTGGTCGTCTCAAACGATCACTTTCGACCATCGCAATTACTCAGCAAGTATCGGACACGCAGGATGCGCTGCCCTGGTATTAGACCCAGTAATTGCCGGATATCACTTCACACGAGTCTTGATGGACGGCGGTAGTAGCCTAAACCTAATATATCAGGATACAATCCGCGGGATGGGGTTAGACCCAACACAAATTCTCCATAGCAATACTACCTTTAAAGGAGTAACGCCAGGAACGGGCTCCCTCTCATTACAAGTTACATTCGGCTCCCCCGGTAACTTCCGTCGCGAGCATTTAACTTTCCACATCACTCCGTTTCAAAGTGGCTATCAAGCACTGCTCGGACGCGAAGCTTTTGCTCGCTTTAATGCAATACCACACTACTCCTCCCTCACACTCAAGATGCCCGGTCCATGTGGCATCATTACAGTGCACGGAGATATCAAGCGCTCTCTGCGCGCCGAAGAGAGTGAGGCTGCCTTGACAGCCAAACATCAAAGGCGTCTGGACCAGCGATCGAGCCCGGCGCCGCTATTTACACCGAATAAGTGACCACACCCCTACTTGTCAATACAAGGGGCTCAACGCGCGCAGACAAGTGGCAATTTCTTATCATCTTCAATTATACATGGTTTCTTTCAAAACTACCTTTTTGCACGACAACCTTCTCACTTAACTTCCTCTCTTTTACAAACGATCGTCGTGCTACACCCGTCCAGGATACGGCACAACGGAGACACAGGCGCAGACATGCAGCAGGGACACGCTCAAAGGATTCTTTTTAGATTAAGACCCTGCATAAACCTTTTTTACTGTCTCTTGTTGATACATATCCAGCGTTGCGAAGGATGCTGACGTCTTGGCATGTGGCCACACCAGAACAATGCACGTACCTGGACACAAGGGGCTTCTTACAAAGGCCATTATTTAGGCCCAGTTTATACCACAAAGACCGAATACCCTAGGGAGTGTTTGGCATCGCGAGTTTGGCCATATATGCATTAGCTCCGAATCATTGTCTTTTGTCAAATGTTGGGTTTGCCCGGCTCCTGTGTTTTGGTGCCTTACGTTCCACTTTACCGGCTAAGGTAGCACCAGGAGAACTACTGCGATTGTGCCCTGGTTCACCCAGATGAGCACCTCGGTAGAGAAAGCCGAAAACTGACTGTCATGATATAGCGTGAGACTGGTCAACCACTCGATGACCTATGGGAATGCTAGAATTCCTCCGCCTAAAGGCCGTTTTCCGGCCAGGCATGTACGCACCCCGAGATCGGGAGAGTGCGAAGCCACCAGGGGCTATCTAGTAGCCCCACTGTCAAACTCCTATGGCTAAGTGAAAGTGTTAAAGCATTATAGTCCGGTTGCCTCGCTCGCTCCGCTATCAGCTCCTTAATAGGACCAAGACGTTGGGTTAAGTGTGAACGCGTGTTTTTGCTAGCACCTCCGCATTATATGCGTGGGGGTTGAAGCCGACGACTGCAATCTTTCAGGTTATACACACGTATACAAAAACGGCCGCCCAGGAGGCATCATATTACTTTCAGGCAAAAGTATAAAAATAGCCTTATCAAACTCTATAAAAGCATTTTGCTTACAATGAGATTACATATCACTCAAACATAATATTTTTTGAGCACTGGGCCTCTACCAAACGGGCACCCTCAAGAACTTCTTCAAAGTAGAGCTCAGCAGCCTTCCGGCCTATGGCCAAATCTCGTGCTGCAACATTGGTAGCATTCATCTCCACCCAGTATGCCTTGACACGGGCAAAGGCCATCCGTGCACCCTCTATGCACGCCGACCTCTTCATCGCATCAATGCGCGACACCACATCAAGTAACTGCTGGACCAAGCTGAAATAGCTGTTCGGTTTTGACCCTTCCGGCCATAACTGATCCACAACAGACCTCATGGAGATTCCGGACAACCTATTTAGTTCGGCCCATTCGGCTAATTGGTCAGTCAATGATAGTGGATGCTCGGGAGAATGGAATTGTCTCCAAAACAGCTGATCTACTTCACGATCCGTCTGACCCTGGAAGTACTTGGCCGCATCGGCAGCGCTCGCCGCCAAATCCATATACGCATCCTCCAAACTCCACATCCGATCCAGAGGGGCATATCGTGGATCTACGAACCTCCTCTGCAACATAAAGGATTTCCCAGTTACAATATCCCCGGCTTCCCGCAGCTCCTCCTTCTTTGCCCTCATAGCAGAGCGGTGGTCTTTTCTCGTCACAGCAGCCTTCTCAAGGTCCAATGCCTTCGCCTCGTTTTCCTTTTCAAGAACCCGGCAACGGTCGGCGGCGGATTTTAATTCTTTGGCCATCTTGTTTCAGCTCTCGCCATGTGCGACCTTCTCGACTTGCAACTCTTCGGTCGCCTTTAAAGCAGCCGCATTACCCAACCTCGCTTGTTCCTTGGCTCGGGCAAGTTCTGCCTGCAAGGCTTCAACAGTGGCAGATCCATCTGCAGTCACAACATATTAAAGATACTGGCATTATGCTGCTCTTCCTATGTGACGTCTACCAGATAAAGACACTCACCCTGTGCCTCGTCAAGCCTTTTGTTAACAAGCTTGATGTCGGCGTCTGCCGCATCCAATTGCCGTTCTAAACGGGCAAACTCGCTAGTCCGGTTAGCCACCGGAGCTTCCATCACCTGCACATAGAGGCAGTATGGTTATTACCTGGGAATTTGATCCTTTGTTCGTCGTCGTTTCCGACGACAACCAGAGTCTCAGGGGCTACTATCTACACAGGGCACACCTAGCATGTGCAGGACTATCATACATTCTTTTACGTACCTCAAAACCAGTCAGTAGACTCATAAAAGCTTCATGCAATCTGCTTTCGGTGGACGATATTCTCTCTATCACTGTATCCCTCAGCACACAATGTTCATCTGAGATGGCCGCTCGCCCCACCAACTCCCTCAGCACATCTGATTGCACACTAGACGGTGCCGGACTCTTTTGTCTGCTCTCCTCAGGAGCCGGACACTGGGAGCTTCGGGGGTCAATGGGATTATCTTCTGGCCTCACCGGACTCGGAGAGGCCCTCCGCGACGACACTTCAGGGTCGCCCGCTTCCGGAGCGGAGGAGTCCGGAGGAGGCGTTTCGCTCTCCATCATCTCTGGAAGAAGATCCCCGAAGATGAGCTCATTTGAGAGGGGCTAAGGCCCGAATTGCAAAAAATATATGCGGTGGTTATCTTCTCAGAAGAAAAAGATGGCATATTTGTACTGTTAAACTTTTTTTTTGGGTCACTTACGACTCGCGGGCGAATTGATCCCCTCGAGGACTTTGTGCGGCAATGGTGCCCCCCGAGGTAGGGCCCTCTGTGGGAGACTTCTTCTCCCGTTTGGAAGTTTCGGCTTCCGAATCCCCGGGCGCAGTTCTTTTCCTCTTCTGGTAGTCTTTCTTCATGGAGACGCTCACCCCCTCGGCTAGAATGGGCAGCGTTGAGGGCCCGCGTCCGCCCGCATTACCCTCCATAGTATTTTCCTTTAAGGGCTCCGGGTAGGGTGCGGTCTGGAGCATCTTCTCCTATACCGGATTTTCCAAACCCTCAGGGAGGGGGGCCGAACACCGAATCAACTTCGCCTTTGCTAGCCAGTCCTGGTCAAAAAGCAAACTCTCAGAAATAACTTCGTAACGAATGAGAGACAGTATGTTCAGCCGGAAGATTCCTTAACTGTCCGGCGGTGCGGGTACTGCTCAGGCCCACGTACTCAGTGATTTCCGGACACTCTACCTGAGGTCCGAAGAATGACTTGTACATCTCCTCGTGCGTCAGGCTGAGAAAATTTTGAATGACACGCGGTCCCTCGGGATTGAATTCCCATAGGCGTAGAGGCTGGCGTTTGCAAGGCTGGACTTGGCGAACCAGCATAACTTGTGCTACCGCAACCAAGCTGAAACCTCCATCAAAGAGATCTTGAATGCGGCTTTGCAGTATAGGCACGTCCTTGGCCGGACCCCAGCTCAATCCTCTGCTAATCCATGACATTAGTTGTGGTGGAGGGCCCGGGCGGAAGACAGGGGCGGCCACCCACTTGGCGCTTCTAGGAGCCGTGATGTAGAACCACTCCTGTTGCCACAACTTAGACACCTCTGGAATGGAACCCTTGGGCCATGCGGCTCCCGTCATCTTGTGTATTGAGGCACCTCCACACTCCACATGCTGCCCCCTCGACCATCTTCGGCTTTCACGTCAAAGGTCTTGAGCCATAGGCCGAAGTGAGGGGTAATGCCGGAGGAAGGCCTCGCACACGACAATAAATGTCGAGATGTGAGAAAGGAGTCCGGGGCTAGATCGTGGAAATCTAGCCCGTAATAAAACATCAAACCCCTAACAAAGGGATCCAGAGTGAAGGCCTAGACCTCGGAGGAAGTGGGAGATGAACACAACGTTCTCGTTGGGTTCGGGAGTAGGGACGACCTGCCCTCGGGCAGGCAGCCGATGCGAAACCTCGGCGGTCAGATATCTGGCCTCCCTCAACTTTTGATATCCTCTTCCGTTACGGAGGAGGGCATCCACCGGCCTTGAAGGCTAGATCCGGACATGATTGAAGGTCCGAAGCACCTGACCTGGGCTTTGGGTGTTGAACTTGAGGCGGGGGAAGGATTCGATTGAGCACGGGAGGGAAAAAGTAAGGCCTTGTCCCTTATAAAGAGGGTGAATATCAAGCGTCCTCTCCGTGTCCGTTTGGACTTGCTATAATTTAGGAATCCTAGAAGTGGTTGGATTACCCACACCCGTATTGATGAGAATCCCAGAATAAGGGGACACGATCTCTGCTTTAACAAGACGTGCCAAGGAAACCGCCTCGCATAACACGCTGAGATGTGACAGTAAAACGGTTCAAATAAAAGCTTGGCCGTGGTGTGATGTCACACTACGGAATACGTCAGCGGATTAGATTTGTGTAAATATTATTATCTCTATGGCAATATGTGGAAAACTTATTTTGCAGAGCCGGACACTACCTTGGTGTTCAAAATCTTCTATGAAGTACTTGGAGGAGGAACCCGCCTTGCAATGCCGAAGACAATTTGCGCGCCGGACTCGTCGTCATTGAAGCCTGGTTTAGGGGCTACTAAGGGAGTCCTGGATTAGGGGGTGTCCGGATGGCCGGACTATACCTTCAGCCGGACTCCAGGACTATGAAGATACAAGATTGAAGACTTCGTCCTGTGTCCGGAAGGGACTTTCCTTGGCGTGGAAGGCAAGCTTGGCGATACGGATATTCAGATCTCCTACCATTGTAACCGACTCTCTGTAACCCTAACCCTATCCGGTGTCTATATAAACCGGAGGGTTTTAGTCCGTAGGACAACATACGCATCAACAATCATACCATAGGCTAGCTTCTAGGGTTTAGCCTCTCTGATCTCGTGGTAGATCTACTCTTGTACTACCCATATCATCAATATTAATCAAGCAGGACGTAGGGTTTTACCTCCATCGAGAGGGCCCGAACCTGGGTAAAACAACGTGTCCCCTGCCTCCTGTTACCATCCGGCCTAGACGCACAGTTCGGGACCCCCTACCCGAGATCCGCCGGTTTTGACACCGACAAGTAGCATTCCACATCAAAAATTCCATTTTTATCATTTACCTACTCGAGGACGAGCAGGAATTAAGCTTGGGGATGCTTGATACGTCTCCAACGTATCCATAATTTTTTATTGTTCCATGCTATTATATTATCTATTTTGGATGTTTATGGGCTTTATTATACACTTTTATATTATTATATTATCTATTTTGGATGTTTATGGGCTTTATTATACGTCTCCAACCTATTAACCGAAGGCCCAGTGCAAATTTCTATTTTTTGCCTATTTCAGTTTCGCAGAAAAGGAATATCAAATGGAATCCAAACAGAATGAAACCTTCGCAAGGATCTTTTTGGAACAAACGCAATCCAGGAGACTTGGAGTGGATGTCAAGGAAGCAGCGAGGCGGCCACGAGAGGGCGGCGCGCTGAGGGGGGCCAGGCATGACCCCCACACTCGTGGGCCCCTCGCATCTCCACCGACCTACTTCTTTCACCTATATGTACTCTTATGCCCTGAAAACATCGGCAAAGGCCACAGAAACCACTTTTCCACTGCCGCAACCTTCTATACCCGTGAGATCCCATCTGGGGACCATTTCCGACGATCTGTCGGAGGGGGATTCGATCACGGAGGGCTTCTACATCAACACCATAGCCTCTCCGATGATGTGTGAGTAGTTTACCACAGACCCTCGGGTCCATAGTTATTAGCTAGATGGCTTCTTCTCTCTGTTTGGATCTCAATACAAAGTTCTCCTCGATGTTCTTGGAGATCTGTTCGATGTAATTCTTTTTATGGTGTGTTTGCCAGGATCCGATGAATTATGGGTTTATGATTAAGATTTTCTATGAACAATATTTGATTCTTCCATGAATTCTTATATGCATGATTTGATATCTTTGCAAGTCTCTTCGAATTATCAGTTTGGTTTGGCCTACTAGATTGATCTTTCTTGCAATGGGAGAACTGCTTAGCTTTGGGTTCAATCTTGCGGTGTCCTTTCGCAATGACAGTAGGGGCAGCAAGGCACATATTGTATTGTTGCCATCAAGGAAAAAAGATGGGGTTTATATCATATTGCTTGAGTTTATCCCTCTACATCATGTCATCTTGCCTAATGCATTACTCTGTTCTTTTGAACTTAATACTCTAGATGCATGCTGGATAGCGGTCGATGTTTGGAGTAATAGTAGTAGATGCAGAATTGTTTCGGTCTACTTGACACGGACGTGATGCCTATCTTCATGATCATGCCTAGATATCATCATAACTATGCACTTTTCTATCAATTGCTCGGCAGTAATTTGTTCACCCACCGTAATATATGCTATCTTGAGAGAAGCCACTAGTGAAACCTATGGCCCCCGGGTCTACTTTACATCATATTAGTTTCCGATCTACAATTCTAGTTTACTTTTATTTTGCAATCTTTACTTTTCAATCTATACAACAAAAATACCAAAAAGATTTATCTTATTATCTCTATCAAATCTCACTTTTGTAACTGACCATGAAGGGATTGACAACCCCTTTATCATGTTGGTTGCGAGGTTCTTGTTTGTTTGTGCAGGTTGTAGGTGACTTGCATGTAGTCTCCTACTGGATTGATACCTTGGTTCTCAAAGACTGAGGGAAATACTTACGCTACTTTGCTGCATCACCCTTTGCTCTTCAAGGGAAAACCAACGCATGCTCAAGAGGTAGCACTGCTCCTCTCTCGCTTGTGCACTGGTTAGGGCCTACCCTAACGACGCCCGACAGCACATTCGGGCCAGGCCCTGGGGCTCCTGTCGGTACAACAAACCCTGGGTCTGTTGCCCAGGCCATGCACATGCCTAAGATTAAGATCACAACATCCAAGACCAGACCAACCATAAGGGATCAGCTCTTTGAAGAGTCAGAGTGCAGAAAGACCAAGTCAAGCCAGGGAAGCAAGATACCACTAAGGGGAAACCTCCCTTGCCGGGCAGGAGAGCCTAGCGAGGTCAAGGTTGCCCCGAAGCAAGCCTCAAAACCGTCCCGATAGGCCTGCCGGGGCTTACGGGGGCGCACCACCCCGCCAAGGCTCCACCACACCACCTCATAGCGTCGCAAGTCACCAATCTGTGCGGTGTGAAGCCTCCAAGTGACTAAGTGGATGTTTTTCACCACATGGCAGTCACTTCCTACAGAAATCACCTCCAAATGACACCCATCCAGCGACGTGTCACGCGGACAGGAGATAAGGTGGCCAAACAACCCGAAGGCTTGCCAGGCAAGCTCTGATGTGACACTAAGCGACGCATTTAATGCGCTCTACCCTATCTGTAGAGTTAGGTATGATAGCACTGTTTGCTATCTAATCAGTATGTAATGACTGATTTGCCACTGTGGTGACCCCTTAATTTATAAAAGGATGCCCATGGCAACCATGGAAAGGATTCGGACCTTTGTACACTCGTACGCGCGTAGTTGCTCTCGCCCCGAGGCAACCCTGCCGGGCTAAAGCGTTGCGTTTCCACCACAATCCACCATCAATCCACCAAAGCAGGAGTAGGGTTTTACACCTCGTGGCGGCCCGAACTTGGGTAAAATTGCACATGTGATCTCTGCCGTGCTGCGCTACGCTCTCCGCTCTTTGTGCAATGTGGTCATCCCCATGCCGAACCACAAGGGGCTCATGGCCCCATAGGTGGTCGTGGTTTCCCATGACATGTATCGGGGGTATAAGCCATGGTAAAGTTAGAATGTAGTAGGTATAATGCAATAATAAAATATGAATGGGTTTGCAATAGTACTTAAAGTGGTGATTTTCGTTATTATACTAATGGATGTCATGAAGGTTTTGTTGAGTTTTGTGTCATTGAAGTTTTCAAGTTTTGGGTGAGATCATGATGGATGAAGGAATAAGGAGTGAAAAAAGCCTAAGCTTGGGGACGCCCATGGCATCCCAAGGTAATATTCAAGGAGAGACAAGCAACTAAGCTTGGGTATGCCCCGGAAGGCAAGCCCTCTTTCTTCTAACAACCATCGGTAATTTTACTTGGAGTTATATTTTTATTCGTCGCATATCATGAGTTTTGCTTGGAGCGTCTTGTATTATATGAGTCTTTGCTTGTTTTTCCTTTTAGTTTGTCACAATCATCCTTACTGGACACACCTATTTGAGAGAGCCATAATGATGCTATGATTTGTTAGAATTGCTCTATATGCTTCACTTAAATTTTTTGAACTATGGAATTGCTCTAGTGCTTCACTTATATCTTTCGAGCATGGTGTTTCTTTAAATTTTAAAGAAATTCCCTAATGCTTCACTTATATTATGTTGAGAGATGATGAAAAATTATTTATGCTCATGTTCTTCACTTAAATTTGTTTGGGAGCTTGATATAAGCAATGGTAATATATGAAATTAGTCCCAAAGTGATAGATATCCAAGGGGGATATAATAAAAACTTTCATGAAGACCATTGGATATTAAAAACTTGATTATTTGTAATAGTTTTGAGATATGATGATAGTAATATGTGAGTCATGTTGGTGAGTAATTATGCCTTAGTAAGGATATTGGTGTTAAGGTTTGTGATTCCCTATGCAAGCACGAAAGTCAATAGTTATGCAATGAAACTACATCCTACTTTTGGTGCATTATTCAGTGTTAGTTATGCTTAATGCTCGTTTATGAGAATTTACGTTTCTTGGTTGGTTGCTTCTCAATCTATTTGCTAGCCTTTCCTTGCACTAAGTGGGAATACTACTTGTGCATCCAAAATCCTTAAACCAAGTTGTGCCATATGAGTCCACCATATCTACCTATATGCGGTATTTCCATGCCGTTCCAAGTAAATTTGTTTATGCCAACTCTAGTTTTCAAAACGAATTTCCTTTTTGTGTGCCCGTACCGCTCATGAAGCCGCAAGGGGTGGCCAATATTTTTCCATGCTAGATGTGTTACTCTCAATATGAGTGTTCATTCACTTATCATTGCACGAGAGTGTGGCGATAATACGGATGCCCAGTCCCAAAATGAAAAAGAATTTACTTTATGTTGTCAAATAATAAATTCCTTGGAAAGTGTTGGTATGGATGGCACCCTTGGATATGGCTAGCAATGGATTGTGAAAGAATGGTGGAAAAAGGAATAAACTTTATTTTATGTTTGGGAACCGCCTATGATGTATCTAGCATGGAAAGTATTGGGAACTACTCGGTCGTTTTTGTTGATGGGAAAAGCATGCCTCTCAAAATATTTGATCTCTCAATTTAAGCTTTGAGCTCTGGCACCTCTACAAATCTCTGCTTCCCTCTTCGAAGGGCCTATCTATTTTACTTTATGCAATTTTCATTTTTTATTTAAATCTCCATCTTCTCTTATAAATGCACCAACTAGGGAGCACTATGATCATACTTGTGCATTGGATATAGCTAATATTCGAGTGTGTTTCATGATTTGATTAATGACTGAGCATGATGGGCTATGGATAACTTGCTTTAGTGTTGATATTTTTAAATACATGGTTGCTTATTGATATGCTTGAGTATTGAAATCTTCATGTCAAATATAGACTATTGATTCGAATCATCTAAAAGTCCAAATGTCCATGCTACAAAAGAAACGAATATGTGATGAACATGTTAGGCAGCATTCCACATCAAAAATTCTGTTTTTATCATTTACCTACTCGAGGATGAGCATGAATTAAGCTTGGGGATGCTGATACGTCTCCAACGTATCTGTAATTTTTGATTGTTCCATGCTGTTATATTATCATTCTTGGATGTTTTATATTCATTTTACAACAACTTTATATCATTTTTTGGGACTAACCTATTGACATAGTGCCTAGTGCCAGTTGCTATTTTTGCTTGTTTTTTACTTTGCAGAATATCCATATAAAACGGAGTCCAAACGCAGCGAAACTTTTTGGAGATTTTTTCTGCCAAGAAGACAACTTGGGACCCAAGGAAGTGCCAGAGGGGAGGCCCATGGGGCCCAGTACCCACCTAGGTGCGCGCTAATGGCCCCTGGCGCACCCTAATGGGTAGTGGGGCCCACATAGGTCCTTTCCACCGCCTCTCAGCTCTATAAATACCTAAATATTCCAGAATCCCTACGGGAGTCGACAAAACACAATTCCAGCCGCCGCAAGTTCTAGAACCATGAGATCCAATCTAGAGCCTTATTCCGGCACCTTGTCGGAGGGGAACACGATCACGGAGGGGTTCATCATCCTCATTGGTGCTCCTCCAATGATGCGTGAGTAGTTTACCACAGACCTACGTGTCCGTAGGAAGTAGCTAGATGGCTTCTTCTATCTTTTTAATTCTTAATACAATGTTCTCCTCGATGTTCTTGGAGATCTATTTGATGTGATGACTTTTTGCGGTGTGCTTGTTGGGATCCGATGAATTGCGAGTTTATGATCAGTTCTATCTATGAATAATATTTGAGTCTTCTTTGATCTCGTATTTCGTCTTCAAAACTCTGGTTTGGTTTGGCCAACTAGATTGATTTTTCTTGCAATGGGAACATGTGCTTTGTGATGGGTTCAATCTTGCGCTGCTCAATCCTAGTGATAGAAGGAGAAGTGACACTCATGTATCGTTGCCATTAAGGATAAAAAGATGGGGTCTATTCCTACATGAATAGATCTTGTCTACATCATGTCATCATTCTTATTGCATTACTCCGTTTCTCCATGAACTTAATACACTAGATGCATGCCGGATAGCGGTTGATGTGTGGAGTAA
This sequence comes from Triticum aestivum, assembly GCF_018294505.1. Lineage (NCBI taxonomy): Eukaryota > Viridiplantae > Streptophyta > Magnoliopsida > Poales > Poaceae > Triticum > Triticum aestivum. The sequence continues at coordinate 247,666,186 of NC_057806.1, read as the reverse complement.
TAGTAGTAGATGTAGAATCATTTTGGTATACTAATCTTGGACACTTATAGAGGCGGGTTGCCCTGATCTTTCCATGAGATGATAAATATCAATTTTGTGGAGCCGACTTTGACGATGCGACTACAAACATGCACGACGTCGCGCCTTAGCAATCGCTAAACCAATATCCCAAGGTTACTGGCGATGCGAGAGGCATGATCAGCCTGACCATGAAGGTCTATTCCTTCATGCAATCGAAGAACAAGCAAGAATATGATAATGCAATCTGAATAGTGCTATAGATGAAGTATTGATAAAGGTGGGGATCCAAAAGCGGTCTTGGTCTGGTCGTTGGACACAAACGAAGTACATGAAGTTGCAATGGCTAACTTTTAAGTAAACAAATCCCAAGGAAAAGCTAGTAGATTGATCTACTTATATAGGAGCAAGGGGTGGCAGCCAAGGAGGTGTGAGGACGTCCCAATGCAGCCTAAAACTAACCCTAGGTCGTACAAGGCCCATGGGCCCAAGCGGAGGCGATCCAACCCTTTGGACTCGTAGTTTGACTCGGATTCTGCCGCAGTGCCAGATTGTTTCATTAACATCTTTACTCTCCGGATGAATTTGAAGGTGAATCTAACTGTGTTGGAAAGAGCATGGAATCTACTTTCCAACAAAAAAAAAGAATCACCCAATTCGGAGTCCGGATGAAAGAGATCTTGGCGTTCTCAGTGAGGTATGTCTATGTAGTCCAGAACATGAGGGACTTAGACTCTATCTTCTCTTGGCCAAAAAGTGATGTGAGAGGACTTTTTGAACAACACCTAAACTTCTCTTTTCCCTTATCTTCATATGTGAATTGTACAAATGTCCCATACACCTGAAATTAGACATGGCACGAAAGTCTGTGAAGTATTTTTGTCCTGGATAACACAAATAAATTATTGCATAGTTTGCATTAGAAATCACCTCACAAATATGCATGTATGCAATATTTTTGGTCGTATCCAAGGTAGTCATGTCCTCATCATTCTCCCCTTCTTGAAAACAACGCCGTCCTCAGCGTTGCTTAATCTGAAATGTGGCTAACAAAAGAGACAATGTGTACATGTTGTATATGTATATGCCATCCAGTTTTTACTCCCCTTTGTTTTTGCACATATAACACATGTATACATGAGTAACTTTCATAGTTCATAAAATATATAGCCAAAATATTATAACAAGAAGTAGAAGGCATGAAAATATTGCAACTTAGTTTACACATATAAGTGAAGCTCTTATTCATATCAAAAGATTGACAATGTTCATCATTGAACCATCCCAACATTGGTGAATAAACCTTACTTGCATCAAATTTACATACTACAACATGCTTAAATAAGCAAATGCAATAAGTCATTTGACACAGAATCATCACCAAGATTAGAGGTCATATCAAAATGATCAAACATTGGTTCTTTTGCATCAATAGTTAATTCAATGGGTGCACTCAAAATTGTTGGTATTTCATTTGTTTGATCACATGATGCATTCAGGACAGTAACACGATTCTCTAAAATAGGTGGTGTGCTCAATCACTAGGTAACTCAACACATGATGTATTCAAGTTAACTAGGCATGCATCATTCTCATGTGAAAGTGGAAAATCTGTACCTTTGTCATTACCTCCTATGATCAACTCAGATGATGTAGGCACTCTCGATGGTGAGATGTCACATGGTGGAGATGATGTAGTCCTCGCAACAACAAATGTGGTTGTCATAGTACGCCTAGTAGTTGAAGAAACATATGTATCAATAGTTGGAATGTGCACCTTGCACTTGTTCTCCTCATGGGCAACGCGTCGTTTATTTCCTGTTCAGCTTTGCAAGCAAGACTAATCAAACTGTCCATTGGATAACACTCTCCACGAATTAGTATCTCCTGAATATCACGGTTTAATCCTCCCCAAAATCTATCCATAAAATCTTCTTCACTTTCTTCTAAAAATGAGTGCAACAAGGTAGTTTGTAAATCATCATAATATTTTGTTACAGTGTCACTACCTTGTTTTAAATGTTGTAGTTTTTTAATCATGTCACGAGTATAATAAACATCTATGAATCGATCTCTCATGACATGTTTTAAACCATCCCAAGTAGTAGGTATATAATCAGGGTTTAACTGACAATATTCACTCCACCAAACTGAAGAATAACCAGTGAATGAACCAACCGCGACCATAACTTTTTTACAATTAGCAAAATTATGGGCAAAAAATATATTATTTATGTCGAACTCCCATGCAATATATAAAACAGGTCTAAAACGGCCATTAAATGGTGGTATAGAAACATTAACCTTATCATGTGTACTTGGATGTTTGTGTACCTCTCGTGACAATTATAGTATTTGCTTAGGTGGTGGCACGTCTCCCACGATCGATGAAGCCCCAGAACTAACAACTCAAGAACCTGTCATAATTAGTAGAAAGCAAGAGCTAAATCCGAGAATAATGTTCCTATGAACTACTAGGATGTGGTGGTAAAACGCTCACGGTATAACAAATATCAATGTCTTACAAGTTCTTACCAATGCAGCCGGTAGTGACCGGCAACCAACTATGTCAAATAACTCCAAAGATTGTGTAAAGCAATTGCCAGTTGAATGTAAATATGCAAGTTGTAGAAATATGTGGATCTGGGTTGGCTTTATATGTATGGTAGCAAAAGATTAACAATAATCAATTCAGAGATGCAATGCTGAATAAATGCTCAATGGCGGTACTATGCTGGTCCTAGGCTAGACCGGACTAGAGACGCGAGCCTAGAACACTAATGAGGTCATAGCGTAGCACAACTAGCATCAACAAAGGATATGAAGTGGCTCTGGACAGCAGGATATAAGTGAAGATCACAATGGTAGTAAAGATAATGATGAGAAACAACTGTCAAGCAGGATACACCAACAACTCTCTCTCCAACTTTCCTTTGGAAAAGTTTGTACCAAATTTCTGAAATTTTTTCTATAGTATGATACTGACTCAAGCTTTGTAATGCAAAAAGAATCACCCAATTCCGAGTTGACATGAGGAGTAAAAAAATTCTAAAACTAGCCTGAAAAACTGGAACAATTTGTGTTTGCGGACTTCGGAGGGCAAAAAGACCTATTTCTAAGCCGATTTTGAGGTGCCAAATATTGCAGAAACTTCTACAACTATTCAGATGCGGCTCGTTGCTATCTTTCATTTGAGTACTCGCGGAGCCAAAACAGACATCGTATGAGGAAAATATGCTTGTTTTACTGTACAATGCGCAAAACATATTCGAATCCGAATTCAGGTACGAGATTGAGTCTAGATAGATCCGAATTTTGTTTTTTTCCACTTTTTTCTCAAACTTTTTTCTTTTTCTTCCTTGTTTCTTTGACCTTTTTCTTTTTTTCTCTTTTTTTCTCTGTCTTTTTTTTCGCCCTCTTTCCAAGACAAACTAGATAAAATGTAGATTGGATCAAGCGAAGATGTGAAGGACCTCAACTATGATTATGACAATCTACCTATGTAGCACGTGGTGGAAATGGATGGATGGGGTGGTGGACAACGGAAGGGATATTGATGCAGCGACGGCGTGACTAATGTGAACAGAACTCCAAACTTTAAACGAACTAGACACTAAGACCAACAACTCGACACGATGATGCAACCGAAAGTTCAACTATGCAAGCAATGAAAATGAAATTGCAAAGGCTCGGACTGGCTTGGATAAAGGATGAAGAGGTCTAACTTTTTATGGATTTTTTTTGGTATAGTAGGTAAGAAAATAAAACTAATCTAGGTATAACTGGAAATTCTCACCGAGCAACCTGAAAACTGATACCACTTGATAGAGATGAGGGTCCCAATCTTTCCATGAGATGATAACTATCAATTTCATGGAAATGACTTTGATAATCCGACTAAAAACATGCATGACATTGCGCCTTAGCAATCACTAGACCAACTCCGCGAGGTTATTGACCACGCCGGAGCACAATCAACCTGACCACGAAGGTATATTCATGCACGCAATCAAAGAACAAGCAAGAATATGATAATGCAATCTGAATCTTGCGAATATAGATGAAGTATTGTTAAAGGTGGGGATCCTAAAGCGGTCTTGGTCTGGTCATTGGACACAAACAAAGTACACGAAGTTGCAATGGCTAACTTTTAACTAAACAAATCCCAAGGAAAAAGGTACTAGATTGGTCTACTTATTTAGGAGCAAGGGGTGGCAGCCAAGGAGGTGGCAGGATGTCTCAATGCAGCCTAAAACTAACCCTAGGTCGTACAAGGCCCATAGGCCGAAGTGGAGGTGATGCAACACCTTTGGACTCGTAGTTTGACTCGGATTCTGCTGCAGCGTCAGATTATTTTGTCAATATCTCAACGCTGCGGACGAATTTGAAGGTGAATCCAATTGGGCTGGAAAGAGAACGTAATCTAATTTCCAACAAAAAGGAATCACCCAATTGTAAGTCCGGATAAAAGATATCTTGGTGTTTTGAGTCAAGGATGTCTGTACAGTCCGAATCTGAGTCCAGAACGTGAGAGACTTGGACTCTATCTTCTCTTGGCCAAAAAGTGACCTGAGAGGACTTTTTGAATAGCACCTAAGCTTCTCTTTTTTGCTTATCTTTGTGTGTGGATTGTACAAATGTCCCATACACCTGCAATTAGAGATGGCACAAAAGTCTGTGAAGTATTTTTGTCCTGAATAACATAAATAAATTATTGCATAGTTTGCATTAGAAATCACCTCACAAATATGCATGTATGCAATATTTTTTGCCGTATCCAAGGTAGTCATGTCCTCTTGAGACGCGATGCCTATATACATGATCATTGCCTTGGATATCGTCGTAATTATTTGCTATTCTATCAATTGCCAAACAGTAATTTGTTTACCCACCGTATGCTATTTTCTCGAGAGAAGCCAGCAGTTACAGCCCTCGGGTCTATTTTTTGTCTTATTGTTTTCAGATCTATTATTCCACAAGCCCAAAAACACCTTGCTGCATTTTTCTTTATTTATTTTACTTTGTGTTTTTTCTAGATCTATTTATCCAATCTTATACAATTTAATCTATCTCAATACCGAGGAGGGATTGGCAACCCCTCCTACGCATTGGGTTGCAAGTATTTGTTATTTGTGTGTAGGTACTATTTACATAGCATTGCTTGGTTCTCCTAGATGCATGCTGGATAGAGGCCGATGTGTGAACTTACACTAGATGCATGCTGGATAGCGATCGATTTGTGGAATAATAGTAGTAGATGCACGCAGGAGTCGGTCTACTTGACACGGATGTGATGTCTATATTCATGATCATTGCCTTAGTTATCGTAATAACTGTGTGCTTTTCTGTCAATTGCTCAATAGTAATTTGTTTACTCACGGCATGCTTTCTTTCAAGAGAGAAGCCTCTAGTGAAAACTATGCCCCCCCCCCCCCGGGTCTATTTTTATCATAAAATTTTCAGATCTATAAAACCAAAAACACAAAAATACCATGTTGCTATTTATTTACTTTTATATTATTTTGCACTGTTATTTTATCTTTTATATCTATCACTATCAGATCTCATCCTTGCAAGTAACCGAGAAAGGATTGATAACCCCTTTATCGCGTTGGGTGAAAGTATTTGTTTGTTTGTGTAGGTGCAACCATTGGTGACTTGTGTGTTCCTCCTACTGGATTGATACCTGATACGTCTCCAATGTATCTATAATTTTTTATTGTTCCATGCTGTTATATTATCATTCTTGGATGTTCTATATTGTCGGAGCAACAAACCAGGGGTCTGTTGCCCAGACCATGCACATGCCTAAGATCAAGATTGCAACATCCAAGACCAGACCAAGCAGAAAAGATAGCTCTTTAAGGAGTCAGAGAGCGGATCAAGAAGACCAAGTTAAGCCCAAGGAAGCAAGACGCGCCTGGCAAGGTCAATGTTACCCCAGAAACAAGCCTTAGGACTGTCTCGGCAGGCCTGTAGGGCCCTACGAAGGCAAACTACCCCGCCAAGGCTCCACCGCACCACCTCACATCGACGCAAGTAATCAATCGGTACAGTGTCAAGTCCCCAAGTGACTAATTGGTTGTTTCTTGCCACATGGCAGCCACTTCCTATGGAAATCACCTCCAAATGACACCCGTCCAAAGACGTGTCATGGAGGTAGGAGCGAAGGTGGCCGAACAGCTTGGCAAGGCTTGCCGGGTAGGCCACTATGTGACACTAAGCGACGCATTTAATGCACTCTGCCCTGTCTACAGAGTTAGCTATGATACCACTGTTTGCTATCTAATCAGTACACAATGATAGATTTGCCATTATGGTGACCCCTTGATCTATAAAAGGAGGCCCATGTCAACCATAGAAAGGATTCGGACCCTTGTACACTCCTACGCACGTAGCCGCTCTCGTCCCGAGGCAACCCTATCGGACAAGAGCACTGCGCTTCCACCACAATCCACCATCAATCCACCAAAGCAGGAGTAGGGTTTTACGCCTCGCGGCGGCCCGAACCTGGGTAAAATTGCCCGTGTGATCTCTGCCATGCTACGCGACGTTCTCCGCTCTTTGTGCAATGTGCTCACCCCCCTACAGAACCACAAGGGGCTCATGGCCCCATAGGTGGCCATGGTTTCCCACGACATCTTTGGCGCGCCAGGTAGGGGAAGCGCTTTCGCGAACCCGAGAAGAGTACGTAGCGTGTCATCTTAACCATCGTTTTCTTCATCGATGGCTCCATCGTCCATGGTGCCCAAGAAGCCCGTGCCACAACGCACCCGTCCACCTCGAAGGCCCTGCTCCACGCGACCACCAATGCCGCAGGGGCTACGAGGACGCCTGGGGATGTGGACGCTGCGAGGGACGTGGTCTGCGCAGGCGGCGTCATCACCACCTCCCCTGCGGCTAAAATAGGGTCAGGAGGCACCAGAGAAGGGCAACCCCAACAGCATCCCAGTAGCCACGCTCCATGAGGTACGGGTGGAGATATCATTCTATCCGCACCTCTTCGTCCAACCGAAGGGCACAGCCACAGCGGCGACACTCGCTCTAGAGCAAATCGCAATCCTCTGGCCGCCCCGCTGCGAGCGCGGCCGCAAGGCAGGCACCACCCCCGGAGCGAGCTGACCCAGCCAACGCACCGAACGGAGCCTCTGGTCCACAAGCGCCTCCGCCTCGTCACCACACCATCCTGGCGGATGGCTCACGATGATGAGAGCACGACGCAACCACTACCGGCACCATCAGTCGTCGGGCGACATTACAATCTTCATCGTCATCCATGCCAAGCACTGCTTCGAAGGCCATGGCGCGGGCCCAACTGCTTTGGAGTTTTCCGCTGGAAGCCGATCAGATGGATGAGTGGAGAGCCACCATTCAAAGGATGATTGGTTTTGGTGAGGCGGGAGGATCGTAGTGAGCTGGCCCACCACGGCCTCCCCAGACAACGACAACGGCCCATGCCACTGGCCATGCGGAAGGAGCCACCCCCATGGTGCAATCCCCCCGTGGCAGCCAACACGGGAGCCACGTGACCAAGAACCCGACGACGTCTCGATGGCTTCATTCGACCCTCGAGCACGTCAAGGCCAACGACGAGTCCTGGAGGATAGGAAAAGCGAAGGCGCACACGTCACCATTGAGCAACGCCGCACCCACCGCCAGCCCGATAGGCGGGATGGCCTTGACATCGACGAGCCCAGGCTCGGTGAAGGTGGGCACCTGCCTTTCGAGGCTGGGTGCCCTGCCTTCACCCGTGAGTTGTGGCAAGTCCGTTGGCCATCCACTCGCATGTTCAAGCCAGAAATACCAGAGAAGTACGATGGGAGATTGCTTTCAGAGTTCTTGAGCATCTAGACCATCGTTGTTCAAGCTGCTGGGGGAAGATACGAAAAGGTGTTTGCCAACTACTTCCCTATGGCGCTCAAGCCAAATGTGAGGACTTGGCTGATGCACCTGCCGGAGAAATCCATTTCGACCTGGGTTGACCTATGCCATGAGTTTGTTGGCACATTCATGGGCTGCGATCAAGAACCAGAGCGACCCAGCGACTTGCAGCTCCTCCTGCAGAAGGAAGGAGAGACTCTAAGGAAGTACATGCAGAGGTTCAGCCGAGTGCACAAGAACATTCCAGGCATCCACCCAGCAGCTGTGATAGCTGCGTCCCAGTCCCACGTGCGCAATCGTCGGATATGTTCCAAGATGAAGGTTCTATTGTCTAAGACTATGAAGGAGCTTTACACTCTGGTGGATAAGTGTGCTCGAGTAGAGGAGGGGAGGCGGCTCCCTAGAGAATATGATGGCTGCTACCTCTTGAGCATGCTTTGGTTTTCCCTTGAAGAGGAAAGGGTGATGCAGCAAAGTAGTGTAAGTATTTCCCTTAGTTTTTGAGAACCAAGGTATCAATCCAGTAGGAGACTACATGCAAGTCGCCTAGTACCTGCACAAACAATCAAGAACCTTGCAACCAACGAGATAAATGGGTTGTCAATCCCTTCACGGCCACTTGCAAAAGTGAGATCTGATAAAGATAATAAGATAAATATTTTTGGTATTTTTGTATAGATAGGAAAATAAAGATTGCAAAATAAATAGTAAACTAGAATTATAGATCGAAAACTTATATGATGTAAAGTAGACCCGGGGGCCATAGGTTTCACTAGTGGCTTCTCTCAAGATAGCATATATTACGGTGGGTGAACAAATTACTGCCGAGCAATTGATAGAAAAGCGCATAGTTATGATGATATCTAAGGCAATGATCATGAATATAGGCATCACGTCCGTGTCAAGTAGACCGAAATGATTCCGCATCTACTACTATTACTCCACACATCGACCGCTATCCATCATGCATCTAGAGTATTAAGTTCATAAAAGCAGAGTAACGCATTAGGCAAGATGACATGATGTAGAGGGATAAACTCAAGCAATATGATATAAACCCCATCTTTTTATCCTCAATGGCAACAATACAATACATGCCTTGCTGCCCCTGCTGTCACTGGGAAAGGACACCGCAAGATTGAACCCAAAGCTAAGCACTTCTCCCATTGCAAGAAAGATCAATCTAGTAGGCCAAACTAAACCAACAATTCGAAGAGACTTGCAAAGATATCAAATCATGCATATAAGAATTCAGAGAAGAACCAAATAATATTCATAGATAATCAAATTCATAAACCCACAATTCATCGAATATCGGCAAACACACCGCAAAAGAGTATTACGTCAAATGGATCTCCAAGAACATCGAGGAGAACTTTGTATTGAAGATCAAAGAGAGAGAAGAAGCCATCTAGCTAATAGCTATGGACCCGAAGGTCTGTGGTAAACTACTCACACATCATCGGAGAGGCTATGGTGTTGATGTAGAAGCCCTCCATGATCGATTCCTCCTCCGACAGATCGCCGAAAAAGGCCCCCAGATGGGATCTCACGGGTACAGAAGGTTGCAGCGGTGGAAAAGTGGTTTCGTTGCTCCCCTGGATGTTTTCATGGTATAAGAGTATATATAAGCGAAATAAGTAGGTCGGTGCAGCTCCGTGGCACCCACGAGGGTGGGGGCGTGCCCCCTGCCTCGTGGAAGCTTCACAGACTTCCAGACTTGTATTCCAAGTCTCCAGGGTTGCGTTTGTTTGAAGAAGGATCCTCGTGAAGGTTTCGGTCCGTTTGGATTCCGTTTGATATTCCTTTTCTATGAAACACTGAAATAGGCAAAAAACAGCAATTTGCACTGGGCCTTCGGTTAATAGGTTAGTCCCAAAAATAATATAAAAGTGCATATTAAATCCCATTAAACATCCAAAACAGATAATATAATAGCATGGAACAATCAAAAATTATAGATACGTTGGAGACGTATCAAGCACCCCTAAGCTTAATTCCTACTCGTCCTCGAGTAGGTAAATGATAAAAACAGAATTTTGATGTGGAATGCTACCTAACATAATTTTCAATGTAATTCTCTTTATTGTGGCATGAATATTCAGATCTGAAGGATTCAAGATAAAAGTTTAATATTGATATAAAAGCAATAATACTTCAAGCATACTAACCAAGCAATTATGTCTTCTCAAAGTAACATAGCCAAAGAAAGCTCATCCGTACAAAATCATATAGTTTGGCCATGCTTCATTTTCGTCACACAAAATGCTCCCCTCATGCACAACCCCGATGACAAGCCAATCAATTGTTTCATACTTTAGTATTCTCAAACTTTTCAACTTTGACGCAATAGATGAGCGCGGGCCATTGACATAGCACTGTGGGTGGAATATAATAAGATGATGGAGGTTGTGTGGAGAAGACAAAAAAGGAGAAAGTATCACATTGACGCGGCTAATCAACGGGCTATGGAGATGCCCATCAATTGATGTCAATGCGAGGAGTAGGGATTGCCATGCAACGGATGCACTAGAGTTATAAATATATGAAAGCTCAACAAAAGAAACTAAGTGGGTGTGCATCCAACTTGCTTGCTCACGAAGACCTAGGGCATTTTGAGGAAGCCCATTGTTGGAATATACAAGTCAAGTTCTATAATGAAAATTCCCACTAGTATATGAAAGTGACAGAATAAGAGACTCTCTATCATGAAGATCATGGTGCTACTTTGAAGCAGAAGTGTGGAAAAAGGATAGTAACATTGCCCCTTCTCTCTTTTTCTCTAATTTTTTTTCTTTTTTGGGCCTTCTCTTTTTTCTTTATTTGGCCTTTCTTTGTTTTTTTATTTCCTCACGGGACAATGCTCTAATAATGATGATCATCACACTTCTATTTATTTGCAAATCAAAAATTACAACTCGATACTAGAACAAAATATGACTCTATATGAATGCCTCCGGCGGTGTACCGGGATGTGCAATGATTCAAGAGTGACATGTATGAAAAATTATGAGCGTTGGCTTTGCCACAAATACGATGTCAACTACATGATCATGCGAGGCAATATGACAGTGATGAAGCGTGTCATAATAAACGGAATAGTGGAAAGTTGCATGGCAATATATCTCGGAATGGCTATGGAAATTCCATAATAGGCAGGTATGGTGGCTGTTTTGAGGAAGATATAAGAGGTTTATGTGTGAAAGAGCATATCGTATCACGGGGTTTGGATGCACCAGCGAAGTTCGCACCAACTCTCGAGGTGAGAAAGGGCAATGCACGGTACCGAAGAGGCTAGCAATGATGGAAGGGTGAGAGTGCGTATAATCCATGGACTCAACATTAGTCATAAAGAACTCACATACTTATTGCAAAAATCTACAAGTCATCAAAACCAAGAACTACGCACATGCTCCTAGGGGGAGAGATTGGTAGTAAAAGACCATCGCTCGTCCCCGAACGCCACTCATAAGGAAGGCAATCAAAGAACACCTCATGCTTCAAATTTGTCACACAATGGTTACCATACGTGCATGCTACGGGACTTGCAAACCTCCACACAAGTATTTCTCAATTTCACAATTACTTAACTAGCATGACTCTAATATCACCGTCTTCATATCTCAAAACAATCATCAAGTATCAAATTCTCATAGTATTCAATGCACTCTATATGGAAGTTTTTATTATACCCATCTTGGATGCCTATCATATTAGGAATAATTCTATAGCCAAAGCAAATTACCATGCTGTTCTAAAAGACTCTCAAAATAATATAAGTGAAGCATGAGAGATCAATAATTCTATAAAATAAAACCACCACCGTGCTCTAAAAAGATATAAGTGAAGTACTAGAGCAGAATTATCTAGCTCAAAAGATATAAGTGAAGCACATAGAGTATTCTAACAAATTCCGATTCATGTGTGTCTCTACCAAAAGGTGTGTATAGCAAGGATGATTGTGGTAAAATAAAAAGCAAAGACTCAAATCATGCAAGACGCTCCAAGCAAAACACACATCATGTGGTGAATAAAAATATAGCCTCAAGTAAAGTTACCGATAGATGAAGACGAAAGAGGGGATGTCTTCCAGGGCATCCCCAAGCTTAGGCTTTTGGTTGTCCTTGAATTTTACCTTGGGGTGCCTTGGGAATCCCCAAGCTTAGGCTCTTGCCACTCCTTGTTCCAAAATTCATCAAATCTTTACCCAAAAACTTGAAAACTTCACAACACAAAACTCAACAGAAAATCTCATGAGCTCCGTAAGATAAGAAAGTAAATCACCACTTCAAGGTACTGTAATGACCTCATTCTTTATTTATATTGGTGTTAAAACTACTGTATTCCAACTTCTCTATGGTTCATACCCCCCGATACTAGCCATAGATTCATCAAAATAAGCAAACAACACACGAAAAACAGAATCTGTCAAAAACAGAACAGTCTGTAGTAATCTGGAGGATTCGAATACTTATGTAACTCCAAAAATTCTGAAACATTAGGAAGATATAAATAATTTGTATATTGATCTACTGCTGTTGGAATTGGTATTTTATCACTCTCTGGTGAAAAATGAAAATTATTCTCGTGAGCGCATACTTTCTGTTTTTTCAGCAAGATCAAACAACAATCACCCAAGAAGATACTAAAGGCTTTACTTAGCACAAACACTAATTAAAACATAAAAACACAATAATAACAGAGTATAGATGAAATATTTAGTACTAAACAGGAACAGAAATAAAATTGGGTTGCCTCCCAACAAGCGCTAACGTTTAACGCCCCTAGCTAGGCATAAAAACAAGAATAGATCTAGGTATTATCATCTTTGGTATGCAATTCTTCAATTGAACACTTATAACACTTAGGAGGTTCTTTGTTTTTGCAAATGATCAAACTCCTAGGTAGGAAATCAAGAAATTCATTTGTAGCAAAAGGTTCCTTAATGATATCTAAAAATTTGGGGTGAAGAATTATTGATTTGAGATCTTCATTCTTCTTACTAGAAGATTCACCCTTATTTTTAGGAACATAGATAAATTTGGCAACTTTGGTAGGAGGAGGATTTGAGGTGTTTTTAATGGCAGAAAAAGCGGACCCCAAGTTGGTAATAATTTCTTCGAGTTTATCAATCCTAGTGGAATCTTGATCTATCTTTTCATTGACTATGGGTTCCTTTTCCTTAAGATTTTTCAGAGCAACTCCTACCTTAGATCCATATTGATTAATCTGGTTGTGGATCTTTTTATCCAAATTTTCAATTAACTCAACAGTGGCAATTTTATTTTCAATAATATCAAGCATTTGCATCACATGTTCCAAAGTTAAAATAGTCCCATTAACCAAAAGAGGTGGTGGGCCTAACAAATCTATCATAGCATTATAAGAATCAAAAGTATGGATTCCCAAGAAATTCCCTCCGGTGATGGTGTCAAGAACATATCTATACCAAGGAGTGATGCCTACGTAAAAATTGCGAAGAAGAACGGAAGTAGATTGCTTTTTAATAGATCTATTTTGAGCATTGCAAATTCTATACCAAGCATCTTTTAGGTTTTCTCCCACCCTTGTTTAAAATTAAGAACTTCATTACCGGGAGTGTTAATAATGATAGGAGAACTAGCCATGAGGGTAAATAAACGATCTAACACACAGACACACAAGAGGCAAGCGAAAAGAGGCGAACAAAAAAGGGGCAAATTAAAATGGCAAAGGTGAAGTGGGGGTGAGGAAAACGAGAGGCAAATGGCAAATAATGTAATGCGAGGGAGAAGACTTTGTGATGGGTACTTGGCATGTCTTGACTTGAGCATAGATCTCCCCGGCAACGGCACCAGAAATCCTTCTTGCTACCTCTTGAGCATGCGTTGGTTTTCCCTTGAAGAGGAAAGGGTGATGCAGCAAAGTAGCGTAAGTATTTCCCTCATTTTTTAAGAACCAAGGTATCAATCCAGTAGGAGACTACACGCAAGTCGCCTAGTACCTGCACAAACAATCAAGAAGCTTGCAGCCAACACGATAAAGGGGTTGTCAATCCCTTCACGGCCACTTGCAAAAGTGAGATCTGATAAAGATAATAAGATAAATATTTTTGGTATTTCTGTATAGAATGGAAAATAAAGATTGCAAAATAAATAGTAACTAGAATTATAGATTGGAAACTTATATGATGTAAAGTAGACCCATGGGCCATAGGTTTCACTAGTGGCTTCTCTCAAGATAGCATATATTATGGTGGGTGAACAAATTACTGCCGAGCAATTGATAGAAAAGCGCATAGTTATGATGATATCTAAGGCAATGATCATGAATATAGGCATCACATCCGTGTCAAGTAGACCGAAATGATTCTGCATCTACTACTACTACTCCGCACATCGACCGCTATCCAGCATGCATCTAGAGTATTAAGTTCATAAGAACAGAGTAACGCATTAGGCAAGATGACATGATGTAGCAGGATAAACTCAAGCAATATGATATAAACCCCATCCTTTTATCCTCGATGGCAACAATACAATACGTGCCTTGCTGCTCGTGCTGTCACTGGGAAAGGACACTGCAAGATTGAACCCAAAGCTAAGCACTTCTCCCATTGTAAGAAAGATCAATCTAGTAGGCCAAACTAAACCGACAATTCGAAGAGACTTGCAAAGATATCAAATCATGCATATAAGAATTCAGAGAAGAACCAAATAATATTCATATATAATCAAATTCATAAACCCACAATTCATCGGATCTCGGCAAACACACCGCAAAAGAGTATTACATCGAATAGATCTCCAAGAACATCGAGGAGAACTTTGTATTGAAGATCAAAGAGAGAGAAGAAGCCATGTAGCTAATAACTATGGACCCGAAGGTATGTGGTAAACTACTCACACATCATCGGAGAGGCTATGGTGTTTATGTAGAAGCCCTCCATGATCGATTCCCCCTTCGGCAGATCGCTAGAAAAGGCCCCCAGATGGGATCTCATGGGTACAGAAGGTTACGGCGGTGGAAAAGTTGTTTTGTGGCTCACGTGTATGTTTTCAGGGTATAAGAGTATATATAGGCGAAAGAAGTAGGTCGGTGGAGCTCCGTGGGGCCCACGAGGGTGGGGGCGCGCCTACCCCCCTAGGCGTGCCCCTGCCTTGTGGAAGCTTTGCGGACATCCAGACTTGTACTCCAAGTCTCCAGGGATGAGTTTGTTCCAAGAAAGATTCTCAGATTGGCGCTGGCGGGAAGGGCCGAGGCAGCAGAGCAAGCAGCTCCGACAAGGCTCCTCAGAATAAAGGAAAACCTGCCAGAGGCCATGAGAAGGAGGATTGCAATGATGAGAGTGATGGAGGAGATGAAGAGGAAACTAGCGAGCAGGAATTCCAGAAAGCCACTGACGCCCTGTGCATTGACGGGGGTGCATCTCTACACTCCTCCCACCACCAACTTAAACAGTGGGCGCGTGAAGTCAATGTCGTGGAGCCAGCTACAGATTTTCGAAGGCCGCTCAAGTGGCTCCGCACGCCCATCATCTTTGATGGAGAGGATCACCCTGACCACACCACTACGGTAGGGTTCTTGCCGTTGTTGGTCTCACCAACAATCCACAACCTCAAAGACACAAAGATGTTGGTTGATAGCGGGGCCGGGTTGAATTTGGTTTCTCCAAAGGTCATCAACAAACTTCAGATAACAGAGGAAGTGCTCAAGGTTACTAGTACGTTTCAAGGGATCAACCCGGTAGGAGCCGTCCTAAGGGGAAGATCACACTACTGGTGACATTCGAGGGAGAGTTGAATTATCGGACTGAGAAGATCGTGTTTGATGTGGTCGACCTCCCCCTGCCGTACAATGGAATCCTTTGTCACCCAGCTCTAGCCAAATTCATGGCAGCATCCCACTATGCCTACAACACCTTGAAGATGCCAGGTCCGATAGGCATCATTTCCATTCCATCAGATGAGAAGGATGTAATCATTTGCATGGATAAGATGTACCAGGAAGCAGTCGCGGCAGAGGCCGCCAAAGCCACTGTTCTTGCTAAGAAAAGTAAAGGAAAGAAGAAAGCTAACAAGGATGCCAGCAAGGAATCCAGGGATCATACCTCCTTGGATTACGCTGCGCCTGTTGATGGATTGCCGGAGAGTTCCAATAGCAAGAGACCCAAGGCTACCGTACCCACTGTGAAAAAGGTCCCGGCAGGCTGGCTGACGTTGATGGTACCTTCATTATCAGTGCCACCCTCGATGACAAATAGGAAAGCGCACTCGTTGCCTTCCTGCGCGGAGAATGTGGATGTGTTTGCCTGGCAACCATCTGATATCCCCGGTGTTCCCAAGGAGGTAATCGAGCACCACCTTGCCGTCTGCTGATACGTCCATTTTGCATCATGTTTTCTTACTGTTATTTATGATGTTTTTATCCATAATAATGCTTTTTGGAGTAATTCTAATGCCTTTTCTCTCAAAATATGCAAGGTATACACAAAGAGGGAGAATTCCTGTAGTTGGAAATCCAGACCTGGAAAAGCTATGTCAGGACACCTATTCCGCACAACTTCAAACAAGCTGAAACTTCACGGAGATTTTTTATGGATTATTTAAGAATTATTGGAGCAAATAACTACCAGAGGGGGCCCACCAGGTGGGCACAAACCACCTGGGCACGCCAGGGAGCCAGGCGCGCCCTGGTGGGTTGTGCTCTCCTCGGCCCACCTCCGGTGCCCATCTTTTGCTATATAAGTCATTTTGACCTAGAAAAAAAATAAGGAGAGGACTTTTGGGACGGAGCGCCGCCGTCTCGAGGCGGAACTTGGGAAGGAGCCATTTTGCCCTCCGGCGGAGCGATTCCACCAGGGGAACTTCCCTCCCGGAGTGGGAAATCATCGTCATCATCATCACCAACAACTCTCCCATCTTGGGGAGGGCAATCTCGATCAACATCTTCAACAACACCATCTCCTCTCAAATCCTAGTTCATCTCTTGTGTTCAATCTTGTTACTGGAACTATATATTAGTGCTTGTGGGTGACTAGTAGTGTTGATTACATCTTGTAGTTGATTACTATATGGTTTATTTGGTGGAAGATTATATGTTCAGATCCAATATGCTATTTAATACCCCTCTGATCATGAGCATGTTTATCATTTGTGAGTAGTTACCTTTGTTCTTGAGGTCACGGGAGAAATCATGTTGCAAGTAATCATGTGAATTTGATATATGTTCGATATGTTGGTAGTATGTATGTTGTGATTCCCTTAGTGGTGTCATGTGAGCGTCGACTACATGACACTTCACCATATTTGGGTCTAAGGGAATGCATTGTGGAGTAGCAACTAGATGATGGGTTGCGAGAGTGATAGAAGCTTAAACCCCAGTTTATGCACTATTCCGTAAGGGACCGATTGGATCCAAAAGTTTAATGCTATGGTTAGAATTTATTCTTAATACTTTTCTCGTAGTTGCGGATGCTTGCGGGAGAGTTAATCGCAAGTAGGAGGTTTGTTCAAGTAAGAACAACACCTAAGCACCGGTCCACCCACATATCAAATTATCAAAGTACCGAACACGAATTAAACCAACATGATGAAAGTGACTAGATGAAATTCCCGTGTACCCTCAAGAACGCTTTGCTTATCATAACAGACCATTTTGGCCTGTCTTTGCCTCAAAATGATTGGGCTACCTTGTTGCACTTTTGTTACTACAATCGTTACTTGCTCGTTACAAATTATTTTGCTATCAAACTACTATGCTACTTACAATTTCAGCACTTGCAGACATTACCTTACTGAAAACTACTTGTCATTTCCTTCTGCTCCTGGTTGGGTTCGACACTCTTACTTATCGAAAAGATCTACAATTGATCCCTATACTTGTGGGTCATCATCTACCCACATGTCCGACCCGTCAAGCAGAAGGTCCGGAAGCAAGCTTTGGAACGGCAAAAGTTCATTGCCGAGGAGATCAAGAAACTTGACGCAGCTGGTCTGGTCAGAGGAGTACTACATCCAACGTGGTTAGCAAATCCTATGGTGGTGTGCAAGGATAATGGGAAATGGAGGCTTTTCATAGGTTTTACGAATCTGAACACCATGCCCGAAGGACCCATTTCCCTTGCCGTGTGTCGACCAGATTGTGGATTCAACCTCCGGGTGTGACCTGCTTTCTTTTCTGGATGCATACTCTGGATACCACCAGATTTTCATGTCCAAGGAAGATGAAGAGAAGACAACATTCATAACCCTATGTGGCACGTACTGCTTTGTACGAATGCCCTTTGGGTTGAAGAGCGTCGGATCCACCTTTGTAAGGGCAGTTCAGATTGGCTTTGAGTCTCACCTTCACAGAAACATCAAAGCTTACATGGATGATATTATGGTCAAGACCAGGGACAAATCAACCCTCATTCAGGATTTAGAAGAGATGTTTTCTAATCTGCGCAAGATCAACTTGAATCTGAACCCGAAGAAGTTTGTGTTTGGCATTCCTTCCGGCAAGTTACTTGGCTTCTTTGTGTCCCATCGGGGGATAGAGGCCAACCCGACAAGATCAAGGCTATCGAGCAGATTCAAGCACCAAAGAGAGTTAAGGACGTGAGGCGTTTGACTGGATGTGTTGTCGCGCTTAGCAGATTCACTTCCAAGTCTGCCGAGCGTGCCTTGCCATTTTTCAAAATCTTGAAGAAGGCAGGACCCATGGAGTGGACCCTAGAGGCAGACGCTGCACTTCAAGATTTGAAGGCCTACCTTTCCTCCGTGCCCACTTTGGTCGATCCCAAACCACAAGAGCCGTTGCTGCTATACTTAGCGGCAACTAATCAAGTGGTTAGTGTAGCACTCGTGGCGCAGCGGGAAGTGGATGAAGCGGCAGCCATAGCCAGTGTCCCCTCTGGAGAGGAAAGTGAGCACATCCCGGCAAGGTCAGATGTAGTTCAAGACAAAGGAGAGCAAGGCGGCAGAGTCAGTCCCAAGGTTGCGGCAAGGAAGAAGGTGGTGCAGTTCCCAGTGTACTTCATCAGCTCCCTATTGCAGGGGGCTAGATCAAGGTAGTCTGGCGTGCAAAAGTTGATTTTTGGCCTTGTCATAGCCTCAAGGAAACTGCGGCACTACTTCCAAGCCCATGAGATCATAGTTGTCACCCGCTTTCCTCTGCAACGAATACTTAGAAATCCTAAGGCCACTTGCAAGATAGTGGAGTTGGCCTTGGAATTATCCACCTTTGGTTTGAAGTTTGAGAGCACATCAACCATTCAGAGCAGAGGGCTAGCAGAGTTTATTGCAGAGTGGACGCCAATCCCTGATGAAGAAGTGTTGGAGATGGTTATACCCGGGAAGGAAGCGCCCCAAGAATGGATCATGTATTTAGATGGTGCCTTCTCCCTACAAGGTGCAGGGGCTGGCGTGCTTATCGTTGCTCCCACCAGGGAACACCTTAAGTACGTCGTCCAGATGCATTTTCCCCGGGAGAAGGCTACCAACAATACTGCAGAGCACGAAGGGCTCCTTGCCGGGCTCGGGATTGCAATAGAAACGGGGATCAAGAAGCTAATCATCCGCGGAGACTTGCAACTTGTGGTGAGACAAGTGAACAAGTATTACCAAAGTCCATTAATGGAGGCATACATTGAGGAAGTGAGAAAGTTAGAGGAGCACTTTGACGGATTGCAAACAGAGCACGTACCCCGTGCAGAAAAAAACATTGCTGATCATCTGTCAAAGTGCGCTGCGCAAAAGCTCCCTGTGGAACCAGGAACTTTTGTTCTCCATCTGACTCAGCCCTCCGTATCCCCGGCAACAATGCCCAGAAAGAGGAGGAAACTGGACTCTGGCAAGCCTCTCCCGGTAGAACCTCCCGAGGCTCCCGACAGAGAGCTTGGTGGGAACTACTCCCCTTCGGTTGCTGAGCTGCACCCTCCCACCAGACCACCGGTCCCCGCAGTCGAGGAATGCGCTCCCACGAATCAGGAGGTGCCACTAGTCCTTGTTGCCGAGTCTCGGGCTCCAACTTGGGCGCGACACATAGTCCATTTCCTCCAAACTGGAGAACTCCCGGAAGAGCAAGAAGAAGCTGAAAGAATAGTCTGGAGGGCCAGTATGTATCAGTTCATTGACGACACGTTGTACAGAAGGAGGCCCAACAGTGTGAAATTTAAGTGCATTTTCTGGGAAGAAGGAAAGGAACTACTGGTAGAGAGACAAGACAGAAGGGTATGTGTGGCTCACACATTGGATCAATGGCTCTGGCTGGAAAAGCTTTCCGGCAAGGATTTTACTGGCCCACAACCCTCCAAGATGCAATTGAGTTGGTCACCAAATGTGAAGCCTGCCAGTTCCATTCCAAGAATATCCATCTGCCTGCCCAAGCTCTGCAGAAAATCCCTTTATCATGGTTGTTTTCAGTCTGGGGGCTTGACTTCTTGGGCCCCTTCCCCCGTGCTACCCGGGCTTTGAATTCTTGTTCATTATAATCGACAAGTTTACAAAGTGGCCGCAAGTAGAGCCCATGAGAAAAGGTGACTGCTCAGTGGGCTATCAAGTTCTTGAAAGGATTGGTGTGCCGCTTTGGAGTCCCTACTCGAATCATCACCGACAATGGCACCCAATTCACGAGCCACGCCTTCATGCAATATGTTCATGTCCGCAGAAGCAAGAGCTCATTTGCCTCTCTTGCTCATCCAAGGAGCAACGGGCAAGCTGAGAGGGCGAACGGTGAATGTTGCGAGGACTCAAGACAAGAACACTTGATAAGCTACAGAAGTGTGGCAGGCGGTGGATCGACGAGCTGCTGGTGGTTCTTTGGTCCCTCAGAACGACACCAAATCGAGCTACTGGGCAGACTCCCTTCTCCCTAGTCTATGGGGGCAGAAGCAGTTATCCCCACGGAACTCATTTACGGGTCACCTCGAGTGCTCTCCTATGATGAAGTAGCACAGGAACAAGACCGGCGTGACGATGCTGTGCTACTCAAGGAGAACCGTCTCTGGGCTGCTACGCATGCTGCAAGCTACCAGCAAGCCATGTGATATCGCTTGAAGCTACGTCGGTTTTTTCCCCAAAGAGGAAGGGACGATGCAGCACAGTGGCGGTAGGTATTTCTCTCAGATATGAAACCAAGGTTATCGAACCAATAGGAGAACCAAGCAACACAACGTAAACAACCCCTGCACACAAATAACAACCACTCACAACCCGACGTGTTAAAGGGGTTGTCAATCCCTTTTGGGTAACGACGCCTCAAACGGTGCGCGGACGGGAGAAAGTTGTAAATATTGATAAATCAAACACCAAATAAAATAAGATCCTTCAAGTAAGTTGTCATCGGTGCAATAAGGCAATAAGAATTGCTTCTAAAAGTGTTAAATCATTTAGTATAAGAGAAAATTGAGCATTGTACGAACTTGTGATGGCAAAGAATAAAAGAGACAGACTGCATAATAAAGGTTGCTATCATAAGGGGCAATATAAACGTGACGTTCTTTTGCACTAAGGGGTTGGGCATACAAACAAAGAAGCGCATGGCATGTTGGGGAACGCAGTAATTTCAAAAAATTTCCTACGCACACGCAAGATCATGGTGATGCATAGCAACGAGAGGGGAGAGTATGATATACGTACCCTTGTAGATCGCAACGGAAGCGTTGACACAACGTAGAGGAAGTAGTCGTACGTCTTCTTCCCGGTTCGACCGATCCAAGCACCGTTACTCCGGCACCTCCGAGTTCTTAGCACACGTACAGCGTGATGACGCTCCCCGGGCTCCGATCCAGCAAAGCTTCGGGGATGAGTTCCGTCAGCACAACGGCGTGGTGACGATGATGATGTTCTACCGACGCAGGGCTTCGCCTAAGCACTACAACGATATGACCGAGGTGGAATATGGTGGCAGGGGGCACCGCACACGGCTAAGGAACGATCACGAGGATCAACTTGTGTGTCTAGAGGTGCCCCCTGCTCCCGTATATAAAGGATCCAAGGGGGAGGGGGCGGCCGGCCAGGAGGAGGGCGCAGGAGGAGTCCTACTCCTACCGGGAGTAGGACTCCCCCCCCCCCAATCCTAGTTGGAATAGGATTCCCCGAGGGGGAAAGAGAGAGAGGGGGGCCGGCCACCTCTCCTTGTCCTAATAGGACTAGGGGAGGGGGGAGGCGCGCGGCCCACCTTGGGCTGCCCCTTTCTCCTTTCCACTAAAGCCCACTAAGGCCCATATAGCTCCCGGGGGGTTCCGGTAACCTCCCGGTACTCCGGTAAAATCTCGATTTCACCGGGAACACTTCCGATATCCAAACATAGGCTTCCAATATATCAATCTTTATGTCTCGACCATTTTGAGACTCCTCGTCATGTCCGTGATCATATCCGGGACTCCGAACTAACTTCCGTACATCAAAATGCATAAACTCATAATAACTGTCATCGTAACGTTAAGCGTGCGGACCCTACGGTTCGAGAACAATGCAGACATGACTGAGACACATCTCCGGTCAATAACCAATAGCGGGACCTGGATGCCCATATTGGCTCCTACATATTCCACGAAGATCTTTATCGGTCAGACTGCATAACAACATACGTTGTTCCCTTTGTCATCGGTATGTTACTTGCCCGAGATTCGATCGTCGGTATCCAATACCTAGTTCAATCTCGTTACCGGCAAGTCACTTTACTCATTCCGTAATACATCATCTCACAACTAACATATTAGTTGTAATGCTTGCAAGGCTTATGTGATGTGCATTACCGAGAGGGCCCAGAGATACCTCTCCGACAATCGGAGTGACAAAACCTAATCTCGAAATATGCCAACCCAACATGTACCTTTGGAGACACCTGTAGTACTCCTTTATAATCACCCAGTTACGTTGTGACGTTTGGTAACACCCAAAGTGTTCCTCCGGTAAACGGGAGTTGCATAATCTCGTAGTTATAGGAACATGTATAAGTCATGAAGAAAGAAATAGCAACATACTAAACGATCGGGTGCTAAGCTAATGGAATGGGTCATGTCAATCAGATCATTCACTTAATGATGTGATCCCGTTAATCAAATAACAACTCATTGTTCATGGTTAGGAAACATAACCATCTTTGATTAACGAGCTAGTCAAGTAGAGGCATACTAGTGACACTTTGTTTGTCTATGTATTCACACATGTATTATGTTTCCGGTTAATACAATTCAAGCATGAATAATAAACATTTATCATGATATATAAGGAAATAAATAATAACTTTATTATTGCCTCTAGGGCATATTTCCTTCAGTCTCCCACTTGCACTAGAGTCAATAATCTAGATTACACAGTAATGATTCTCACACCCATGGAGCCTTGGTGCTGATCATGTTTTGCTCGTGGAAGAGGCTTAGTCAATGGGTCTGTGACATTCAGATCCGTATGTATCTTGCAAATCTCTATGTCTCCCACCTGGACTAGATCCCGGATGGAATTGAAGCGTCTCTTGATGTGCTTGGTTCTCTTGTGAAATCTGGATTCCTTTGCCAAGGCAATTGCACCAGTATTGTCACAAAAGATTTTCATTGGACCCGATGCACTAGGTATGACACCTAGATTGGATATGAACTCCTTCATCCAGACTCCTTCGTTTGCTGCTTCCGAAGCAGCTATGTACTCCGCTTCACATGTAGATCCCGCCACAACGCTTTGTTTAGAACTGCACCAACTGACAGCTCCACCGTTTAATGTGAACACGTATCCGGTTTGCGATTTAGAATCGTCCGGATCAGTGTCAAAGCTTGCATCAACGTAACCATTTACAATGAGCTCTTTGTCACCTCCATATACGAGAAGCATATCCTTAGTCCTTTTCAGGTATTTCAGGATGTTCTTGACCGCTGTCCAGTGATCCACTCCTGGATTACTTTGGTACCTCCCTGCTAGACTTATAGCAAGGCACACATCAGGTCTGGTACACAGCATTGCATACATGATAGATCCTATGGCTGATGCATAGGGAACATCTTTCATATTCTCTCTATCTTCTGCAGTGGTCGGGCATTGACTCTTACTCAACTTCACACCTTGTAACACAGGCAAGAATCCTTTCTTTGCTTGATCCATTTTGAACTTTTTCAAAACTTTGTCAAGGTATGTGGTTTGTGAAAGTCCAATTAAGCGTTTTGATCTATCTCTATAGATCTTAATGCCTAATATGTAAGCAGCTTCACCGAGGTCTTTCATTGAAAAACTTTTATTCAAGTATCCCTTTATGCTATCCAGAAATTCTACATCATTTCCAATTAGTAATATGTCATCCACATATAATATCAGAAATGCTACAGAGCTCCCACTCACTTTCTTGTAAATACAGGCTTCTCCAAAAGTCTTTATAAAACCAAATGCTTTGATCACACTATCAAAACGTTTATTCCAACTCCGAGAGGCTTGCACCAGTCCATAAATGGATCGCTGGAGCTTGCACACTTTGTTAGCTCCCTTTGGATCGACAAAACCTTCTGGTTGCATCATATACAACTCTTCTTCCAGAAATCCATTCAGGAATGCAGTTTTTACATCCATCTGCCAAATTTCATAATCATAAAATGCGGCAATTGCTAACATGATTCAGACAGACTTAAGCATCGCTATGGGTGAGAAGGTCTCATCGTAGTCAATCCCTTGAACTTGCTGAAAACCTTTTGCGACAAGTCGAGCTTTGTAGACAGTAATATTACTGTCAGCGTCAGTCTTCTTCTTGAAGATCCATTTATTCTCAATTGCTTGCCGATCATCGGGCAAGTCAACCAAAGTCCATACTTTGTTTTCATACATGGATCCTATCTCAGATTTCATGGCTTCAAGCCACTTTGCGGAATCTGGGCTCACCATCGCTTCTTCATAGTTCGTAGGTTCATCATGATCTAGTAGCATGACTTCCAGAACAGGATTACCGTACCACTCTGGTGCGGATCTCACTCTGGTTGATCTACGAGGTTCAGTAGTATCTTGATCTAAAGTTTCATGATCATCATCATTAGCTTCCTCTCTAATTGGTGTAGGTGTCACTGAAACAGTTTTCTGTGATGCACTACTTTCCAATAAGGGAGTAGGTACAGTTACCTCGTCAAGTTCTACTTTCCTCCCACTCACTTCTTTCGAGAGAAACTCCTTCTCCAGAAAGGATCCATTCTTAGCAACGAATGTCTTGCCTTCGGATCTGTGATAGAAGGTGTACCCAACAGTCTCTTTTGGGTATCCTATGAAGACACATTTCTCCGATTTGGGTTCGAGCTTATCAGGTTGAAGCTTTTTCACATAAGCATCGCAGCCCCAAACTTTAAGAAACGACAACTTTGGTTTCTTGCCAAACCATAGTTCATAAGGCATTGTCTCAACGGATTTTGATGGTGCCCTATTTAACGTGAATGCGGCCGTCTCTAAAGCATAACCCCAAAACGATAGCGGTAAATCTGTAAGAGACATCATAGATCGCACCATATCTAGTAAAGTACGATTACGTCGTTCGGACACACCATTACGCTGTGGTGTTCCGGGTGGCGTGAGTTGCGAAACTATTCCGCATTGTTTCAAATGTACACCAAACTCGTAACTCAAATATTCTCCTCCACGATCAGATCGTAGAAATTTTATTTTCTTGTTACGATGATTTTCAACTTCACTCTGAAATTCTTTGAACTTTTCAAATGTTTCAGACTTGTGTTTCATTAAGTAGATATACCCATATCTGCTTAAGTCATCTGTGAAGGTGAGAAAATAACGATATCCGCCACGAGCCTCAATATTCATCGGACCACATACATCTGTATGTATGATTTCCAACAAATCTGTTGCTCTCTCCATAGTACCGGAGAACGGTGTTTTAGTCATCTTGCCCATGAGGCACGGTTCGCAAGTACCAAGTGATTCATAATCAAGTGGTTCCAAAAGTCCATCAGTATGGAGTTTCTTCATGCGTTTTACACCGATATGACCTAAACGGCAGTGCCACAAATAAGTTGCACTATCATTATCAACTCTGCATCTTTTGGCTTCAACATTATGAATATGTGTGTTACTACTATCGAGATTCAACAAGAATAGACCACTCTTCAAGGGTGCATGACCATAAAAGATATTACTCATATAAATAGAACAACCATTATTCTCTGATTTAAATGAATAACCGTCTCGCATCAAACAAGATCCAGATATAATGTTCATGCTCAACGCTGGCACCAAATAACAATTATTTAGGTCTAATACTAATCCCGAAGGTAGATGTAGAGGTAGCGTGCCGACCGCGATCACATCGACTTTGGAACCGTTTCCCACGCGCATCGTCACCTCGTCCTTTGCTAGTGTTCGCTTAATCCGTAGTCGCTGTTTCGAGTTGCAAATATTAGCAACAGAACCAGTATCAAATACCCAGGTGCTACTGCGAGCTCTAGTAAGGTACACATCAATAACATGTATATCACATATACCTTTGTTCACCTTGCCATCCTTCTTATCCGCCAAATACTTGGGGCAGTTCCGCTTCCAGTGACCAGTCTGCTTGCAGTAGAAGCACTCAGTTTCAGGCTTAGGTCCAGACTTGGGTTTCTTCTCTTGAGCAGCAACTTGCTTGCCGTTCTTCTTGAAGTTCCCCTTCTTCTTTCCTTTGCCCTTTTTCTTGAAACTAGTGGTCTTATTGACCATCAACACTTGATGCTCCTTCTTGATTTCTACCTTCGCAGTTTTCAGCATTGCGAAGAGCTCGGGAATAGTCTTGTTCATCCCTTGCATATTATAGTTCATCACGAAGCTCTTGTAGCGGTGTGGCAGTGATTGGAGAATTCTGTCAATGACACAATCATCTGGAAGATTAACTCCCAATTGAATCAAGTGATTATTATACCCAGACATTTTGAGTATATGCTCACTGACAGAACTGTTCTCCTCCATCTTGCAGCTGTAGAACTTATTGGAGACTTCATATCTCTCAATTCGGGCATTTGCTTGAAATATTAACTTCAACTCCTGAAACATCTCATATGCTCCATGACGTTCAAAACGTCGTTGAAGTCCCGATTCTAAGACGTAAAGCATGGCACACTGAACTATCGAGTAGTCATCAGCCTTGCTCTGCTAGACGTTCATAACATCTGGTGTTGCTCCTGCAGCAGGCCTGGCACCCAGCGGTGCTTCCAGGACGTAATTCTTCTGTGCAGCAATGAGGATAATCCTCAAGTTACGGACCCAGTCCGTGTAATTGCTACCATCATCTTTCAACTTTGCTTTCTCAAGGAACGCATTAAAATTCAACGGAACAACAGCACGGGCCATCTATCTACAATCAAACATACATAAGAAAGATACTATCAGGTACTAAGTTCATGATAAATTTAAGTTCAATTAATCATATTACTTAAGAACTCCCACTTATATAGACATCCCTCTAATCTTCTAAGTGATCACGTGATCCAAATTAACTAAACCATAACCGATCATCACGTGAAATGGATTAGTTTTCAATGGTGAACATCATTATGTTGATAATATCTACTATATGATTCACGCTCGACCTTTCGGTCTCCGTGTTCCGAGGCCATATCTGCATATGCTAGGCTCGTCAAGTTTAACCTGAGTATTCTGCGTGTGCAAAACTGGCTTGCACCCGTTGTAGATGGACGTAGAGCTTATCACACCCGATCATCATGTGGTGTCTGGGCACGACGAACTTTGGCAATGGTGCATACTCAGGGAGAACACTTCTTGATAATTTAGTGAGAGATCATCTTATAATGCTATCGTCAATCAAAGCAAGATAAGATGCATAAAGGATAAACATCACATGCAATCAATATATGTGATATGATATGGCCATCATCATCTTGTGCCTGTGATCTTCATCTTCGAAGCACTGTCATGATCACCATCGTCACCGGCGTGACACCTTGATCTCCATCATAGCATCGTTTTCGTCTCGCCAATCTTATGCTTCCACGACTATCACTACCGCTTAGTAATAAAGTAAAGCATTACATCGCGATTTCATTGCATACAATAAAGCGACAACCATATGGCTCCTGCCAGTTGCCGATAACTCGGTTACAAAACATGATCATCTCATACAATAAAATTTAGCATCATGTCTTGGCCATATCACATCACAACATGCCCTGCAAAAACAAGTTAGACGTCCTCTACTTTTTTGTTGCAAGTTTTACGTGGCTGCTACGGGCTTAAGCAAGAACCAATCTCACCTACGCATCAAAACCACAATGATAGTTTGTCAATTTGACTCCGTTTTAACCTTCGCAAGGACCGGGCGTAGCCACACTTTGTTCAACTAAAGTTGGAGAGACAGTTGCCCGCAAGCCACCTATGTGCAAAGCACGTCAGGAGAACCGGTCTCGCGTAAGTGTACGCGTAATGTTGGTCCGGGTCGTCTCGTCCAACAATGCCGCCGAACCAAAGTATGACATGATGGTAGGCAGTATGACTTGTATCGCCCACAACTCACTTGTGTTCTACTCATGTGTCAGGACCCCGACTCAATGCCACATAGATCTAGCATGTAACACTTCATATCACTTTGCGGCCTCACGCACGGTATTCCCACGGGTGTCGCCTTACCTTTACCCGGGACCGTTTGCGCCTTTTGGCACACGTATATGACAGTGTCGCTAGCATCCATATGATAAGGAGCCCGGGCTGACATGGCTAGTCGTAAACCCAAAGTGGCACAAACTTACAGGGACAGGCATCCATGACCCAGCATCGAACGTGTCGGTCATCAGCGAGTGAATCCAGGCTGTAGCACTGGGCTAGCAGGACTCCGGTGAACCGGGCTGTAGCGGGCTAACAGGACTCCGGTATTCATCGCGTGACATTTCCCCGAAGGGACAGACACAGGAACGAAGAAGGACACATGCCGGCCAGCCTAAGTGTTCCGGAGCAGTAGCAAGCTACCATGGCTCGGTGGAAACACTAGGAGACATTTCCCGGTAAGAGAGGCTACTAAAGATAAACAACTAGATAGTCAGATCCCACACATACCAAGCATTTCAATAACATACACACAATATGCTCGATATGTGCAATACAACATGGCATCACAAAATGACTCTACGACTCAAGTAGTTTATTCAATAGGCTCCGAGGAGCGAGACATTACAAACATGGGTCTCATGACCCAACAACCAGAGCATACAAGTCAAAGCACAAACGGAAGCTTAACATGTCTGAGTACAGACATTTATAAATGAAAAAGGCTGAGAAGCCTGACTATCTACCAGATCCTGCCGAGGGCACAAGATCGTAGCTGAGGTAACAAGCTAAACGTCGAAGTCCATGTGGAACTACTAGTGAGACTGAAGTCTCTCTGCAAAAACATAAAATAGGCAAACGTGAGTACAAATGTACCCAACAAGACTTACATCAGATCTATCTACATATGCATCATTATCAACAAAGGGGATGGTGGAGTTTGACTGCAGCAAGCCAGCTTTGACTCGGTGGCTATCCTGAACTACGACTGCAAGTAACTCTTTTGAGGTGGCGCACACGAGTCCACATATTCACCATATCAATACACCACTATGGATCCGCTCCCGTCTCCCTACGAGAACGCCATCCATAGCACTCACGCTTATCTTGCGTATTTTAGAGTATCCACTTTCACTTGTCTATGAACTATGCAAGGGGTCCAAGTTTCCATATCCGAGGAATCCGGCTATTCGAATAGATAATGATAACCCTGCAGGGGTGTACTTCTTCACACACGCTCTCGCCACTTACCGCCCTGTACACGTCATGTACCTCAGCAACCTTCAAGCGGAAGTCGGGCAAGGGAGTCGGCCACGGCCTACCTAAACACTCAAGTCTCTTGTCCAGGATTATCGCCTATTCGGGTTCCATCCGCAAGGAGATCCGGCCGGGGTGTCGCTCACGGCCCCAAATGATGTGTGCAGGGTTCCCAAGTCCACCATCCGGGTGCCACTTGGTACACCGGGCCACTGTGCCTAGTCTGTCCCAAGCCCACCTGTACCGGGTGCCACTTGGTAGACTACTAACACTACCTACAAACACCAGAAACTAGTTGCAACTCCTGGACAGAGAACAAGGGTGATTAAGAAGCCGAGAGGGGCACTTAAGCATTCCAATGTGTGGTAGTAGCTGGTCATGGATCACAAACACAGAACTCAGTTCCTGAGGACGGCTGCAATGAGACAACCCACCATGTACTCCTACATGGCCTCTCACCGCTACCTTTACCAAATCGTGTTCACACACTTAGTTCATACACAGTAGGACATGTTCACACGCCTCTGATTCATCCCCGATGAATCAGACCTGACTCAACTCTAAGCAGTAGCAGGCATGACGAACAAGCATGAATGAGTAGGCACAACAGGGCTCAAACAACTCCTACTCATGCTAGTGGGTTTCATCTATTTACTGTGGCAATGACAGGTCATGCAAAGGATAAAGGGGTTCAGCTACCGCAACAAGTAACAGATGAATCGGTGTTGTCCTAATGCATTAAAAGAGAGCAGGGCGAGAGAGTAGGATTGTATCGGAATGAACAAGGGGTTTTTGCTTGCCTGGCACTTCTGAAGATAGCATAGCTCTTCATCGGTGTCATCGAACTCATCGTCGAACCACGTCTATCAAGAGGGGACAAATACCGGCAAACAAGGGAGAACACAATCAATGCAATGCACAATATGATGCATGCTATGACATGGCAATATGAATGTGTTTTGGGCTAATGCACCTAGCTATGATTTAAATGAAGTTGGTTTGAATACAAGATTCAAATTCAAACCCCATATGTGATTATTTAAATGCCATTCACTTCATTTGTCCTAAACAGCAGTGATAAGTTGTTCTAACATGCATGGAAATGGTACAGATGGATAGATTGGATTTTTCTGATAATTTTTCATATATAAATTATTTAATTTGGAGTTACGGTTGAATTTCTATGATTTTTAGAAGTTTATACAATTTTCTGGAATTTCTTGATTATTTATAAAATAAACTAAATTCCAGAAAAGGAATATTGCGTCAGCATGGCGTCATGCTGACCTCAGCAGAGTCAACAGGGGCTGGTCCGGGTCAAACCTGACCAGTGGGGTCCACTGGTCAGTGACACAGTGTTGGTTTGTGTGGCTGACGGGTGGGACCAGGTCAACGGCCACGTCAGCGGGTCAATGCTGACGCGTGGGTCCACACATTTTATTAATTAATCTAACTATTTTGGTTAGCCGGTAACCTAATTATGTGGGTCCCACTGTCAGTGGCTCTAGGGGTTAATTAGTTGGATCATTAACACTAATTAAGCGTGCCACGTCGGCAGTCGCCGGAGTATCGCCGGCGGCGACCATTTCGCACGGCGGCGCGGCTCAGATTTGATCTAGGGGCGATGGTTTGGCGCGCTGAGCGCACCGGGGAGGAGCTCTTGCACTCGCGCATCTAATGGACCAGACGGGTGGTCACGGGGCAGCCGGAATCTCGCCGGCGACGAGGTTTGGCGGCGGCAGCAGCTCGGGCAATCCTGGGGTGGCGCTATAGAGCACTAGAGGAGAGACCGAAGGGCTCTGCGGGCTCCTGGGAGGGCGGCGAACATGGTGACGCGCTCAGGCGCAAGCTGGGATGGCCCTGGCCACGGCGCCGCCATGGCCGGCGGTACGGAGCTCTCGGCTCCGGTGGTTTTCATGGATAGAGCGGGCAAAAGCGCGCAGGGAGAGAGGGGAATAGAAGAGAAGCTCACGGAGATTCGAACGGGGCGGACGACGAACTCGGGAAGGCGTCGGGGAGGGCACATGGTCGCCGGCGATCTCGGCGGCCGAAGCTTGAAGAAGAGGTCGGGGAAGCCGCTGCAGAGCGCGTCCGCTCGCGTGGCTTGGCGGGGACGGTGTAGAGGTCAGCGGTGGAGCTTCTGGAACTGGCGGAGGGGCGAGGGAGGGCTGGTGGCTGCGGCTATGGCGAACGGCAGCGACGGCTGCGCTCGGGGATCACAGGGAAGAGAGGGAAAGAGAGAGCCAGAGGAGGGGGAGCGGTCCAGAGGGAGAGGGGAGAACGAGGGGAGTCTCTGGGTGTCTCCGTGGCGTCGCGAGGATGTCGGGGAGGCTGCCACGGCGAAGCAGGAGGTGGAGGCCCGGGCACGGGCGCGTCGACACGCCTCTGCCTACTGGCAGAGGTTGAAGACGGTGGGGAGCTGGGCTGGGCCTCAGCCGCATTGCTGGGCCAGGTGGGGCGCTAGGTGGGCTGCAGGTAAGTGGCCCAGGTAGGCTTCTGTTCTTTTTTTTTCCTGTTCTGTTTTATTTTTATTTAATCTTTTGCCACTGTTTTGAATTTAAAATAATTCAAACAATGCCAAAAGCTCCTCTGAATATTTTTATTTTGCTAGATGGACTTTTCCAAAAGCTCATAAAATATTTCAGGGATATTTGAAATTATATTCTAGTTATATGAATATAATTCAAATTCAAATAGCTAATGATTTAAATTCAAAGTCCCAAAAATAAATCCTTAAAAATGTTCAATATTTTTGGTTTGGATCAAAACCCTTGCCAAAAATATTAAACATCCAAGAAGAGCATTTTGGAACAATGAATGAGATTTTAGGGTTTTCGCCCTTCTTTTATTTAAGTTTTTGAGGCTTCCAAATTTCCTCAGTTCAAGTTTCAAAATTTAAACATGATGCACACACCAGGCAGCACCAGAAGCTAGGGATGTGACAACTCACCCCCACTAAACAAGAATCTCGTCTCGAGATTCAAGCGTAGGGTAAGATGAAGGGGAAATGCAAACTAGTATAATCTTCACGATCCAGGTTGCACTTTGAATGAACGTTGATTCGATCACCATCTTTGTCTCGTCGTCTTGCTCTGAGAACTCCAACTAGCATGACAGCAAGAGGAAAAGGACAACTCCGAAAGAATCGATCTTCTCGAAAATCAATCAACTTAGGATCAGCTCACAAAGTGAGTCATAGCAACATCTCTTGAGCTGAGACACGAAGCACACCTCTAGAGGAATGGAGTGGAACAGATGACGAAGGTTCACTAGGTAGACAACAATTTCACGCTTAAGAAGGTGGTAATTGATTGTCAACGTAGCGAGGAGTTGAGTTGCCATGATACCACAACGAGGCATCTTAGGGATGGTGACTCGTAGATATATCCCCTTAAGTGGCAAAAAGAATTACCTTTGATTCAGAGATCATTGAAACTCTTTAAACCAGCCTAAGGCAATTCTCGAGCGATCGTTTGGAGGGGGTCGGTAGAATGGCATACTCGGACTTGGATGATGTGGATTACCTTGTTGAAGACAACGTAATGGATGAATTTGCTTACCACCGGAAATGGAAGAGACCCATGGTAGAATGGCACATTGGCGGTGCAAGCTGGGAACAAAATGCAAATGCTGGGAATGATTCTGGTAACTGGGGAAGAACCCAACAATAGAGAGTGAATCCACTATTTGAGAAGTTATAGTATAACCGAGGAAGCTGAGAGCAAACCCAGTTAGTGCCGATGATAACACCTAGCGCTTGTGCGTGCTCTCAAGAACTTGAGCATTCCCATATTCATCAAGGTTTTACCAACATCCGTGTCAAGGATCCTGGCAACACAACATACCACCTTGATGAACAACGATGGACGATGCAGATGCAAAGGAAGATAACACTTTCTCAGATTTCACCTTAGCGAGGCCAATGAAACAAAATCTAGATGATCGACCGAGAGACATTTAGCACTCCACTCCTAATGTTCTCCTTGATGTGCTAGCATATCCCATTCATTGAAATGGTTTGGTAACTAGACATCAAGTAAAAGGTCAGACTTCGGGAACACAAAATCCATAAGATCAATTACGGAGGTAAATCCTGCGAAATCCTTATGAGGATGTGGCCAACATTTTCAATCAAGATACTACAATAATAGGTCTTCCGGCTAGGTGGGTTGGCCACGACATTCACTTTACCGGTTATCGAGGGACCAGTATTATAGTTCTTGGGAAATGTTCCAACCATCATATCTGCCTGAGATTCAGATCTGGTTGGTGTCAAGATATCCAGACTCATCGAGTCTAGGAAGAAAAAATGAAAGTTTGCAACACAATCGACGAGATGACGTTGCGAGATTCTCGGGAAATGGACTACGGTAGTAAGCTCCAAAACATGAGCTGGTTCTGCTGCACACATGTGAACATGTTGTCCCAGACAAAACATGATCACATGGTAGTCTTACAATAAAACACTACCGAGTTCAGGTGGGGAACCATAATTGAGGATATTGAAGTCTCGTGCATGACCTAGGATTAGCACATCAACTCCTTTTCCTGGACAAATCAGTCAGTGGCTTGGTGTGCTAGGGACACATATAGAATGGAGGTTGCAAGTCTCCGAACCACAGAATACTTCGCACGTATGCATGACTGATTTGGGATGATTCCAAAGGAAACAACATTGACTTTCTCGAATCCATGGCGGCAACTTGCATCTAATGCACATGAACTGGAGGAAGTCACTTCTTACATCCGAACATATACTTCATGAGCTAGCATGAAGAAATGCTTTCAAAAGTTTCCAACACTAGCTTAATGTTCAACAAAATCATGGAGGAGACAAGGATGTTGTCGATGGGCTCAACAACAACTCATCAGAATTTCCATATCACTGGACTTCCACCATCATGTGAACAAGGTGATAGTATTGGTCAGACCCAAAGAATATAATGGTGTATGCTCGAGGAAAACCACGAGTAAAACAACATTACAAACATCGTTGGTACTGATTTGATTTGACAATAGCCCACACTCAAATCAAAGGATTGATGAGACAATAGGTCCAGCAACTGATCACGGGGACCAATCGATGAAGATATCATCTTTCTTCAACACACACTACACAAGAATATCCCTTTGGAACGAACTATGTCAGGCAAGCTTTTATCTTCCAACTCTCCAAGTTGTTGTTCAGCTTAGCCAACTAGCTCAGGGGTATCCCACACAGATTCTTGGAGAAGGGGTGGTTTACAGGATAAACCAACTTGATCACGAGCTCAACATAACAGTCAGGTGACAACCTGGTAATACTTCCGAGAAGATATACGGAAAATCACGAACCACCGATATGTCTCTAAGCTCGAGAACAATCTTGCTTTTCAGGACAAGATGATATGATCAAAAAAGAAAAAATGAGGGATTGACACAATCCTAGCTCATTGATCGAAGAGTGCACCGGAAATAAGGACTAGGTAGCACGATCAGACTTAGAATGATAATTCAATAACCAGCATGCTAAGAATGAGAATATTGTCCATTAACTACCAAGCAACGGAGTTGCTAGGAGTATTGATTTCGCACATCACGGTACACTTGTCGGCATTCCAGTTACAATGACACGGGAACCGAGGAATGAACAATGATGGCAAGAAGTATTACTGTGTCAAGAATTCATAAGAGGTGGTGCAATTCTCATGACAATCCTGACATAAAGAGGGTAACACTTCAAGGTAGAACAGAACAAAAGCTGAATTAGCAATTTGATCTGCGAAGCACAATTGCTTTGACCCAATCCTAGATATGATGAGGTACTGGAGTTTGTTTCTCCTAGTCATTCCGGAATGGAATGGCTTAACAGACCACAGAGATAATAGGGCATCGATGAACACAAATGCACATATACTCTTGG
Source organism: Triticum aestivum (assembly GCF_018294505.1). Taxonomy (NCBI): domain Eukaryota; kingdom Viridiplantae; phylum Streptophyta; class Magnoliopsida; order Poales; family Poaceae; genus Triticum; species Triticum aestivum. The sequence continues at coordinate 247,630,657 of NC_057806.1, read as the reverse complement.
TTATCAACTGATAGAGGATGGCCGGGAGACAACCAAAGAGGGACAACTCAAAGGAACATACGATTTTCTGAGTTGTGGATGCATGGTTTAGCATGTCGAACGAAGTTCAACATATTTCTTCCGGATAACCCATGCAGAAAGGTAGAACTGGCAGAGCCACAATATATAACGGAGAACTCATCAAGAGCACTCTGGTTGTGATCATTCAGTTCAACGAGGAACTTCTGCCATAAGTAGTTCATGGTATTTGGAAGAAGAAGATACCACGGACTTCGAGGACTATCGCAAGGTTACTAATAACCTAAGGGAGCTAGCAAACACTATCAAGATGAAGTAAGTAGAGTGAATCTCGAGTTCAAGAACCCAGGAATAGAATACCTACTACTAAGTAGCATCACGGGATGCTTTCGAGAGTAAAGGCCAGAATCTTCACACTGAGACACAAATCATGGCTAGACCACTAGATGATCCCCTGAGACACCTAGGGTCATAATAATAACTCCAACATAAATGTCAAGGCAATAGAATACCTCCACTTAACAATTAGTGTGATTGAGCTGGCATAAAGGAACATCGAAACCAGGGGGAGAGAATTTTACAAATGCATCAGACTATTTAGAAACCTGGGATGACTCGGACAACATAACGGCTGTAAATGCTCAGAAAAGACTTGAGACATTCACAAAAATGGTGGCATAACCACTCAAAAGCACAATATCAAGGTTTCGAGATCAAAAGTTAACGTACGGAGGTAGTAGGAACTGAACTGAGACTTAAACCCAGCAATCTTATAAGTCTACGGATTAGTAACACGTGATCCTGATAGAAAGAAGAGATAGCCTAGTTCTTAATCCCCGTAGGAAAGATAAGATGACTCAGATCAGAAGGGCATAAGGTATAAGGAGTAAAAAGAGCCTTACGTTCCATCCCACAATCAATTCCCTTATATAACTAAAGCATTTCTAGACTCAACTTCGACCAGTTTGGCTTGGTAATCCTACAGGCAGTCAAGCTCTGATACCAACGCTGTCAGGACCCCGACTCAATGCCACATAGATCTAGCATGTAACACTTCATATCACTTTGCGGCCTCACGCACGGTATTCCCACGGGTGTCGCCTTACCTTTACCCGGGACCGTTTGCGCCTTTTGGCACACGTATATGACAATGTCGCTAGCATCCATATGATAAGGAGCCCGGGATGACATGGCTAGTCGTAAACCCAAAGTGGCACAAACTTACAGGGACAGGCATCCATGACCCAGCATCGAACGTGTCGGTCATCAGCGAGTGAATCCAGGCTGTAGCACTGGGCTAGCAGGACTCCGGTGAACCGGGCTGTAGCGGGCTAACAGGACTCCGGTATTCATCGCGTGACATTTCCCCGAAGGGACAGACACAGGAACGAAGAAGGACACATGCCGGCCAGACTAAGTGTTCCGGAGCAGTAGCAAGCTACCATGGCTCGGTGGAAACACTAGGAGACATTTCCCGGTAAGAGAGGCTACTAAAGATAAACAACTAGATAGTCAGATCCCACACATACCAAGCATTTCAATAACATACACACAATATGCTCGATATGTGCAATACAACATGGCATCACAAAATGACTCTACGACTCAAGTAGTTTATTCAATAGGCTCCGAGGAGCGAGACATTACAAACATGGGTCTCATGACCCAACAACCAGAGCATACAAGTCAAAGCACAAACGGAAGCTTAACATGTCTGAGTACAGACATTTATAAATGAAAAAGGCTGAGAAGCCTGACTATCTACCAGATCCTGCCGAGGGCACAAGATCGTAGCTGAGGTAACAAGCTAAACGTCGAAGTCCACGTGGAACTACTAGTGAGACTGAAGTCTCTCTGCAAAAACATAAAATAGGCAAACGTGAGTACAAATGTACCCAACAAGACTTACATCAGATCTATCTACATATGCATCATTATCAACAAAGGGGATGGTGGAGTTTGACTGCAGCAAGCCAGCTTTGACTCGGTGGCTATCCTGAACTACGACTGCAAGTAACTCTTTTGAGGTGGCGCACACGAGTCCACATATTCACCATATCAATACACCACTATGGATCCGCTCCCGTCTCCCTACGAGAACGCCATCCATAGCACTCACGCTTATCTTGCGTATTTTAGAGTATCCACTTTCACTTGTCTATGAACTATGCAAGGGGTCCAAGTTTCCATATCCGAGGAATCCGGCTATTCGAATAGATAATGATAACCCTGCAGGGGTGTACTTCTTCACACACGCTCTCGCCACTTACCGCCCTATACACGTCATGTACCTCGGCAACCTTCAAGCGGAAGCCGGGCGAGGGAGTTGGCCACGGCCTACCTAAACACTCAAGTCTCTTGTCCAGGTTTATCGCCTATTCGGGTTCCATCCGCAAGGAGATCCGGCCGGGGTGTCGCTCACGGCCCCAAACGATGTGTGCAGGGTTCCCAAGTCCACCATCCGGGTGCCACTTGGTACACCGGGCCACTGTGCCTAGTCTGTCCCAAGCCCACCTGTACCGGGTGCCACTTGGTAGACTACTAACACTACCTACAAACACCAGAAACTAGTTGCAACTCCTGGACAGAGAACAAGGGTGATTAAGAAGCCGAGAGGGGCACTTAAGCATTCCAATGTGTGGTAGTAGCTGGTCATGGATCACAAACACAGAACTCAGTTCCTGAGGACGGCTGCAATGAGACAACCCACCATGTACTCCTACATGGCCTCTCACCGCTACCTTTACCAAATCGTGTTCACACACTTAGTTCATACACAGTAGGACATGTTCACACGCCTCTGATTCATTCCCGATGAATCAGACCTGACTCAACTCTAAGCAGTAGCAGGCATGACGAACAAGCATGAATGAGTAGGCACAACAGGGCTCAAACAACTCCTACTCATGCTAGTGGGTTTCATCTATTTACTGTGGCAATGACAGGTCATGCAAAGGATAAAGGGGTTCAGCTACCGCAGCAAGTAACAGATGAATCGGTGTTGTCCTAATGCATTAAAAGAGAGCAGGGCGAGAGAGTAGGATTGTATCGGAATGAACAAGGGGTTTTTGCGTGCCTGGCACTTCTGAAGATAGCATAGCTCTTCATCGGTGTCATCGAACTCATCGTCGAACCACGTCTATCAAGAGGGGACAAATACCGGCAAACAAGGGAGAACACAATCAATGCAATGCACAATATGATGCATGCTATGACATGGCAATATGAATGTGTTTTGGGCTAATGCACCTAGCTATGATTTAAATGAAGTTGGTTTGAATACAAGATTCAAATTCAAACCCCATATGTGATTATTTAAATGCCATTCACTTCATTTGTCCTAAACAGCAGTGATAATTTGTTCTAACATGCATGGAAATGGTACAGATGGATAGATTGGATTTTTCTGATAATTTTTCATATATAAATTATTTAATTTGGAGTTACGGTTGAATTTCTATGATTTTTAGAAGTTTATACAATTTTCTGGAATTTCCTGATTATTTATAAAATAGACTAAATTCCAGAAAAGGAATATTGCTTCAGCATGGCGTCATGCTGACCTCAGCAGAGTCAACAGGGGCTGGTCCGGGTCAAACCTGACTAGTGGGGTCCACTGGTCAGTGACACAGTGTTGGTTTGTGTGGCTGACGGGTGGGACCAGGTCAACGGCCACGTCAGCGGGTCAATGCTGACGCGTGGGTCCACACATTTTATTAATTAATCTAACTATTTTGGTTAGCCGGTAACCTAATTATGTGGGTCCCACTGTCAGTGGCTCTAGGGGTTAATTAGTTGGATCATTAACACTAATTAAGCGTGCCACGTCGGCAGTCGCCGGAGTATCGCCGGCGGCGACCATTCCGCACGGCGGCGCGGCTCGGATTTGATCTAGGGGCGATGGTTTGGCGCGCTGAGCGCACCGGGGAGGAGCTCTTGCACTCGCGCATCTAATGGACCAGACGGGTGGTCACGGGGCAGCCGGAATCTCGCCGGCGACGAGGTTTGGCGGCGGCAGCAGCTCGGGCAATCCTGGGGTGGCGCTATAGAGCACTAGAGGAGAGACCGAAGGGCGCTGCAGGCTCCTGGGAGGGCGGCGAACATGGTGACGTGCTCAGGCGCAAGCTGGGATGGCCCTGGCCACGGCGCCGCCATGGCCGGCGGTACGGAGCTCTCGGCTCCGGTGGTTTTCATGGATAGAGCGGGCAAAAGCGTGCAGGGAGAGAGGGGAATAGAAGAGAAGCTCACGGAGATTCGAACGGGGCGGACGACGAACTCGGGGAGGCGTCGGGGAGGGCACACGGTCGCCGGTGATCTCGGCGGCCGAAGCTTGAAGAAGAGGTCGGGGAAGCCGCTGCAGAGTGCGTCCGCTCGTGTGGCTTGGCGGGGACGGTGTAGAGGTCAGCGGCGGAGCTTCTGGAACTGGCGGAGGGGCGAGGGAGGGCTGGTGGCTGCGGCTATGCCGAACGGCGGCGACGGCTGCGCTCGGGGATCACAGGGAAGAGAGGGAAAGAGAGAGCCAGAGGAGGGGGAGCGGTCCAGAGGGAGAGGGGAGAACGAGGGGAGTCTCTGGGTGTCTCCGTAGCATCGCGAGGATGTCGGGGAGGCTGCCACGGCGAAGCAGGAGGTGGAGGCCCGGGCACGGGCGCGTCGACACGCCTCTGCCTACTGGCAGAGGTTGAAGACGGTGGGGAGCTGGGCTGGGCCTCAGCCGCATTGCTGGGCCAGGTGGGGCGCTAGGTGGGCTGCAGGTAAGTGGCCCAGGTAGGCTTCTGTTCTTTTTTTTCTGTTCTGTTTTATTTTTATTTAATCTTTTTCCACTGTTTTGAATTTAAAATAATTCAAACAATGCCAAAAGCTCCTCTGAATATTTTTATTTTGCTAGATGGACTTTTCCAAAAGCTCATAAAATATTTCAGGGGTATTTGAAATTATATTCTAGTTATATGAATATAATTCAAATTCAAATAGCTAATGATTTAAATTCAAAGTCCCAAAAATAAATCCTTAAAAATGTTCAGTATTTTTGGTTTGGATCAAAACCCTTGCCAAAAATATTAAACATCCAAGAAGAGCATTTTGGAACAATGAATGAGATTTTAGGGTTTTCGCCCTTCTTTTATTTAAGTTTTTGAGGCTTCCAAATTCCCTCAGTTCAAGTTTCAAAATTTAAACATGATGCACACACCAGGCAGCACCAGAAGCTAGGGATGTGACATCATGCATATAACATCAAACCATAAAACCTAGGCTCGGATGCCACTGTTGGGGAACGCAGTAATTTCAAAAAAATTCCTACGCACACGCAAGATCATGGTGATGCATAGCAACGAGAGGGGAGAGTATGATCTACGTACCCTTGTAGATCGCAACGGAAGCGTTGACACAACGTAGAGGAAGTAGTCGTACATCTTCTTCCCGGTCCGACCGATCCAAGCACCGTTACTCCGGCACCTCCGAGTTCTTAGCACACGTACAGCTCGATGACGCTCCCCGGGCTCCGATCCAGCAAAGCTTCGGGGATGAGTTCCGTCAGCACAACGGCGTGGTGACGATGATGATGTTCTACCGACGCAGGGCTTCGCCTAAGCACTACAACGATATGATCGAGGTGGAATATGGTGGCAGGGGGCACCGCACACGGCTAAGGAACGATCACGAGGATCAACTTGTGTGTCTAGAGGTGCCCCCTGCTCCCGTATATAAAGGATCCAAGGGGGAGGGGGCGGCCGGCCAGGAGGAGGGCGCAGGAGGAGTCCTACTCCTACCGGGAGTAGGACTCCCCCCCAATCCTAGTTGGAATAGGATTCCCCGAGGGGGAAAGAGAGAGAGGGGGGCCGGCCACCTCTCCTTGTCCTAATAGGACTAGGGGAGGCGGGAGGCGCGCGGCCCACCTTGGGCTGCCCCTTTCTCCTTTCCACTAAAGCCCACTAAGGCCCATATAGCTCCCGGGGGGTTTCGATAACCTCCCGGTACTCCGGTAAAATCTTGATTTCACCCGGAACACTTCCGATATCCAAACATAGGCTTCCAATATATCAATCGTTATGTCTCGACCATTTCAAGACTCCTCGTCATGTCCGTGATCATATCCGGGACTCCGAACTAACTTCGGTACATCAAAATGCATAAACTCATAATAACTGTCATCGTAACGTTAAGCGTGCGGACCCTACGGTTCGAGAACAATGCAGACATGACTGAGACACATCTCCGGTCAATAACCAATAGTGGGATCTGGATGCCCATATTGGCTCCTACATATTCTACGAAGATCTTTATCGGTCAGACCGCATAACAACATACGTTGTTCCCTTTGTCATCGGTATGTTACTTGCCCGAGATTCGATCGTCGGTATCCAATACCTAGTTCAATCTCGTTACCGGCAAGTCTCTTTACTCGTTCCGTAATACATCATCTCACAACTAACATATTAGTTGTAATGCTTGCAAGGCTTATGTGATGTGCATTACCGAGAGGGCCTAGAGATACCTCTCCGACAATCGGAGTGACAAAACCTAATCTTGAAATACGCCAACCCAACATGTACCTTTGGAGACACCTGTAGTACTCCTTTATAATCACCCAGTTACGTTGTGACGTTTGGTAGCACCCAAAGTGTTCCTCCGGTAAACGGGAGTTGCATAATCTCATAGTTATAGGAACATGTATAAGTCATGAAGAAAGCAATAGCAACATACTAAACGATCGGGTGCTAAGCTAATGGAATGGGTCATGTCAATCAGATCATTCACTTAATGATGTGATCCCGTTAATCAAATAACAACTCATTGTTCATGGTTAGGAAACATAACCATCTTTGATTAACGAGCTAGTCAAGTAGAGGCATACTAGTGACACTTTGTTTGTCTATGTATTCACACATGTATTATGTTTCCGGTTAATACAATTCTAGCATGAATAATAAACATTTATCATGATATATAAGGAAATAAATAATAACTTTATTATTGCCTCTAGGGCATATTTCCTTCATGGCAACCTCTGCTTCCCTCTGCGAAGGGCATATCTTTTACTTTTATGTACTTACTTTCATGCAAGAGTCAAAGGTTTTCTCTCTATTCCTTTTTCTTTTTCTTTTTTGGAAAGCATCATGTGGTGAGGAAAGATCTAGGCACATATATCCAGTTGGATATGGGTACCATGAGTTATTATTGTTGACATCACCCTTGAGGTGAATACGTTGGGAGGCGAAATTATAAGCCCCTATCTTTCCATGTGTCCGGTTGAAACGTTTTGCTCATGTGTATGCGGTGAGTGTTAGCAATCATAGAAGACTATATGATGGTTGAGTATGTGGAGCTCTTACTTAGACCCTGTTGAATAAGTTGAATTGCAATTGCTTGGTGATTGAGAACATAGGTTGCTGAGTTTCAAGAGAATTCATCGTTTGAACCTTAACATGTGAATTGGTTGCTACTTTAACATGTGAAGTTTTATAAGAAAGAGTTGCTGTTATGATGCTAAGGAAAGTGATTGAAATTATCATTGATCAAACTTGTGCACTTTGCTAGCTTTCACACTTCATAAATTATTTATTTTATCATTTACCTACTCGAGGACGAGTAGGAATTAAGCTTGGCGATGCTGATACGTCTCCAACGTATCTATAAGTTATGAAGTATTCATGCTGATATATTATCATTCTTGGATGTTTTACAACCATTTTGTAGCAACTTTATATCATTTTTTGGGACTAACCTATTGACCCAGTGCCCAGTGCCAGTTGCTATTTTTTGCTTGTTTTTTACATCGCGGGAAATCAATATCAAACGGAGTCCAAACACCGTGAAACTTTTTGGAGATTTTTTATGAACCAGAACACCTAGGATGGGCTAGAGCAGCACCTGAGGGGTGCCCCGAGGGGGGCACAACCCACCAGGGCGCTCCTGGGGGCCCAGGCACGCCCAGATGGGTTGTGCCCACCTCGGTGGCCTCCCGCACCCCCTCTTTACCCTATAAATTTCCAAAAATTCCAGAAACCCTCGGGGATAACCTAGATTAGAAGCTCCACCGCCACAAGGCTCTATAACCACCGAAAACCAATGTAGACCCGTTCCAGCACCCTGCCGGAGGTGGGAATCATCTCCGGTGGCCTTCTTCATCATCCCGGCGGCCACCACGATAAGGAGGGAGTAGTCCACCCTCACACTACACGAATCAGGAACTTTGCCATCAGCCATGGCTGACGGCAAAGGCATGCTCGACGGACAGCAAAGGTCTTTGTCGTCTGCTAGCAGACGACAATAGGTCCGGCTGAATAAGCTACGACAAAGGGTTCTTTGCGGTCTGCTGGCGGACGACAAAGATGAAATGGTCTTTCCCGTCTACCAGCAGACGGAAAAGAGCCTGGAGGGCACACGTGGCAGGTTAGGTCCATTAGGGGGTTAACGGCGTGCTTTGCCATCTGCTGACGGATGACAAAGACCTTTGCATCTTTGACGTCTGCCAGCGGATGGCAAAGTGCCCATGTAGGCCAGCCCATGTAGCTGACACATGGCATGCTTTGTCGTCCGCTGGCAGACGACAAAGATGCAAAGGTCTTTGTCATCCGCCAACGGACGACAAAGCAACCATATAGGCCATCCTAGTGCCCCCAGGTTGCACAGGTAGCTGCCACGTGACAGCTTTGTCGTCTGCTGACTCATGGCAAACCTCTTCACCGTCTGCCAGCTGACGGCAAAGAGCGTGTACAACCCCTATTTTCCTGTTTTTTCTTAAATTCATTCAATTTGACAGAATTTCAGTGATACATATACACATTTGAAGATACTTTCAACAAGCATAACAACACATGCATACCTAATATTAAAGGGAGGAGCCTTTCATAGTTCTCCATACGCGATACCTTTTTATCTCTTGATTTTATGTTAATCATAAAAATTGACGGTTGATATTTAAAATCTCTCCTATATTTAAAAAAAGAATATCTAATATTAAAGGAAGGAGCCTTTCATAGTTCTCCATACGCCATACCTTTTTATCCGTTGATTTTATGTTGATCATAAAAACTGACGGTTGAGATTTAAAATCTCTCCTATATCTAAAAAAAGAACAATCCGTGACGAGCCGCAGCCTAGCGAAGTATTGAATGATCTCTATATATAGGACCAATAGCTCGGACCAGTAGCCGTGCGAAACAAGCCCAACCCACAAAAGCCAATCAACTCCTACAAATGAAAAAAAAACGTGACCGATCTTGCGCTAGTTTATAAGAATCACTCGAAGCTGTTGAGAGGCACGCGACACACAGGAAAAGAAGGAATCGCTCGACCGGTCTTGGAGGGTTTCGTTACCGAAGGGTGGGGATCGACGCCGTCCCCTAAGCGATCTCCCGGTGGCTGCCTCTCAGCCTGGACGAAACGGTCCGGTCCGCCGGTCCGGCTCGCGGCCCGCTCGGACTGGCCAAGCTCGGTCCTGGCCCGGCATAAAATCTAGCCGGTCCGGGCCCTGCAAACGGGACCGAAAATCCCTCGGTCCGGTCCGGTGAAAGCTCGGTCCGACCGAGCGGACCGACGAGCACGAGCTATGGCATGGCCAGGGCGTGGCGGGGGCATGTCTGGACGAGGCGGGGGCGTGGCGGGAGCGTGCCTAGGACGTGGCAGGGGCGTGGCGAGGGTGTGTCGAGGTCGCGGCCGGCGCGTGGCGAGCGCGTGGCCAGAGCTGCATGGCGGGCGCGTCGGTCGTGCGCTGGTCAGCGCCGCCGTCGTTCATCCGCGCGGCCACCTGCCTCCCTGACGCTGGCAAGCATGTCTAGTGGATGCGCCATGCTCGGATCTATTACCTGGAAGGTAGAAATTGAAGCAGGAGGCCCTACACCGCCGTTGTACACCGGTCGTCGTGCACCGGCCGCCGTGCCAGATTCTTCGTCGCTGTTGCTGCCTGAGCTCTGCCTGGCCGCCGTGCAGTCCACCTTGAGTCAAAGAAGTCGCCGGACACCTCCACGACAGGCCCCGCTGCGTCCAGCGCCCTCCCCGCGTCGCCGTGCTCCGACGCGAGCTCTGGGGTGACCACCGGCCGGTCCAAACGAGCCGCTCGGTCCGGCTCGGGCTTCCGTCGCTGCGGTCCGGTCCCTGAAAACAAGACCGCGACGCTGCTCGGTCCGGTCCGGTCCAGACCGCCGACGGCCGGTCCAAACGACGGCTCGGTCAGGCACCGGACCGGCCCGGACCGTGTCCACCCTGAGCTGCCTCAGCGCCCTACGATCGTCACGCCCCAGGAGTCCACCATCAAGAAGGACGATCGGCCGGGCCGCTATGCACACATGAGTTGTAGGTCGCTGGTCCGTAGACAGCAGTGGTGGACGAAGGAGTCGATGGGAGATGTAGAAGAAAGCAGATCGAGGGAGCCGACAGGGGTGTTCCCAAATTGTAAGGCGTTTGAGCCGGCCCTGCCCTGTGGTATTGAGGTCGCCATCGCTGTCGCCCTCATCATCTTCACCCCATGCGGCTGCCTATACAAGCATGCCTCCACCGCGGGAGCCTCCACCCGGTCGCTGGCCGTCATCCTCTTCCACGACCGGAGCTCCTCCGCCCAGCCGCCCAGCCGCCGGCCATCGTCCTCTTCCATCACCGGAGCTCTTCTGCGCAGCCCTTGGTCAGCCCCTTCATTCTCTGCCAGAGCTCCTGTGCCCAGCCACCCCCCCGTCGGCCTTCTGAGCTCCTCCGCCCAACCGGGATGATTCGATTTAGCAACTTAACCATATAGGCACAAGCTGCACATGAACGTGTAAAGATAGCCTCAAGCAGGCATGCACACAGCTTAATTGATGAACAATGCCTTAGCGCATGCACGCCTAGGCGCGAACTTGGATTCACCAGCGACTATAGGATCGATCGGCCCCTGCCTATGGCCACAACGGGACACATCATGTAATGGCGCAGCGAGTCAACCAGCTACCGCATGGCACAAGAAGTCAGTGCACTTGGCAAGCACATCCAGAACAGAGGCAAGACGTATCACACGCGGCAGCGGTGTGCTCGGCAAGCACATCCAGAGTTCCAGACTGAGACATGGCACTACCACGCGCGGCTGCAGCCGATCCTCCCAACTCCGTGGATCCAGGCGGCTCTTGGCCCCGACGCCGCTTCTTTAGGTACTTCGTATCGCGGTGCGGACACCTAGGCACCAACGTGTAGTACCACCTCCCGTCCGCCATGACGTGCCTGAAACTTGGCGCCTGTTGTTGCTCCGATGGACAGCAATGAGCATGGCGCACTGTCGTCAACTTCTGAAAACAACACGGCACCGGCATCCGTCTTCCAGCCACCATTCACATGAGTAGACTGCATGGCTGACCATGCTCGAAGGAGCAGCACAAGATCTCTTTGTTGCGTGCTGCTCCGGCCAGCGGAGGAACCGAGTTTCCAATCAAGATCTTGGAGAAACATTACTGCAACCATAAGGTAATATACGTTGTAGGCTGCACTGCTTGATGACTGATGTTATGTTCCAACTTAGGTACGTAAGGACTAATCGGTGCAGCATATATGACGCGCGTAGCTACAGACCAGCTGATGGATTGTAGCATATCGATCTTCCATTGTGCAGTGCATATCTCCTAACAAGACTGAAGATTTAATGGTAAGGGCTGGAGCTGAAAGAGCAACGATCTTGACATCCAGGAACTATAAAGGGGTGAGGATACCAGTCAACAGTTGAGGCAGATGTGATATTGAACCTCGTGGTTTATGGCTGCGGATAAGCCTGACACTAGCTACAAGGTAGACATTTTCCTTCTTATAAAAAGCCTATACGGCATGCTGTTCTTATGTTTCATCTGTCAACTACGTGTACTTCTTATGGTCTGACTTTTGCACTTCTCGACAATTCTGCATGCATTATGAGGAAATAGCTTACTCAAAGTCGAAGTCTTGGAGGTGGATCTATTAAAGCTTTACTACTCTCTCCATCCTAAAATAAGTGTCTCAACTTTAATACAACTTTGTAGACATTTATTTAGGGACGGAGAAAGTACCACTTAACAATCATCTAAACTAATAGTTTATTTAATTTTTAAATGCCTTACTTCTCAACAGCCATCTAATCAATTAGTGATATGTTCTTCTTGTTTGGTTTTAGTTTTTAAGTTATCATGGCCGTTTGATTCTTCGGTTTGCAGCTAGGCATTAAATTGATGATATGTTCTACGATGAATACAACCATTCTTATTGTAGAGTTGATTGTATTTGTAATATTTTGGGATATTAGACATAGTGCAATATTTAGGTCTGAAAAAGGCATAGTGTGCATCTTTCTGTTTAGTGTAAAGAGTTTCTTTTTATGCTCCCTTTTTCTAGCTCCAGTTGCGATAATGTTTACTCCGCTACACCCTACATATGTCATGTTTCAAACTTAAGTGTTGATGGGGAGTAACTAGGTTTGTGCGTTGCAAAGTAGCACTATGTAAGTTTTGTGCTTTGGTGCAAGAGGGGTATATCGTGATGCATGATGCTTAAAGCCTTTTGTTATATGCTTTATATCTTTGAATAGGTTTTGTTTACTTTGTGACCTACTAAATGAGATATTTTTAATAGCTTCGATTATTTGTTCATATTCAATCTATACAACCCAGATTAAAAGTAATCAGGTAATATTTCTGTGCTCGGTTATATCTGTGACCAATGAAAGGATTGGAATTCTAGGAACACATCTTTTAGGTTGTTCAATGCATTTTGATATAATGTTTAATTATTATATACAAAACCCAACTTTACTCTGCATTGACTTGATGCTTTTTTTTTCAAATATCTCAGTAACACTATTACCACATGGCCGATGTGCTCAACATCTTTTGTAGCACCAATTTATATCAAATGATTCTCTCAATGTGTAGTTATTTTTGGATTGATTTTTAATTTCCATAGCAAGTACATGTGTGGTTCGAGGCGATAATTCATGATATTGCAGTTTTTTAAAAACAAAAATTGATGGATGCGGGATTTTTTTCTCCCGTTGCAACGCACGGGCATGTTACTAGTACATACCAAATCATATCCCTGCCATATGGATATGATCATCCAACACATATGCATACCAATGAAAAGTCCATATGCAACATATATAGCTAGCCAACATATCCAACAACAAGCATACAATGGTTTCATCCATACATACATATATAGGTAGCAAGTTTCACATTGTTCATCCTACAAAATCAAAACAAAAAGGAAGCACAAGGAGAAGAGCAGACTCCATCAACGCAAGCTTCCTCATCGAAAGCAAATCTGCAAATTGGGAAAGAAGAAAGTTAGAAGAAGAATAAGAATAAGATATTTTCTTCTCTTTCTTTTTATCCTCTCTTCTTCTTCTTCTTCTTCTTCTTCGAACTAACGTAGGTAAAAATGCCATTTTTATCTAACTTAGGTAATTATGCCATTAGGAGGAAAATAAGCTAAGTATGCATTTGTTAAGCAAAACACTAGAGAAAACTTACCCTCATCACAACAAATGCAATGAAGATCGCAACAAAGGTAACAATTGATCCAACGGCATAATGATACCAAGCCTCATTATCAATGGCATATTTTCTAATCTTCTTAAGCTTCAGGCGCATTGCATTCATTTTCATCTAGCGATCATCGACGACATCGGCAACATACAACTCCAATGTCATCTTCTCTTCTTTAATTATTTTTTCTTTTTTCTTTCAAATACTCATTTTCTTTTCAACTAAATTTAACTTCTCGGCAAGGGGGTCGGTTTCAAATTCCGGTTCACATACCACCTAGATTAGAATATCTCTATGTCAACTTGATGGCCATAATTGTCATAAATGCGGAATGCAACAAATAGTTATAAAAGAGAATTTACCGCATCTGAATCATAAAGCGGGCGAGGGCCGACGGGGACATAAATCAAGACCATGACACTATGTATAATAAACAATCATACAAAGTAAGAAAATTATACAATTAACTACATAAATCATACAATCATACAAGTAACTATATAAATCAAGTACAACATAAAAAATTGATTACCTAATAATAATCTAGATCGTCGGTTCGATAAATGCTTTGGGATAAATAAATGCCTCATCATCATCACTATTAGTAATGACGTGCTCATCATCATCATTAATAAACGCATCAACATGTGGAAGGCCACCTTTACGTAATTGGTCAAGCATTGACAGGTCATCCACAACAGTAACCTCTTCTAGTTCAGGCTCTTCTTGTTCCGGCTCAGGGGTGAAGTCGGGTTCACTGTCGCTGTCTACTTCAATGTTCTGGGGTGAAGTAGAGCGGCTCTTGAAACGTTTTTTTGGAAAGACGTGTTTCTTGGAAGAATTCTCCTTCATATGTGTCTGGGTTAATGTGAGATTCGTAATCCTCTTCATTGGAGGGAGGTGGTCTAACACGTAGCGGCACTTCATAAACGGCATCCCAACCATTGAGATTTGGATCATTTTGACAGGCCCACAGTAGATATAAAACTTGGGTTGCCTGTTGAGCCATAATATAGACATCGGGAACATCCAAATGGGTGCTTTGTTTGATTTCCACTAGCCTTAAGTGTCCATGAGTCCTTCTAGTCTCCTTCGGCTAGAACCGATAACATTTGAAGACTACAATGTTTGGTGGGTTTGCACCATAGAATTGAAGTTCATAAATTGCTTCAACTCTTCCATAATACTCGGCATCTCCTTTGTTGATAGCAGAGACACACCAATTTGTAGACTTTCGGTAGGCCATAGATAGCTCTTTGCCATAGGTACAAAAGCGATACCCGTTGATGTCGTATTTGTCAAATGAACGGACCTTAGAGTCAAAACCATTAGCGAGTTGTCTCAATTTGGCGTCCATAGACTCTGAATTAGCCTACAAGTTTAATACGGAAGGGATTGTTGCATTAGCCATAAATTAGACGAAGAAATGAAATGGTCAAATGGAAATTACCATTTGTTTGAACCAAGATATGAAACCGGGATAGCCGCCTCCATGCTTTGCCAGAAGCTCATACTCTTCGACGGAATCCTTTTGGATCACCGCTCCATACGAGAATTTGGCGACATATCGACTGTATCAAATTTATCCGGGAATAAGAGTAGTTCAAAGGAATTAGAAGTTGCGAAACAATGTACCAAGAACTTACTTGATGTACGGCCGCACTTCTGTTAGGTTGGTGAAGATATACAATGAAATGATCTACCATTCTTTGAAATCCAATGTTAAGGAATTAGAAGCACCGACTAGTGCGAGATCCCCTTTGAATAGGCTGAGGTTGGATCCACCCTTTTTAGGGTCGTCAGCATTGTACCGAGGCTTCAGATTATGCAAATGACGATTTTTTGGCTTCGTAGTGTGCTGTCACGAAGTTTGCCGCCTCCTCAGTAATGAATGCCTAAGCCATCAATGCTTCAATTCTACATTTATTTTTCCATTTTGCTCGTAGTGTCTTCTGCATCCTCTCAGTTGCGTAGCACCAACGATTTTGCACGCCCCCCCATTCTTCCCTTGGTTGGGAGATGCAAAATCAAGTGTTGCATTAGATCAAAGAAGCCCGGCGGAAAGATCTTCTCTAACTTACAGATCAACTCCGGCGCCAACTCTTCCATTTCTTTTAGCAGACCAGGCAATAGTTCTTTCGCACAAAGAACACAGAAGAAATAGCTCAGCTCTACCAGTACTAGCCATTCATCCTCAGGGATGAAGCCACGCAACATCACCGGCATTACCCGCCCAATCCATATGTGCCAATCATGACTCTTGAGACCAAATATCTTCAATTTATCAAGACTCGCTCCCCTCTTTAGATTCGCTGCATACCCATCGGGGAACATCAACTGCTGTTGCACCCGCAAGATAAATTCCCTCATAGCTGGCCTTCCAAGATTGAACCATGCCTTTGGCTTCCTCCACTTCTGTTCCTTTCGGTTCTTTCATGTTTTGTAATGGCCTATCACATAGCGCCTCCAGATCAACTCTGGCCTTAGTATTATCCTGTGACTTCCCATCTATGCCGAACAATGTACCAAAAAGTGCCTCGGCGATATTCTTCTCAGTGTGCATCACGTTGATGTTGTGTGGGCAAAGGAGGTCTTTGAAGTAAGGCAGATCCCACAAGCATGTCTTATGAGTCCAGGCGTGTTTCGAATTATACCCCTTGAAATACCCTGGATGCTCTGGATCTGGCTCGAGAGCATTTAACCAATCCAGGGTCTCTTGGCCTGTCAACGCAGGTGGTGCATAGTTTTTGACAACTCTACCTCTGATGAAGTTCTTCTTGTCTTTCCTGAACTTATGGCGAGGATCCAGGAACTATCTATGCATGTCGAAGCAAGAAAACTTGCGACCGGCCTGAAGCCAACGAAACTCAAGAGCTTCCTTGCATGCGGGGCACGGGAACCTTCCATGCACACACCAACCAACAAATAGCGCATACACCGGCAAGTCATGCATCGAGTACATGTACCAGACACGCATTATGAAGTTCCGTTTGCTAAAGGCGTCGTATGTCTTGAACCCATTATTCAAGGCTTCTTGCAATTCGTCTTTCAGCGGCTGCATGTACACATTCATATTCTTCCACGGATAGTTGGGCCCTGGAATTATCAACGTCAGGAAAATGTTCTTTCTTTGCATAATCTGTCTGGGGGGATTGAGTGGAAAGACAAATACGGGCCAACAACTGTATTGGGCTGCCATCAGACCAAACACACTGAACCCATCCGTGTTGATGCCGACTCGTGGATGCCTTAGATCTGCCGCTTTGTCATCATGTAATGCATCGAAGCGCTTCCATGCTTCACTGTCGGATGTGTGCACCATCATCAGCTTCCCATCTGCATCTAGTTGGGTTCTTTTGCCCGTTTTGTGCCATGTCATCTGTCTGGTCGTCTCTTTGACCATGAAAAGACGTTGAAGTCTTGGTATGATTGGCATATACCAAAGAACATTAACGGGGATTTTGGTCTGCGTCTTCTCACCCATACCATTGTCTACCATAACATACCTGGATGACTTGCAAATGGGACAATAGTTCAAGTCCGCATATTGAAGCCTAAATAAGGCACATCCTTTCTCACAGGCATGTATCTTCTCATAGGCATCTTAAGAGCACGGAGGATTTTATCTGACTGGTACAGGTTTGCAGGTATTACATGGCCTTTGGGTAGAAAACGTCCAAATGTTGTCATCATTGCGTCGTAGCATTCTCTGCCCAAGTTGAATTTAGCCTTCAGAGCCATTATTTGTGAGATGGCATCCAGCTGACAAAGCTCAGTGTGCTCATGGAGAGGACGTTTTGAAGACTCCAACATTTCATTGAAGGCCTTTGTAGAGTCCTCCATCTCATCGTCCGAGTGCCGAGCATCATCAAAGTCTTGCACTATGTCTTGCATCCTGGCACCATGGTCGTCGGTGCAACGATGAAGCACCTCTGCTCTGGAACGTTGGGCAGACTCGCCATGAAATGCCCACACCATATAATCTGGCATAAAAACCCTCTTCTGCAGGTGTTTGCCCATTTCATCCTCTGTCCTCTTGTGCCAATTTTTGCACCCCGGCATAGGGGCACCATGTTGTTCTCTGGCCATTTGCAAATGCGGCTCTCAGAAACCCCTTGGTTTTTGTTAACCATTCAATGGTCATGTCTTTTTGACTAGTGTGGCCGGTGTACATCCACGCATGATTAGTCATCTTGCCTAGCTACTGGACACATAAGAAATTTATATATAAATCAGCATGTATATATTCACTAGTTAATGGAGTTTGTCACTTTTATTATGTCCTTGCAACCGAGACGCTAATAGGTGAAGATAGGTCCTAATTCCACCTGAGTATGTGTAGATCGGGTTTGTTTTCCCATGCTCTACTCCGGATCTGACACAAAATTTCGGCAGCACCTCCCCGCTATTATCCTGATACACGTCTCGGCAATAAGCAGAGAGGATGTGTACCCGGAGAACAACGGGGTGGCACTGATGAAATTCTGCATCGGATCCGAAGCAGAGCATATGGGAAAAAGAACCCATTCTACACATACTCGGTCTGTCCATGGATAAAGTTGGACAATTCTAAAGAATCACAGTTATAAATATGCAAATGCATGCATATTTATATATGTAACCCTTTCGAACGGAAGAGGCATAGTGGTCACGCATACTGATGATTGAAGACACCTATAGCTAGCAAGTTTCATCGTCACGAAGACCGGAACAAAGCAAGTGAAGGGGGAGGAGATGTCAATTGTGCTCACCCATGAACACAGGGGCGGAGCTCGTCGAACACTAGACACTCGCAGCGACGAAAAAACTGCACATTTAAATCAATAGATGAGTAACATAGCAATTTTGTTTTTTCCGTCAACCTAACTAAATATTTACAATAGGACGAGCGGGTTAGGGGGTTCCTCGGCATCGATGGAACCCTAAATAGAAAGTATCATCGGTGCGATATACATGTGGCGCTCGGCGTTGAACACTAGATCCACATCCCACAAGTGAAGCCGGCACTCGGCATCCCGTAACAATAGTTCTAGTGGTCGATGACGGTCGAACAACTTAGCGAATTTGTCTAGCAGCCTTTGCGATGAGGATTAAAGCCAAGTTTTGAAAGTTCAAACAACAAAACCGACTTGAGTCAGTTTGGGTGTTTCAAGTTTCAACACTTGGCTTTTAATCGTCATCGCAGAGGCTGCAAGACAAATTCGCAATGGTGTTCGACTGCCATCGACGCTGTGAAATTTTGCTGCGGTAAGCCGAGCGCTGGAATCACTTGTGGGACATGGATATAGTGTTCGACACCGACAGCCACATGTATCTCGCACCGACGATACTTGCTATTTAGGGTTCCATCGACACCGAGGAACCCCCTAACCCGCTCGACCCGGTTTCGTCGGTGATGCACCCCTAATCTTATTCTTCCACCTCCTCCTCCTCCTCATCCTCTTCCTCTTTTTCCTCCTCCTCCTCCTCCTCCTCCTCCTCCTCCTCCTCCTCCTCCTCTTCTTCTTCTTCTTCTTCTTCTTCTTCTTCTTCTTCTTCTTCTTCTTCTTCTTCTTCTTCTTCTTCTTCTTCTTCTTCTTCTTCTTCTTCTTCTTAACCTAAACTAAACCTAATAAACTAAACCTAAACTAAACTAAGTCTAAACCTAAAAAACAGAAACAAAACGTAAACTAAACCAAGCCTAAATTAAACTAAACCTAATTAAACTAAATCTAAAAAACAGAAAAAAGGAAAAAGAGGGATGTCTCACCTTCAAGCACGGTAGGGGGTGCCTAGGATGGAGGAGGGGGCACCGGAGCGGCGGGGCGGTCGCGGGGGTGGAGGAGAGGGGCGCCGGGGCGGCTCGGGGCGCTGGGGAGGCGGGATGGGACGGCGAGGCGGGGAGGCGCAGGTGGCTCAGGCACACGGACGGCGGCGGCGACGCGGGGCAGGGCATCGGGGCGGCCGGGCCGGGACGGCACGTCCGGGCGGTGGGGCAGTGCAATAGTGCGGGGCGGCTAGGGCGGTGAGGTGGGGCGGCGGAGCGGCGCGTGCGGCTTGGGCACGGGGGCGGCGGCATGGGTGTGATGAGAGAGGGAGAGAGAGGGGGGAGAGAAAGGGACGTGGGGCTGACCGCTTTTTAGTTTAGGTCACAACGCTTTGCCGTCTGCTAGCGGACAGCAAAGAACCTAGCTAAGGGACGTTAGTTGACCACTTTCTTTGTGGTGTCCTAGCGGACGGCGAAGATTCTTTGTCGTCCGCTAGCTGACGGCAAAGAAAGTGACTACTAGGTGGCCCTCGCTAGTGCGCCACCCTCCCTCTTTGCTGTCTACTAGCTGACAACAAAGCTTCTTTGCTGTCAGCTAGCAGGCGACAACAAAGTAGCTGACGGCAAACATTATCTTTGTCTTCAGCTTCTTCTTTGATGTCAGTTTTCTTTAACCTGATGGCAAAGACCTTCTTTGCCATTAGCTAGTAGACGACAAAGAGCCGGGTGATGGCAAAGATCCTGATTCCAGTAGTGTTGGGGCTGAGGTTTTGTACCAGTAGCTATGTGTTTAATCTCTCTCTCTCTATCTCTCTGTCTCGTGTTCTTGAGATGTCACGATTTTGATGCATCACGTGCTTTGTTAATATAGTCGGATCATATGGTGTTTTATCCTCTCTATCTTGTTGTGATGAATTGAGTCTTTCCCTTTGAGATTTCGTTGTTATCGGATTGAATACTCTAATTGATTTGAGAGCACTTGATATATGTCTTGCAATTGAATACTGATGTCACTTGAAGCTACGTCGGTATTTCTCCAAAGAGGAAGAGATGATGCAGCACAGCGACGGTAGGTATTTCCCTCAGATATGAAACCAAGGTTATCGAAGCAGTAGGAGAACCAAGCAACACAACGTAAACAGCCCCTGCACACAAATAACAACCACTCGCAACCTGACGTGTTAAAGGGGCTGTCAATCCCTTTTGGGTAACGACACCAGAAATTGGTGCATGGACGGGAGAAAGTTGTAATAGATTGAATAAATAGATCGCAAATAAAATAAATTGGAGTAAAGTATTTTTGTATTTTTGGTTTAATAGATCTGAAAATAAATTCAAAGGAACGTAGATCGCAAAGGCAAATATATGAGAAAGAGATCCGGGGGCCGTAGGTTTCACTAGTGGCTTCTCTCGAGAAAAATAGCAAAAGGTGGGTGAACAAATTACTATTGGGCAATTGATAAAACTTCAAATAATCATGACGATATCCAGGAAATGATCATTACATAGGCATCACGTCCAAGATTAGTAGGCCGACTCCTGCCTGCATCTACTACTATTACTCCACACATCGACCGCTATCCAGCATGCATCTAGTGTATTAAGTTCATGGAGAAACAAAGCAATGCAATAAGAATGTTGACATGACGTAGACAATATGTATCTATGTAGAGATAGACCCCATTGTTTTATCCTTAGTAGCAACGATACATACATGTCGGTTCCCCTTCTGTCACTGGGATCAAGCACCGTAAGATCGAACCCACTACAAAGCACCTCTTCCCATTGCAAGATAAATAGATCATGCTAGCCAAACAAAACCCAAATATCGGAGAAGAAATACTAGGATATAAGCAATTATGCATAAAATAGATCAAAGAAACTCAAATACTTTCATGGATATAAAAAGATAGATCTGATCATAAACTCAAAGTTCATCGATCCCAACAAACACACCGCAAACAAGTTACATCATATGGATCTCCAAGAGGCCATTGTATTGAGAATCAAGAGAGAGAGAGGAAGCCATCTAGCTACTAACTACGGACCCGAAGGTCTATAAAGAACTACTCACGCATCATCGGAGCGGCACCAATGGAGGTGGTGAACCCCATCCAAGATGGTGTCTAGATTGGATCTAGTGGTTCTAGACTCTGCGGCGGCTGGATGAATATTTCGTCAACTCCCCTGTGGTTTTGGGAATATTGGGGTATTTATAGAGCAAAAAGGCGGTCCGGGGGCACCCGAGGTGGGCACAACCCACCAGGGCGCACCTGGGCCTCCTAGCGCGCCTTGGTGGGTTGTGCTCTCCTCGGAGCACCCCCAAGCGCAGCCAGGGCCTATTATGTTCCTTATGGTCCAAAAAAATCTCCGTAAAGTTTCGTTGCGATTGGACTCCATTTGGTATTGATTTTCTACGATGTAAAAAACATGAAAAAAACAACAACTGGCACTTGGCACTATGTCAATAGGTCATATCATATTCTTTCCTTATAGCATGGACATTTGGACTTCTATATTGTTCAAATAAATAGTCTAGTTTTGACATGATAATTTAAATACTCAAGCATATCAACAAGCAACCATGTCTTTCAAAATATCAACGCTAAAATAAGTTATCCCTAGCCCTGAAGGAAATATGCCCTAGAGGCAATAATAAAGTTGTTATTTATATTTCCTTATATCATGATAAATGTTTATTCTTGATGCTAGAATTGTATTAACCGGAAACTTAGTACATGTGTGAATACATAGACAAAACAGAATGTCCCTAGTATGCCTCTACTAGACTAGCTCGTTAATCAAAGATGGTTAAGTTTCCTAACATAGACATGTGTTGTCATCTCATGAACGAGATCACATCATTAGATAATGATGTGATGGACAAGACCCATCCGTTAGCTTAGCATAATGATTGTTAAATTTTATTGTTATAGCTTTCTTCATGTGATATACATATTCCTTTGACTATGAGATTATGCAACTCCCGGATACCGGAGGAATACCTTGTGTGCTATCAAACATCACAACGTAACTGGGTGATTATAAAGATGGTCTACAGGTATCTCCGAAGGTGTTTGTTGGGTTGGCATAGACCGAGATTAGGATTTGTCACTCCGAGTATCAGAGAGGTATCTCTGGGCCCTCTCGGTACTGCACATCATAATAAGCCTTGCAAGCAATGTGACTAATGAGTTAGTTGCGGGATGATGCATTACGGAATGAGTAAAGATACTTGACGGTAACGAGATTGAACTAGGTATGGAGATACCGATGATCGAATCTCGGGCAAGTAACATACCGATGACAAAGGAAATAACGTATGTTGTCATTACGGTACGACCGATAAAGATTTTCGTAGAATATGTGGGAACCAATATGAGCAACCAGGTTCTGCTGTTGGTTATTGACCAGAGAGGTGTCTCGGTCATGTCTACATAGTTCTCGAACCCGTAGGTCCGCACGCTCAACGTTCGATGACGATATTTTGTGTTATATGAGTTATGTGATTGGTTGACGGATTGTTGTTCGGAGTCCCGGATGAGATCACGGACATGACGAGGAGTATCGAAATGGTCGAGAGGTAAAGACTCATATATTGGACGATGATATTCGGACACCGGAAGTATTCCGTGCGTACCGGGTGCATATTGGGTCAACGGAAGGGGTTTCGGGCATCCCCCCGGCAACTACATGGGCCTTAATGGGCCAAGAGGGGAACAGACCAGCCCCCTAAGGGGCTGGTGCGCTCCTCCCATATGGGTTGGCCAAATTGGAGTAGAAAGGGGGAAGGAGGAAAGGAAAAGGGGAATAGGATTCCCCCTTCCCCTTCTTCCCTTGCTACTCCGAATAGGAATAGGAAAGGGGGAGGCCAAATTGGGAGGACCCCAAGTAGGATTCCTCCTACTTGGGGCGCCCCCTTGGCTGCCTCTCCTCCCCTCCAACCTATATATATGAAGGGGGCACCGCTAGAACACACACCAATAATTGTTAGCCATGTGCGGAGCCCCCCTCCGCAGTTTACGCCTATGGTCATATCTTCCTAGTGCTTAGGCGAAGCCCTGCGCGGATCACTTCACCATCAGCATCACCATGCCGTCGTGCTGATGGAACTCTCCCTCGACACTTTGCTGTATCAAGAGTTCGAGGGACATTATCGAGCTGAACGTGTGCAGAACTCGGAGG
This sequence comes from Triticum aestivum, assembly GCF_018294505.1. Taxonomy (NCBI): domain Eukaryota; kingdom Viridiplantae; phylum Streptophyta; class Magnoliopsida; order Poales; family Poaceae; genus Triticum; species Triticum aestivum. The sequence goes on along the minus strand of NC_057806.1, from coordinate 247,607,236 downwards.
TGCCGTACGTTCGGTGCTTGATCGGTCGGAACAAGAAGAAGTTCGACTACATCAACCGCGTCTTCCGCTTTGAGTCTATGAGGGTACGTGGACACAGTCTCCCCCTCTCATTGCTATATATCTCCTAGATAGATCTTGCGTGAGCGTAGGAAATTTTTGAAATTGCATGCTACGTTCCCCAACAGTGGCATCCGAGCCAGGTCTATGCGTAGATGATATGCACTAGTAGAACACAAAGAGTTGTGGGTGATAATAGTCATACTACTTACCACCAACGTCTTACTTTGATTTGGCAGTATTGTTGGATGAATCGGCCCGGACCGACATTACATGATCACGTTCATGAGACTGGTTCTACTATTGTGCTTTGCACACAGGTGGCTGGTGGGTGTCTGTTTCTCTAATTTTAGTTGAATCGAGTTTGACTACGGCCCCGTCCTTGTTGAAGGTGAAAACAACACACTTGACGAAAAATCGTTGTGGTTTTGATGCGTAGGTATGAACAGTTCTTGCTAGAAGCCCGTAGCAGCCACGTAAAACTTGCAACAACAAAGTAGAGGACGTCTAACTTGTTTTTGCAGGGCATGTTGTGATGTGATATTGGCAAGACGTGATGAGATATAAATTTTTGTATGAGATGATCATGTTTTGTAAAAATTATCGGCAACTGGTAGGAGCCTTATGGTTGTCGCTTTATTGTATGAAATGCAATCACCATGTAATTGCTTTACTTTATCACTAAGCGGTAGCGATAGTCGTAGAAGCAGTAGTTGGCGAGCCGACAATGATGCTACGATGGAGATCAAGGTTTCAAGCCGGTGACGATGGAGATCATGACGGTGCTTTGGAGATGGAGATCAAAGGCACAAGATGATGATGGCCATATCATGTCACATATTTTGATTACATGTGATGTTTATCTTTTATGCATCTTATTTTGCTTAGTACCGTGGTAGCATTATAAGATGATCCCTCACTAAATTTCAAGGTATAAGTGTTCTCCCTAAGTATGCACCATTTCTACAGTTTGTCGTGCTGAGACACCACGTGATGATCGGGTGTGATAAGCTCTATGTTCACATACAACGGGTGCAAGCCAATTTTGCACGTGGAGAATACTTGGGTTAAACTTGACGAGCCTAGCATATGCAGATATGGCCTCGGAACACTGAGACCGAAAGGTCAAACGTGAATCATATAGTAGATATGATCAACATAGAGATGTTCACCATTGAAAACTAATCCATCTCACGTGATGATCGGACATGGTTTAGTTGACATGGATCACGTGATCATTTAGATGACTAGAGGGATGTCTATCTAAGTGGGAGTTCTTAAGTAATATGATTAATTGAACTTAATTTATCATGAACTTGGTCCTGATAGTATTTGCATATCTATGTTGTAGATCAATAGCTTGTGATGTAGCTCCCTGTTTATTTTTGATATGTTCCTAGAGAAAAATAAGTTGAAAGATGATAGTAGCAATGATGTGGATTGGGTCCGTGATCTGAGGATTATCCTCATTGCTGCATAGAAGAATTATGTCCTTGACGCACCACTAGGTGACGGACCTATTGCATGAGTAGATGTAGACGTTATGAACGTTTGGCAAGCTTGGTATGATGACTACTTGATAGTGCAGTGCGCCATGCTTTACGACTTAGAACCGGGACCTCTAAAATGTTTTGAGTACCACGGAGCATATGAGATGTTCCAAGAGTTTAAATTAGTATTTCAGACTCATGTCTGTGTCGAGAGGTATGAGACCTCTGACAAGTACTTTGCCTACAAGACGGAGGAGAATAGCTCAACCAGTGAGCATGTGCTCAGAATGTCTGAGTTCTACAATCGCTTGAATCAAGTGGGAGTTAATCTTCCAGATAAGATAGTGATTGACAGAGTTCTCTAGTCACTATCACCAAGTTCCTGGAACTTCGTGATGAACTATAATATGCAAGGGATGAAAAAAATGATTCCCGAGCTCTTCGCAATGCTAAAATCGGCGAAGGTAGAAATAAAGAAAGAGAATCAAGTGTTGATGGTTAACAAGACCACTAGTTTCAAGAAAAGGGGCAAAGGAAAAGAAAGGGAACTTCAATAAAGAATGTCAAGCAAGTTTCCACTCCCGTGAAGAAACCCAAAGGTAGACCTAAGCTTGAAACTGAGTGCTTCTACTACAAAGGGAATGGTCACTGGAAGCGGAACTACCCCAAATACTTGGCGGATAAGAAGGATGGCAAAGTGAACAAAGGTATATTTGATATACATGTTATTGATGTGTACTATACTAGTGTTCATAGTAACCCCAGGGTATTTGATACCAGTTCAGTTGCTAAGATTAGTAACTCGAAACAGGAGTTGCAAAATGAACAGAGACTAGTTAAGGGCAAGGTGACGATGTGTGTTGGAAGTGATTCCAAGGTTGATAAGATCACCATCACATACTCCCTCTACCTTAAGGATTAGTATTGGACCTAAGTAAATGTTATTTGGTGTTTGCGTTGAGCATGAATATGATTGGATCATGTTTGTTGTGATACGGTTACTTATTAAAGTCAAAGAATAATTTTTGTTCTGTTTACATGAATAAAACCTTCTATGGTCTTACATCCAATGTAAATGGTTTACTGAATCACGATCGTAGTAATACACATATTCATAATATTAATGCCAAAAGATGCAAAGTTAATAATGATAGTGCAACTTATTTGTGGCACTGCTGTTTAGGTCATATTGGTGTAAAGCGCATGAAGAAACTCCATGCAGATTGGCTTTTGGAATCACCTTATTATGAATCATTTGATACTTGCGAACCATGCCTCATGGGAAAGATGACTAAAACTCCGTTCTCCGGAACAATGGAGGGAGCCAATGACTTATTGGAAATAATACATAGCGATGTATGTGATCCAATGAGTGTTGAGGCTCGCGGCTGGTATCGTTATTTTCTGACCTACACAGATGATTTGAGGAGATATGAGTACATCTACTTAATGAAACACAAGTCTGAAACGTTTGAAAAGTTTAAAGAATTTCAGAGCGAAGTGGAGAATCATTGTAACAAGAAAATAAAGTTTCTACGATCTGATCATAGAGGCGAATATTTGAGTTATGAGCTTGGCCTTCATTTAAAACAATGTGGAATAGTTTCACAACTCATGCCACCTGGAACACCACAGCGTAATGGTGTGTCTGATCATCGTAACCGTACTTTATTAGATATGGTGCGATCTATGATGTCTCTTACCAATTTACCATTATCATTTTGGGGTTATGCATTAGAGACAACTGCATTCATGTTAAATAGGGCACCTTCTAAATCCGTTGAGATGACACCGTATGAACTATGGTTTGGCAAGAAACCTAAGATGTCGTTTCTTAAAGTTTGGGGCTGCGATGCTGATAACCCGCAAGTATAGGGGATCAATTGCAGCCTCTTTCGATAAGTAGTGTCGAACCCAACGAGGAGCTAAAGGTAGAACAAATATTCCCTCAAGTTCTATCGACCACCGATACAACTCTACGCACGCTTGACGTTTGCTTTACTGGAAACAAGTATGAAACTATTTTGCAGGGATAAAACTACGAGTACTTTGCGAGAATAAAACTACATATAAATTGCAAGGTAATAAAATAGGATAGCTTTTTCCAATAAGAAATTCATTTGTCCCTAGGCAATCGATAACAAGTACCGGTAATCATTCTTGTAATTTTATATGAGGGAGAGGCATGAGCTAACATACTTTCTCTACTTGGATCATATGCACTTATGATTGGAACTCTAGCAAGCATCCGCAACTACTAAAGATCATTAAGGTCATGAAACCAAACCATGGCATTAAGTACCAAGTCCTCTTTACTCCCATACGCCATAACCCACCTATCCGCGTTTAAGTTTATGTCACTCTCGCAACACTGACAATAAGCAAGCCATGAACATATTGCAACACCCTACAGCGAGAGCCCCTCACGTTTGCGCGGCATGGAGGGCACCGTAGGACAATCCCATAAATAAAATATACAATCATACCAACCAAGATCATGATTAACCCACATGACAAAACCGATCTACTCAAACATCTTAGGATAACCATAGATCATTGGGAAATAATATATGGAGTTGAGCACCATGTTTTAGTAGAGATTATAACGGGAGGAAGAGGTGTTACGCCTCTGCATAGAGGGGGAGAAAGCTGGTGTTGACGGTAGCAAGATTGTTGATGTAGATCGCCATCCCGATCATTGCCCCGGTGGCACTCCGGCGCCGTCGGAAGCGAGGGGGAGAGAGCCCCCCTCCTTCTTCTTCTTCCTTGGCCTCCTTCATAGGTGGGAGAAGGGTTTCCCCTCTGGTCCTTGGTCTCCATGGTGGCGGAGGGGCGGGATCCCCTCCGAGATTGGATCTCCCTCTTTGTTCTCTTATGTTTCTCGTTCCCCAGATCTGGCCAAAAACCGTTTCTTATATTCTTGGAGATCCGTAACTCCAATTGCACTAAGATTTTAACACGATTTTTTCCAGATATAAGCTTTCTTGCGCCCAAAGTAGAGGTCCAACCGACGTACGAGGTGGGCACAACCCACCACCGCACGCCAGGGGCCTCTGGCGCGCCCTGGTGTATTGTGCCCTGTGTGGGCCTCCATTTGTGCTGATTCCAACTCCCAAAAATCACATATATTCCAAAATAATTCTCTGTGAATTTTCATCGCGTTTGGACTTCGTTATATATGGATACTCTGTGATACAAAAAACATGCAGAAAACAGGAACTGGCACTTGGCACTGGATCAATAGGTTAGTCCAATAAATCAGATAAAAAGTTGCCAAAAGTATGTAAAACTTGTATAATATTGGCATGAAACAATCAAAAATTATAGATACGATGGAGACGTATCAGCATCACCAAGCTTAATTCCTGCTCGTCCTCGAGCAGGTAAATGGTAAAAAAGATAATTTTTGATGTGGAATGCTACCTAACATAAACTTGATCATATGTCTACTCATGGCATGAATATTGAGACATAAGTGATTCAAAGCAATAGTCTATAATTTGACATAAAGATATCAATAGTCAGGCATCCCAACAAACAATCATGTCTTTCAAAATATCAACACTAAAGAAAGCTATCCCTACGAAATCATATAGTCTTGTCATGCTCTGTCTTCTTAAGACAAAGTATTTATCATGCACAACCCCGATGACAAGCCGAGCAATTGATTCATACTTTTTAACGCGCTTCGGTTTTTTCAACTCTCAGTCAATACATGAGCACAAGCCGTGGTTATAGCACTACGGGTGGAATGGAGTATGATGATAGGGGTAAATATAAAGAAGACAAAAAAGTAAGAAAATCTCACATCGACGCGGCTAACCAACGGGCTATGGAGATGCCCATCAATCGATATCAACATGAGAAGTAGGGATTGACATGCAACGAATGCACTAAGAGCTATAAGTGTATGAAAGCTCAATATGAAAACTAAGTGGGTGTGCATCTAATCCTATAATGAAAAATTCCCACTAGTATATGAAAGTGACAACATAGGAGACTCTCCATATGAAAAACATGGTGCTACTTTGACGCACAAGTGTGGTAATGGATACTAACAATGCCCCTTCTCTCTTTTTTCTTTTTTTTCTATTTCTTTTTTTCTTTGTTTTTTAATATTTCTCTCTCATTGTCCAGAGTCTCATCCCGACTTGTGGGGGAATCCTAGTCTCCATCATCCTTTCCTCACTAGGGCCCTGCTCTAAAAATGAATAATGATGATCATCACACTTCTATTTACTTATAACTCAAAAGAAAATAAAAATTACAACTCGATACCTATGACAAAGTATGACTCTATATGAATGCCTCTGGCAATGATCTAGCATAACATGTATAAAAAATGATGAACGGTGGCTGAGCCACAAGTATTATGCCAGCTATATGATCATGCAAAGCAATATGATAATGAATGCTCAAGTCATCAAACGGAAGCGCTGGAAGTTGCATGGCAATATATCTCGGAACGGCCATGGAAAAGCTATAATAGGTAGGTATAGTGGCTGTTTTGAGGAAGATATAATAAGGCTTATGTGTGATAGAGCGTATCATATCACGTGGTTTGGATGCACCTGCGAAGTTTGCACCACGTCTCGATGTGAGAAAGGGCAATGCACGGTACCATAGAGGCTAGCAAATTGCGGAAAGGTAAGAGTGCATATAATCCATGTACTCACATTAGTCATAAAGAACTCATATACTTAGCAAAAGTTTATTAGCCATCAAAAAAAGTACTACTACGCATGCCCCTAGGGGGATAGATTGGTAGGAGAAGACCATCGCTCGTCCTGGACCGCCACTCATAAGGATGGCAATCAATAATAAATCATGCTCCAACATCATAGCATAACGAGAGACTATACATGCAGGCATCGGGAATCACAAACCTTAACACCAATATTCTTAATAACCACAACCGTTTACTAGTACCTCCCACGTATTCCATCTCTATATCGCAAAACTATTGCAAGGAATCAAACATATCATATTCAGTGATCCATAAGTTTTATGTAGGATTTTATGACTAACCATGCAATTGGCCAATTCCTTTTGGCTCTCCAAATAGATATAAGTGAAGCATGAGAGTTTAATTCTTTCTATAAAATATCATGCTCTAATAAATATAAGTGAAGCAAAAGAGCATTCTTCAAACAACGGTTTTCTATGTGAAGAGAAACATGCAATCCAAACTTCAAATGATATAAGTGAAGCATTCTATAAAGCCACACTCAAAATATATAAGGGAAGTGCATGAGCATTCTATAAATCAACCATGGAGTATCTCATACCAACATGGTGCATAAAATAAAAATTAAAACTAAAACCAAAAGACGCTCCAAGATTTGCACATATCACATGAACAAAACAAAACCAAAAACATATGGATACTCGTTGAAGAAAGATGGGATGTCTTCCGGGGCATCCCCCAGCTTAGACACTTGAGTATCCTTGAATATTTACTTGGGGTGCCTTGGGCATCCCCAAGCTTGAGCTCTTGCCTCTCCTCCTTCTCCTCATATCAAGACCTCGATCTTTGATCACTTCATCCACACAAAACTCAACAAAAAGTTTGGTAAGATCTGTAAGTATAATAAAGAAAATCACTACTCTAAGTACTGTTGCAAACCAATTCATATTCTGTTTTTGCATTGTAGCTACTGTAATATAACTTTTCCATGGCTTATACCACCGATACAAATCGATAGTTTCATCAAAACAACCAAACAATGCATCAAAAACAGAATCTGTCTTAAACATGATAGTCTGTAGTAATCTGAACATTCACCATACCTATGGTACTCCAAACATTCTGAAACAATTAGGAAAAATAAAAATTTTGTATAGAAATATAGTGCAAAAAGTTTCAAAACCGTTTGCCATTCCAGTAAAAAAAATGTAAAATCACGCACTACAGCCAAAGTTTCTGTTTTGCACCGCACAAACCAACAAGCAATGTAAACATCCTAAAGGCAAATCTTGGCACATTATTCTTATAATACAATGGAATTGTAAAAGGGTATAATTATTTTTGTTGAAAAGTTTATGTAATTAAGATTCACAAAGTTTTCGTGAGCATGAACAAAGTTCAAGGATGTCCCCCACTTTAACAATGCTCGTCTATCTCACTTTCACTTTTCTCTTTGTGAAGTTTTATGTTCCCCTCTATATTTTTTTTGTTTTTAAACTATATAAAAGCACTCAACAGAAATAAATGGCTCTCTAAAACTTCCGGGTTGTCTCCCTGGCAGCGCTTTCTTTAAATCCATTAAGCTAGGCATAAAGTGGATCCACCCGGATCCCAAGGTATATCAAAGCCAATTTTAATTAGCATTGATTTGGCATTTAGTAGTGAGCACAAAGCAACATATATCAAGCAATGACGAAGTCCAAATCTCTTCCTATGCATCGACATGTCATACAAGAACAATTCATGCACATCAAGTAAAGGCCAATACATAGCATAAGCAGTTTCTTCCAATTTTATCGTGTTGGAAACATAAAGAGGTGGAGATGTAGTTCCTATCTCATAATAATTGCAAGTTGGAGCATCAAGCACATGCATATTATATTCATCAAAATAATCATGTGCAATGGTAAAATGCAACCCATCAATATAATCCTTAACAAGAGCAAACTTCTCCGATATAGTGTAGTTGGGAGAATTCAAAAGGATAATAGGACTATCATGTGTGGGTGCAATAGAAACAATTTCATGTTTAACATAAGGAATAATAGCAAGTTAATCTCCATAAGCATCATTCATATTGGCATCTTGGCCACAAGCATAGCAAGCATCAAGTTAATCAAAAGGAATATTTCAAACGAATCAACAGGATCATAGCAACTATCATGGCATTCATCCTTCAGTAAGAACAAAGGGGCATTAAACAATGTATGAGTTGGAGGGTTACTCTCATTAGAAGGTGGGCACGGGTGATCAATCTGGTCTTCCTTCGCTTGTTCTTCGCTTTCCTCATCATCTTTTTCATCCAATGAGCTCGTAGTTTCAACACTTCCTTCTTCCATAGACTCCTGCAAAATATTAGTCTCTTCTTGCACAGCGGAGACTTTCTCAACAAATGCATCAATATCAGAATTGTATTTATAATTATCATAGCAATATTTAAGGATAGCAAGATTTTCAGGTCTATGAAATGAATCTCAAAATCTTCAAACTTTTAAAACAAAGATTCAATTTCACATGCACCCTTAAAAGCAACAAATTCTTCTATTCGTTCCACATCATAATAATCATATATACCTCTAGCATAAGAAGCCAAGGTTTCATTATCATTAAATTCACATGAATAGGGAAGGTGTGGAACCTCAATCTTAGAGCAACAAGTATAATCATATCTCAAGCATAGATTCCAAGCATACCATTGCAACATTTCAATTTCATCCCATAAAAGTGTCGGGGGAAACGACACCTACGGGACCACGAAGAATCCCTTTTGCTATGGTTGGCGGGCGCGGGGCTGTGGAAAGAGCGGGTTTGAGGGATCCACACGGGGGGATTATCCAGGTTCGGGCTGCAACTGATGCGTAATACCCTACTCCTGCTGGTTTATGTTGATCTGGTGTTCTTGGACTAGCTACAAAGCATGTAGGGTCCAAAAAGTCTGAATCCTCCCTCAGTACGTCGCGAGCCTCCTTTTATTGTCAAAAAGGGCTGCCACAGTGGCACACATGAGGTGGAAAGTTGTAAAGTAGTCGAGTCTATATCCTGGCACCATAGGACAAATACATTTAAATTCACTACCGACGTGCCCTTCTTGCGTTATCGGGGACGGCAAGGAAGCTCGTCCTAGCTGTCGCCGCCTCACCTGGCTTCGACGCGCGTCCGAGCCGACGAGGCATGTAGTGCCACGCTGGCTGGCTGCTAAGTTGGTGCGGTGGCAGAGTCTTCACGAAGATATGCATGCCACCACGCAGGTGCTTGCCGAGTTGGCCTAGAAGCTGCACGTCGCCACATAGGTGCCTGCCTAGTTGGTGGGCTGGCAGCTGTGTGGGAAGGACGGTGGAGCCTTGGCAGGTGGGGGCCTAGCTGTGGCCCTGCGGATGTCTTTGGAGAGAGTCTTGTCGGGGCCTCGGCAAGGGTCTTGCCGCGGCGTCATGGGCGTCCCTGGCAAGGGTCTTGCCGGGGGGTCTCGTGGGTATCTTTGGCAGGAGTCTTGCCGGGGCCTCGTGGGCATCCTCGGCAAGGAGCCTTGCTGTTTTCTTGTTTCTTGGTTCCTATCTAGGCCTAGTAGGCCTTTTGTCTTCACAAAGGTCTGCATGCCACCATGGAGGCGCCTCCTGAGCCTTGGTTCTGATGTGGTTGATGGCGTCGGGATTCTTAGACTCGAGGGTGGCGGCCTTGTTGGTGTGGGGCAAGTCGCCCCAGCAAGACTTGCCGGGGCCGTGAAGGCCACCCTGGGAAGGGCCTTGCCGGGGAAGTTTCACCTCACCCCTCTGCTTCTCGTGCCTTCGGCTTAGCGCTGCTCTGGTAGTCTTGGGCCTTTGCTTCCTCTTCTCTACCAAGCGACTGCCCGCGCACAAGTAAAGGGGTACAAAAGGGACCCCTACTTTTGTACACCGACAGGAGCCCCCGGGCTTGGGCCACATACAAGCGTGGAGCATTATTGGGCCAGGCCGAGAATGGTGCATGGGTGCGCGGTCGGTGAAGTTTTACCGCAGTAACTCCCTCACCCACTGTGCTTCCCCACGACCCGCATTGAATGCATGACGTGGGGGCGTGCGTGGGACGGTTGCTGCACGCCTGCGTCACATCATGGTAAATGGTAAAGAGGCGGCCCGCGCCTTCCCCATAAAAGGAGAAACCACAGGCGTGCTGCTCATTTACCCCCTGTGCCTTCTCCAATCTCGGAACTGCCACTCCCTTCTTCCTCCTCAAGCTTTTGCCTTTGCTCGCCACTGCCGCGCCCTTACTGCCCTTAATCCTCAATCTCCTCTCAGTCTCCATGGCGCCCAAGGCAAGCAAAGGCAAAGGGGCGGCCAAGGACGTCGGGGAGAAAAAGGCGCCGAAGAGCGAGTTGGCGGTGCCGCGGACGTAGCACACCTATTTCCCCTCGACGATCGATGCAGTCCACCTCAGGGACTACTTCAAGCCCCTGTGGGGGAGGGAGACGATGGGGTACCCTGCTACGCACATCATCCCTGCCGATTTTGCCAAGGACGGCCCAGATCGGTACCCCTTCTTCGTTGATTACTTTTCTTGCGGGCTCTGCCCCCCTTTCTCTGATTTCTTCAACGACATCATGCACACCTTCAGCTTTCACCTCCTCGACTTTGTGCCGAATGTCGTGGCGTGCATGGCCATCTTCGCCCATCTCTACGAGGGCTTCACCGGAGTGCTCCCTAGCACGGCGCTCTTCCACCACTACTTCTATCCTCGCATCCAACCAGGGGACGCCATTTCTGGGTGCATCACCTGGATCCCGAGGACCTAGGAGAAAGGCACGTACCCGCAGGGTGCCCAGCAGGAGAGGTGGGACGAGTGGCGGGGCCGGTGGCTCTGGATCAAGGAGGAGGATCCGTAGGAGTTCTGCCAAGTTCGTCAGATCCCGCCGACCTGCCGCAAGGACTGGAGCGACCTTGATGTCAACGACAAGAAGCTCACGGTCGCCACCACCAGGATCCATCGCCTCACCATGGTCGGGCTCACTCTTGAGATGATCGGGGCTGATTTCATCCGTCGCCGAATCGCTCCGCTACACAACAATGGGAGGCCGCCCTGGGACTTCAGGAATGCTGCTGATGTCATGAGGCTCCAGCCTGGCCTTGAAGCATAACTTCACGGTGCTGGGGCATGCCCATTTTTGCCAGAGGCTCTTCCAGCTCAATGTGGACGACGACGGCAGGGCTGAGTGGACTGGCAAGGCCACGAAGGCCGGCAAGGCCATCAAGGGGCCCCTGTTTGGGTTGCCGGCAGGAGTGGTCCCGCTGAGCAACAACTCTCGCCAGTCTGCCATAATCGCCATGATGCCAGACTTCAATATGCACGGCCTCGACCTGTCAGTGTCCGCGACATGCACGGCCGAGCCGAGCCGTCATAGAGCAAGTGCAGGAGTTTTTCGACAACTTGTAGGAGGGCTATGTCCGTGACGAGCCACTGCTCATCCGCGACACCACCAAGGAGGAGCTAGACTACATTGCTGCCAGGGCGGCAGAAGCGGCGCTTGCCAAGGAGGTCGGCAATTCTGGCGCCGTGGAGGACGAGGCCGACGCGGCCGTGGAGGAGAGAGAGCTCACCCAGTGGGCGGAGTCTGCCGGGAAGGCCAGCGGCGCTGGCGCCGCGGCCCCCCTTATTGAAGATGCAGGCGACGAGTTGCCCGAAGAGGAAGCCGAGGCGGGCGACCCTCCGTCCACGGGGAGGAAACGCGTCCTGCGACGAGCCACGCAACGGCAACCGGCTCAAGAGCAGCCCATGCGCGAGACGAGGGCGATGAACGCCGTGGCAGCGAAGAAGGCGGTGAAGGCCGCGGTGGCAAAGAAGACGACGACTGCCTCCTCCTCGTCCAAGCGGCGTCGGACCCCATCTCCTTCTCCCCCTCCCTCGGAAAGCACCCTGGAGGTCGAATTCGACCTTGGATCTTTTAGCCCAAAGAGGGAAAGGGAGCCAGTGGAGGACGAGTAAGTATTTTGCCACCCATCATCTCCTGACCTTAGGCCCGTGTTATCCGGTTTTGATTTGATGTTATCTTCACACGGACACGGAGACACTGGCCCAAAGGGTGTCGAAAAGGGCCAAGGCCTCGATGGGCGACAAGCCCCCGGTGGGTACTTCGTGTACGCCGGTGTTGGTGGTGAGCAGCCCGGATAGCAGCCCCCGACGCAGCCCTCGCTTTAGCACCCAGCATGAGTCGATCACTCACTCCTCCATTTATGAGCATTGGGGTGTGAATCCTTGATGCTGATCTTGCCGGGTTTGTAGGAGAAGAACGGCAGCAGGAGGAGCCGCCGAGGGCCACCCGCAACACACCGCCCCCTTGACTACCCCGCCCTGAGGGGCATCCCCGGCAAGGGCATCCATCATCGAGCCACGCATATGGAGGAGGAGGAGGCGAACTTGGGTGACGGGGGTTCTGCCCCATCAACGAATGCTGGCGGGGAGGGCGCCATTTCTTCCCAGCCCGGTGTGGGTAAGTCGTTTGTTTCCCGTCCCTGTTCTTTCTTCTTCTTTTTGAACCTCGACCTTGGCTCCGCCTCATTCCCCTTCTTGGTATCCAGACCCTTCGTTGGCGGACCGTGAGGACATTGACACCGTCATCGAGGAGGTTGCCAGGGACGTTGAGGCTGAGGCCGACAAGATCGTCACGGAGGAGGCCGCCAAGGCCGACGTGGAGGATGCCGCCAAGGGGCCTGCTGGGGAGGCCGGCAAGGCCGCTGCCTAGGAGGGGGTGGTTGACGACCAACCTTCCTCCTCTACTGCCTCTAGCCCGGGCAAATACTTGAAGGTGGGTGACGACCTGTTCGTCCACCTCCCAGGGACGGTGAGCACCAGGGCGCCAACCGAGGGGGAGGTGTGTGATGATGAAGTGCTCGCCTCCGCTGGGCTCCAGGTTGTTGATGAACCGAGCACGGGCGGCGGTGGTTCCCAGGAGGAGCAGCTCCTCCTAGCCATGAGCGCCAACTTCCAGAGGCTCCAGGCACTCCATCGGGCCCGCTAGGACAAGGTAAAATCCAGGATGGAGGCGGTAGACAAGGTGGGGGCGGCTTTTGAGGATCGCTTCGCTGAGACACAGGTCTGGTTCGGCGAGGCCATGGATGAACCGAGGGCCGCGTAGGGTGAGCTGGAGGAGCGTAGGCGGGAGCTCATCCTGAAGCAGGCCAATATCGAGAAGCCCCAGGAGGTGGCGAAGGATCAGGCTGCCACAGACGAAGCTGCCCGGCAACAGCAGCAGGCCCTGCTGAACTCCAAGGAGGAGGACCTTGCCGCTCGTGAGAAGGCGCTCGCCGCCACGCTCCATGGCAAGGGCGAGGAGGTCAAGAAGCTCGTCGTGCAGCGGAACCTGGAGCTGGAGCAGAGGCACAAAGAGGCACTTAGTGCTCAGGCCCTGGTCCATGCCGACAAGGTGAAGGAGCTGGAGCTAGAGTGGGAGGAGCTGAAGAAGGTGGCCTCAGATCTGACGAAGGAGAGGGACACGGCCAACCGCACTCTTGCAGATGAGCAGGTAACTCCGACAAGGACAAGCTGCTCATCAAGGCCAACGACTCCATCAACGACCTGAGGTTGAAGCTGAACGGCTTGGAGGGGAAGCTTTCGGAGGCCGGGGCTCGTGAAGAGACCCTGAACAAGGTCCTGGAGGATGAGAGGCAGCTACGGAGGAATGACACCACCGAGCACAAGGAGTACGCGGAGGGCGTAAACCTCTGGATCAGCCGCCTCGTCGATGTTGGCGGCAGGATCACCACGAAGCTGGCTGCCATGGGGATACCGAATTTCAGGTACTCCCAGGAGCCGAACATGAGCCCCAATGCCAGGCTGACCCTGTTCTTTGAGGGCGTTCTCGAAGCGTTGGAGTGACTCCGCTCCAATCAAGCAACCTATCTGACCAATGAGTCCCGGAGGCTCTGCCGGGGCGCCCTGACCAAGGTACTCACCAAGTGGCATTCTGGAACCCCGGCGCGACTTCGTCGACGCGCTGGAGAGCTTGCCGGAAGGGATGGACCTCGCGGCACTCAGGGAGCGTATCGAGCCCATCATCAGCTGCGTCGACGGAGTCGAGAGAGTGGAGGGACATTGCTGGGACTAGCTACCCCGTTTCTCTTGCCGCTGCAAGTTCATGGCCAAGACAATTTTTATCTTAAGTTAGAATCGCAACAACTATTGATGTAATGTAACTCTGCAGTACTATAATATGAAACATGCTATCTTCCTGTATCGATCTTTCTTTGTACGTATACACCCTACGCCCAGTAGGATAGGTTCGCCGGCGTGTAAACCCATGCTATGGCGCTTTGAGGATGGATCCTTAGCAGCCTGCCAGGGCGTGCTTGCTCCCGGACGAACCACCTTGCCGCTCTCAGCGCGGCCGCTTGAAAAATTGAGCGTACTCGAAACAGAATAAGGACATTGCTAATAGCGAGCAGGTCACCTCATCGTTCTCAGCGCGGCCGCTCGAACTGTTGAGTGGGCTCGAAACAGAACAAGGGCGTTGCCAATAGCGGAAGGGTCCCATTGCGTGCAGGTTTTTCCATACAAAGAGCAAGATCTTTCGAGGAGCATAACCTTATATTAAAAAGAAATGCTCAAAGTTCTGCGTGACTTAGCTTTTTACGACAACGTAGACGGTCGCTGCGGCTATGGACGACACCAGAGCGCGACTGATTGACGTCGCCTTCTCTTGAGCCATCGTGACGAGGGAGTCGATAAGTTGACTCCAAACCAGATTTTCATAGCTTGCGCCCCCTACCTGGCGCGCCAAAGTTGTCGGGGGAAACAACACCTATGGGACCACGAAGAATCCCTTTTGCTATGGTTGGCAGGCGCGGGGCTATGGAAAGAGCGGGTTTGAGGGATCAACACGGGGGGATTATCCAAGTTCAGGCCGCAAGTGATGCGTAATACCCTACTCCTGCTGGTTTATGTTTATCTGGTGTTTTTGGACTAGCTACAAAGTGTGTAGGGTCCAAAAAGTTTGAATCCTCCCTCGGTATGCCGCAGGCCTCCTTTTATAGTCAAAAGGGGCTGCTAGAGTGTCACATAGGAGGAGGAAAGTTGTCTAGTAGTCGAGTCTATCTCCTGGCACCGTAGGACAAACGCATTTAATGCGCTGCCATGTGCCCTTCTTGCTTTATCGGGGATGGCAAGGAAGCTCGTCCCAGCTGTCGCCGCCTCGCCTAGCTTCGAAGCGTGTCGAGCCGACGAGGCGTGTAGTGCCACGCTGGATGGCTGGCTGCTGAGTTGGTGCGGGGGCAGAGTCTTCACGAAGATCTGCATGCCACCACGCAGGTGCTTGCTAAGTTGGCCTGGAAGCCACACGTCGCCACATAGGTGCCTGCCTAGTTGGTGGGCTGGCATCTGTGTGGGAATGGCGGTGGAGCCTTGGCAGGTGGGGGCCTGGCTCTGGCCCCGCGGATTTCTTTGGCGAGAGTCTTGCCGGGGCCCCGGCAAGGGTCTTGTCGCGGTGTCGTGCGCATCCTTGCCGGGGGGTCTCATGGGTATCTTTGGCATGAGCCTTGCTGGGGCCTCGTGGGCATCCTCAGCAAGGAGCCTTGCTGTTGTCTTGTTTCTTGGTTCCTATCTAGGCCTCATAGGCCCTTTGTCTTCACAAAGTTCTGCATGCCACCATGGAGGCGCCTCCCGAGCCTTGCTTCCGATGTGGTTGATGGCATTGGGACTCTTAGACTTGAGGGTGGCGGCCTTGTTGGTGTGGTTCAAGTCGCGTGTAACATCCCAAATTTTCAATTTGGAATGTTATACATTAGAGCATCATGCATATCATATTTTATTTTTGCATTTTAGTTGATCCTAGAAATTCTACGCAACTCAATGACCCACGGAGAGAGTTGGGGATTTCGTTATTTTCATATTTGTGTTCTCTCAAATTTTGAGAATAGGATCATTTGATTTTATTTATTTTATCATCAATTATTTCTATTACAAAAATATGAGAGAGGGAATAAAATGAATTTCCCAAAATAAAGAAATATTGAGGATTTAATAAAAAAATCAAATAAGATTTTATTTCGGAGTTTTTCGGTGTTTTATTTGAATTTAGGAAAAAAGTGTGTTTTCAAAATTGCATTTAGGGCCCAAATAAATGTTCACCTTGTGCGGCTTGATTTTAGAAGCCTGTGAAAATTTATTTCGGAATTTTTGGAGTCCGTTTAGTATTTCTTTTTATTTTTCTTCCGAGTGGAATAATTAAAAAAACGAACCGACTTCGGGCCTTACCCGAGCGGGACACCGCCCGGCGGCAGCCTTTAAATAGCGCCGCCCCGAGCCGCCCCAGCCCCTCAGCCCCGCCTCGATCCGCGCGCGCCGCCGGAGCCGCCGCCGCCGCCTACGATCCCGTCGCCCGAGGTTCGTCGCCCCTCGATTTCCGTGCCGAAAAAAAGAGAGAAAAAAATTCAGTGTTCGTCGTTTTTCTTTTTCTCGGATTAAATCCGCGATTTTTCTGATCGCGATTCCTGATCCGATTTTCCTTTTAGTTTAACTTTTCGCTCGTTTATCAGTATCAGGCGATTCAAACGCCTAGAGTTTCGTCTCGAAACTCTCTATCCGTTTAACCAACTTAAACAAGATTTTGCTACTGTAAAATTTGCCCTAGATCCAGATTACTAGAACGACGTTGTTTTCTTTCGCCGTTCGTCTTTCATTGCTTCGTTCGATTTGATTCTTTTTTCCAACCGGAGTTCTTAAGTTGAACCTTCTGGTTAGATCTCTTATTTGCGTTTTACCTGTGCATTAGATGAGTACTTATTGTATGCTTGTTTGTTTGTCTGCGATAGAATACCCGGAGTGCGCCGCCTGTTACTTCGAATCGTTAGGTTTCACGGATCATCAGCAAGGCAAGTAACACTTTGATCATACCTTTTCTACTACCCAGTTTTATTGCATTAGATCAATCCTCACACATTGCATGATTAGGATCTAATTAAATTGTGGGATGGGAAGTAGATGAGGTAGTACCTATTACCTGTTTATTATCAAACCTTTGGGAGTTACTTCTACGTTTGCTTATTATGCCATGCTATGCTAGTAGACGTGGATTGGGTGAGTGATATCCATGACAGATGTGAGATTGTTAATTAATGGTTTATCTAAGGTGGCAACTTAAACACACATCTGGGTGGATTGAGGCACCTGGGTATTCCAGGACTTGCCTGTTTTCTTTTGGACCGCCACCCAGGCTCAAAGGGATCATGAGACTATTCATACTAGAAACTTCCGTGTGCAGCCACAAGCTATTATGGGCTCTAGCATAGTTGACTAAGTTGTGCGAACTCTTACAGTGGTAGACTAGCAGATGTAGGGGATGTAGGTGGTACGGTCTACCCGATCGTAAGGTGCTAGCGCTTCTGAAAGACTATGTCTCGGTCATCCGTCTTCTCAAACACCATGTAGTGCGAGAAACCAAACGGAGGCGATCGAGTCTTGTGGGGAAAAGTGCGCAAACCTCTGCAGAGTGTAATAAACTAATCATGGTTAGCCGTGTCCCCGGTTATGGACATCTTGAGTATCTAGTACTTGGATTATCATGTGAATCTCAACATGTTACTCTAAATTAATTTTGTTGGGTTATGTTTAATGATGATGCTTAATTGGGATTGAGAATGCTGTCAACCATTCTCAATGTTTAACAACCACCATGATAGTAATTAAATTTATTCCTTTGAAGTAGGGAAAAATTGGCTTTACGCAAAACTGTAACCATAGAGCTTTCCACCAGCCAAATATGCATATAGTATAGCTGTTTCATTCCATTATTCTCTATGTGTTACCTTGCCAGCATATTCCATGTGCTGACCCGTTTTCGGGCTGCAACGTTAATGTTGCAGACTTTTCAGACGACGATTAAGGAGTTTTTAGGTCGTGGTTCTATACTCAGTGATGCCGTTGGAGTTGATGGACTCACTTATCTTCCAAGCCTTCCGCTGTTATCGTTATTAGATGGCCTTAAGCCATATGTATTGTAATAAGTTCTCTTCTGAGACACTCGATGTAATAAGTGTGTGATTGCTACTCTGCTATAAATCCTCCGAGTACTGTGTGGTGTCAGCATTACTGATCCAGGGATGACACCGGAGCACAGAGATCAGACTGTTTGAGGTCTGGTCGCTACAGAGATGGTATCAGAGCACACGCTGACTGTAGGACACGACCACTAAGCTAAAGACCTAGATCACTATCCATTCTCTTCTCTTCTGACCTCTCATCTTTTCTACTCTTTAGGATGGCGGATGCAAGGAACAAGTTCACGCAACCGGATGAAGATACACCCTTTGGACGTCACTTGAAGGAAGTCACTAGATACCTGAACATAGGAGTACCAAGTTTCACCGGAACCTACAACGCCACTTTACCTGAAGAAGAGCGCTGGATGATTCAAGTTCAAGTTCCAGGAAGGACGTTCATGCCAGTCACTGAGCCCATAGAGTTTTCTTTTGATGCACCAACTTGGAGTCTAGGAAAGAGCATGGCAGCTCACATCGCCATGGGACGCATTGGAGAAGTTTACCGCAATGACCTCAAGAATACAATCTACCAGATTTGTGGGCGCCGAGATGAGCACTGGGAGATGATCAGCACCAGGAAGGATAGGTCAATCGCAGCTTTTATCCAGGAGTTAAACCAGCACATTCGACGACAGGAGAACCAGATGTGCGCCGACATGATAGATCTAAAGAAGGCTAAGACTAGAATCAAGGAACTGGAGGAAGAACTCAAAGGCTACACGTGAAGATTATGAAGAAGAAATTGAAGTATTGGTGGACAAGAATGACGATCTGATCAAGAAGATTGGAATATTTATGGGAGACCCTACGCCAGTAGATGAAGACAAAGAACCCCAGGAAATTAGCCCGGAAGACTACATCATCATCGACGGCACCGAGTCGGAAGTAGATAGTAGCGATGATGACTATGTTGATGAAGCTGGAGCAGATATCATGGAGTCTGCAACCGTAGAATATTTCTAGTAGACCACCTCATTAGTAGTAGTAGTCCACCATGTAAATATAGTAGTCCGAGCACTTTTGTGATAGATAGATCGATTGTATGCCCTTGTTTGATTGATTGAAGTGAATTGTTTGCTTTTGCCTCATGTGCATATGGGTAGTGTTTTCTCTTTAGACCCCCTCTATTCTTATATCTCATCTTTTCTAAACCCTCAGATGCCTCCGAGACGTGACACCGGATTTGCCTTCCCACCGGAGCTCACCCAGTTGATCCAGCAGCAGAACACATTGATGCAGTTGCTAGTCCAGAATCAGAATCAGGGGAACAACAACAACAACCCACCACCACCACCACCTGTTGACCACTTAGCCCGTTTTCTTAGGCTGAATCCGCCGGTGTTTTCCAGTAGCACCGAGCCGATAGTAGCAGATGATTGGCTCCGCAAGACAGCTAGGGAGTTGACCACAGCAGGATGCACAGATGCGGAGAAGGTGAAGTTTGCCGCACATCAGTTAGAAGGACCCGCAGCATCATGGTGGGAGAATTTCACAGCCACTTTCCCTGTCGACACTGTCACATGGGACCAGTTTCAGCAGGCTTTTCGTACTGCCCATGTTTCAGCAGGAGCTATGGCCATGAAGAAGCGTGAGTTTCGCAACTTGCGCCAAGGAGGAAGGACAGTTGGCCAGTATGTGGAGGAATTTAGTAAGCTAGCATGTTATGCCCCAGATGACGTCGCTACGGATGCAGCTAAGCAGGAGAAGTTTCTGGAAGGACTGAATGATGAGCTGAGCATGCAGTTGATGGTAGCAACCTTCAACAACTACGAGGAGTTGGTAGATCGTGCTCTTATGATTGAAGGGAAGCAGCAGCAAATTGAGAATCGCAAGAGGAAGTATGGACAAGGAAAGTACAATTTAGGAGCTCAGCAGAAGCCACGTTTTACCCCTAGACCGGGAGGACATTTTCAGCATACCCATGGAGGAGGTAGCTCGCACAATCACAATGGCACCAAGAACGGAAATGGCAATGGAGGAAACAACGGCCAGAACCGCACCAACCCATCAACCCCAGCCAAGGACCTAAGCCAAGTCACTTGCTTTAAGTGTTCAAAGACCGGACACTATGCCAATGAATGTCCTGAATTACAAAATGGAAATAGCAATGGAAGTTCTGGGAAGAAGCCGAACCCTTTTAACAGGGGACAAGTGAACCACGTTAGCGTGGAGGAGGTTGAAGCTCAGCCCGATGCAATAATAGGTAAGTTTTTGGTTAAGTCATTTACTGCACTCGTTCTTTTTAATACTGGCGCATCGCATTCATACATCTCAAGGGGATTTGTGGATAAGTATAACCTACCAACCCAATCCCTTAGGTCACCCATGTTAGTAACCTCGCCCGGAGCAGAGTATGTGGCTAGTCTATGGTGTGATCGGTTACCATTAAGGATTGGTAACTATGTTTTTCCCTCAGACATAATAGTATTGGAATCTCAAGGATTGGATGTGATATTAGGCATGGATTGGTTATCAAAGTATGAAGGGAATACTGAGTGTGCTAGTAAGTCAATTTTTCTTACCACACCAGAAGGGAGAAGGATCAAGTATGTATTCCGCATGTGCCAAAGATGACTCAAGTAAATTGTCTAACAGGAGTTGTGCAGGAGGAAGTACCAGTGGTAAGGGATTTTCCCGACGTATTTCCAGAGGAGTTGCCAGGCATGCCACCGGATAGAGATATTGAGTTTTGATTGAGCTATTTCCAGGCACTGGGCCAATATCAAAGAGACCATATAGGATGCCAGCAAAGGATTTGGTGGAAATTAAGAAGCAGATTAAGGAGTTACTGGATAAAGGATATATTCGCCCAAGTTCTTTGCCTTGGGGATCGCCAGTACTTCTGGTGGAGAAGAAAGATGGATCGTTAAGGATGGTTGTTGATTATCGAGGATTGAATGAAGTAACAATCAAGAACAAGTACCCACTACCAATGATCAATGATCTGTTCGATCGATTGCAAGGAGCTAAGGTATTTTCCAAGATCGATCTGCGATCAGGATACCACCAGTTGAAGATTCGAGAACAGGATATTCCGAAGACAGCTTTTACCACCAGGTATGGGCTGTATGAGTATACCGTTATGTCATTTGGTCTGACTAACGCACCTGCCTATTTTATGAACATGATGAACAAAGTGTTTATGGAATTTTTTGGATAAGTTCGTCGTAGTGTTCATTGATGATATCCTGGTTTATTCGAAGAATGTAGAGGAACACAAGGAGCATTTGCGTTTGGTAATTGGAAAGCTCAGAGAACATCAATTATATGCCAAGTTCAGCAAATGTGAGTTTTGGTTGAAGGAAGTAGGATTCCTCGGACATGTTATATCTGGAGAAGGTATAGCAGTAGATCCCGCTAAAGTTGAAACCGTGACCAAGTGGGAAGCCCCAACAACAGTTGGAGAGATCCGGAGTTTTCTTGGACTCGCAGGATACTACCGGAGATTTATTGAGAATTTCTCAAAGATTGCGAAGCCTATGACTGAGTTGTTGAAGAAAGATATCAAGTTCATATGGACAGAGGAATGTGAGGCTAGTTTCCAGGAGTTGAAGAAACGCTTGGTTACCTCACCAGTGTTGATTTTGCCAGACCAGACCAAGGATTATGAGGTGTATTGCGACGCTTCACGTCGAGGACTTGGAGCAGTGCTTATGCAGGAAGGGAGAGTTGTTTCATATGCCTCAAGACAACTGAAGCCTCATGAGTTGAATTATACTACGCATGATTTGGAGTTAGTAGCCGTAGTGCATGCATTGAAAACATGGAGACATTTCCTCATTGGAAATCATTGTGAGGTGTACATGGATCATAAGAGTTTGAAGTATATTTTCACATAGAAGGAGTTAAATCTCAGACAAAGGAGATGGTAGGAGCTTATCAAGGATTATGATATGAAATTGCATTATCACCTCGGAAAGGCTAATGTAGTAGTAGACGCATTAAGCCGCAAGAGCCATGTCAATACGTTAATGACGGGAGAAATACCAAGGGAGTTAGCCGAAAATCTTCGTGAACTATGTTTGGAAATAGTTCCGAGAGGCTATGTAGCAGCATTGGAGATTCAGTCAACTTTGATGGATAGAATCAGAGAAGATCAGAAAGCTGACAAAGAGATTGCCGCTATAAAGCAGAAACTGAGCAAAGGAAAAGCTAAAGGATTTCGTGAGGATGAGCATGACACCCTATGGTTTGAAGACCGCGTTTATGTGCCCAAGGACCCGGAGATCAGGAAGTTGATTTTGCAAGAGGCACACGACTCACCGTATTCAATTCACCCAGGAAATACCAAGATGTATTTGGATTTGAAGGATATTTTCTGGTGGACCGGAATGAAGAAGGATATTGCGGAGTATGTAGCAGTTTGTGATGTATGTCAGAGAGTAAAGGCAGAGCATCAGAAACCAGCAGGATTGTTACAACCATTGCCAATACCCGAATGGAAGTGGGATAAGCTAGGCATGGATTTTATCACGGGATTACCCAGGACTCGTTCAGGCTATGACTCGATTTGGGTTGTAGTAGATCGATTGACGAAAGTAGCTCATTTCATCCCAGTAAAGACCACTTACACTAGTGCTAAGTTGGCAAAAATATACATGACCAGGATCATATGTCTGCATGGAGTTC
Source organism: Triticum aestivum (assembly GCF_018294505.1). Taxonomy (NCBI): domain Eukaryota; kingdom Viridiplantae; phylum Streptophyta; class Magnoliopsida; order Poales; family Poaceae; genus Triticum; species Triticum aestivum. The sequence continues at coordinate 247,584,374 of NC_057806.1, read as the reverse complement.
CAAGGAGTATCGTATCAGATAGAGGAACCCAGTTTACCTCAAAGTTCTGGAAGCAGTTGCACGAAACTTTGGGTACCAGGCTAGAATTCAGTACAGCTTTTCATCCACAGACAAATGGACAGACCGAGAGAGTCAATCAGATTTTGGAGGATATGGTGAGAGCTTGTGCGCTAGATTACGAATCTAGTTGGGACGATAATTTGCCATATGCAGAGTTCTCTTACAACAACAGTTATCAAACCAGTTTAATGATGGCCCCTTTCGAAGCATTGTACGGAAGGAGGTGCAGGACACCGTTGTCATGGGACGAAGTTGGAGACCGCCAGTTGTTTGGACCTGACTTGATTAAAGAGTCTGAATGGAAGGTGAAGTTGATTCGTGATAGGCTCAAGGTAAGCCAGTCCATACAGAAAAGTTATGCAGATTCTAAACGAAAGGAGAAAGTTTACGAAGTCGGAGATAGAGCTTATCTTCGAGTATCTCCACTTCGAGGAACAAAGCGTTTTTGAGTTAAAGGGAAGTTAGCGCCACAATTTGTAGGACCATACCGAGTTTTGGAACGTATGGGAGAAGTGGCCTACAAGTTGGAATTGCCCGAAGGATTGTCAGGAGTACATGATGTGTTCCATGTTTCTCAGTTAAAGAAATGTCACGCGGAGATGGCTGACATACCGTTGAGAGACACAGTGCCTTTGGAAACTATTCAATTGGATAATGATTTGACCTACGAGGAGAAACCAGTCAGGATTCTCGAGTTTGCCAACCGAGTTACTCGCAGCAAGGTTATCAAGTTTTGCAAAGTTCAGTGGAGCCACCATGCGGAGGATGAAGCCACCTGGGAGCGAGAGGAAGATTTGCTCAAAGACCACCCTCACCTACTTTCTAGCCAACCCGAATCTCGAGGGCGAGATTCATCTTAAGGGGGGTAGGTTTGTAACATCCCAAATTTTCAATTTGGAATGTTATACATTAGAGCATCATGCATATCATATTTTATTTTTGCATTTTGGTTGATCCTAGAAATTCTACGCAACTCAATGACCCACGGAGAGAGTTGGGGATATCGTTATTTTCATATTTGAGTTCTCTCAAATTTTGAGAATAGGATCATTTGATTTTATTTATTTTATCATCAATTATTTCTATTACAAAAATATGAGAGAGGGAATAAAATGACTTTCCCAAAATAAAGAAATATTGAGGATTTAATAAAAAAAATCAAATAAGATTTTATTTCGGAGTTTTTCGGTGTTTTATTTGAATTTAGGAAAAAAGTGTGTTTTTCAAAATTGCATTTAGCGCCCAAATAAATGTTCACCTTGTGCGGCATGATTTTAGAAGCCCGTGAAAATTTATTTCGGAATTTTTGGAGTCCGTTTAGTATTTCTTTTATTTTTCTTCCGAGCGGACTAAAAAAAACGAATCGACTTCGGGCCGTACCCGAGCGGGACACCGCCCGGCGGCAGCCTTTAAATAGCGCTGCCCCGAGCCGCCCCAGCCCCTCAGCCCCGCCTCGATCCGCGCGCGCCGCCAGAGCCACCACCGCCGACGATCCTGCCGCCCGAGGTTCGTCGCCCCATGATTCCCGTGCCGAAAAAAAAGAGAAAAAGAATTTCGGCATTCGTCGTTTTTTCTTTTTCTCGGATTAAATCCGCGATTTTCTGATCACGATTCCTGATCCGATTTTCGTTATAGTTTAACTTTTCGCTCGTTTATCAGAATCAGGCGATTCAAGCGCCTAGAGTTTCGTCTCGAAACCCTCTATCCGTTTAACCAACTTAAACAAGATTTTGCTACTGTAAAATTTTCCCTAGATCCAGATTACTAGAACGAAGTTGTTTTCTTTCGCCGTTCGTCTTTCGTTGCTTCGTTCGATTTGATTCTTTTTGACCGGAGTTCTTAAGTTGAACCTTCTGGTTAGATCTCTTATTTGCGTTTTACCTGTGCATTAGATGAGTACTTATTGTATGCTTGTTTGTTTGTCTGCGGTAGAATACCCGGAGTGCGCCGCCTGTTACTTCAAATCGTTAGGTTTCACGGATCATCAGCAAGGCAGGTAACACTTTGATCATACCTTTTCTACTACCCAGTTTTATTGCATTAGATCAATCCTCACACATTGCATGATTAGGATCTAACTAAATTGTGGGATGGGAAGTAGATGAGGTAGTACCTATTACCTGTTTATTATCAAACCTTTTGGAGTTACTTCTATGTTTGCTTATTATGCCATGCTATGCTAGTAGACGTGGATTGGGTGAGTGATATCCATGACAGATGTGAGATTGTTAATTAATGGTTTATCTAAGGTGGCAACTTAAACACACATCTGGGTGGACTGAGGCACCTGGGTATTCCAGGACTTGCCTGTTTTCTTTTGGACCGCCACCCAGGCTCAAAGGGATCATGAGACTATTCATACTAGAAACTTCCGTGTGCAGCCACAAGCTATTATGGGCTCTAGCATAGTTGACTAAGTTGTGCGAACTCTTACAGTGGTAGACTAGCAGATGTAGGGGATGTAGGTGGTACGGTCTACCCGATCGTAAGGTGCTAGCGCTTCTGAAAGACTATGTCTCGGTCATCCGTCTTCTCAAACACCATGTAGTGCGAGAAACCAAACGGAGGCGATCGGGTCTTGTGGGGAAAAGTGCGCAAACCTCTGCAGAGTGTAATAAACTAATCATGGTTAGCCGTGTCCCCGATTATGGACATCTTGAGTATCTAGTACTTGGATTTTCATGTGAATCTCAACATGTTACTCTAAATTAATTTTGTTGGGTTATGTTTAATGATGATGCTTAATTGGGATTGAGAATGCTGTCAACCATTCTCAATGTTTAACAACCACCATGATAGTAATTAAATTTTATTTCTTTGTAGTAGGGAAAAATTGGCTTTACGCAAAACTGTAACCATAGAGCTTTCCACCAGCCAAATATGCATATAGTATAGCTGTTTCATTCCATTATTCTCTATGTGTTACCTTGCCAGCATATTCCATGTGCTGACCCGTTTTCGGGCTGCAACGTTAATGTTGCAGACTTTTCAGACGACGATTAAGGAGTTTTTAGGTCATGGTTCTATACTCAGTGATGCCGTTGGAGTTGATGGACTCACTTATCTTCCAAGCCTTCCGCTGTTATCGTTATTAGATGGCCTTAAGCCATATTTATTGTAATAAGTTCTCTTTTGAGACACTCGATGTAATAAGTGTGTGATTGCTACTCTGCTATAAATCCTCCGAGTACTATGTGGTGTCAGCATTACTGATCCAGGGATGACACTAGAGCACAGAGATCAGACTGTTTGAGGTCTGGTCGCTACAGAGATGGTATTAGAGCACACGCTGACTGTAGGACACAACCACTAAGCTAAAGACCTAGATCACTATTCACTCTCTTCTCTTCTGACCTCTCATCTTTTATACTCTTTAGGATGGCGGATGCAAGGAACAAGTTCATGCAACCGGATGAAGATACACCCTTTGGACGTCACTTGAAGGAAGTCACTAGATAGCTGAACATAGGAGTACCAAGTTTCACCGGAACCTACAACGCCACTTTACCTGAAGAATATCGCTGGATGATTCAAGTTCAAGTTCCAGGAAGGACGTTCATGCCAGTCACTGAGCCCATAGAGTTTTCTTTTGATGTACCAACTTGGAGTCTAGGAAAGAGCATGGCAGCTCACATCTCCATGGGATGCATTGGAGAAGTCTACCACAATGACCTCAAGGATACAATCTACCAGATTTGTGGGCGCCGAGATGAGCACTGGGAGATGATCAGCACCAGGAAGGATAGGTCAATCGCAGCTTTTATCCAGGAGTTAAACCAGCACATTCGACGACAGAAGAACCAGATGTGCGCTGACATGATAGATCTAAAGAAGGCTAAGACTAGAATCAAGGAACTGGAGGAAGAACTCAAGGCTACACGTGAAGATTATGAAGAAGAAATTGAAGTATCGGTGGACAAGAATGACGATCTGATCAAGAAGATTGGAATATTTATGGGAGACCCTACGCCGGTAGATGAAGACGAAGAACCCCAGGAAATTAGCCCGGAAGACTACATCATCATCGACGGCACCGACTCGGAAGCAGATAGTAGCGATGATGACTATGTTGATGAAGCTGGAGCAGATATCATGGAGTCTGCAACCGTAGAATATTTCTAGTAGACCACCTCATTAGTAGTAGTAGTCCACCATGTAAATGTAGTATTCCGAGCACTTTTGTGATAGATAGATCGATTGTATGCCCTTGTTTGATTGATTGAAGTGAATTGTTTGCTTTTACCTCATGTGCATATGGGTAGTGTTTTCTCTTTAGACCCCCTCTATTCTTATATCTCATCTTTTCTAAACCCTCAGATGCCTCCGAGACGTGACACCGGATTTTCCTTCCTGCCGGAGCTCACTCAGTTGATCCAGCAGCAGAACACGTTGATGCAGTTGCTAGTCCAGAATCAAAATCAGGGGAACAACAATAACCCACCACCACCACCACCACCTGTTGACATCTTGAGTATCTAGTACTTGGATTATCATGTGAATCTCAACATGTTACTCTAAATTAATTTTGTTGGGTTATGTTTAATGATGATGCTTAATTGGGATTGAGAATGTTGTCATCCATTCTCAATGTTTAACAACCACCATGATAGTAATTAAATTATATTCCTTTGAAGTAGGGAAAAATTGGCTTTACGCAAAACGGTAACCATAGAGCTTTCCACCAGCCAAATATGCATATAGTATAGCTGGTTCATTCCATTATTCTCTATGTGTTACCTTGCCAGCATATTCCATGTGCTAACCCGTTTTTGGGCTGCAATGTTAATGTTGCAGACTTTTCAGACGATGATTAAGGAGTTTTTAGGTCGTGGTTCTATACTCAGTGATGCCGTTGGAGTTGATGGACTCACTTATCTTCCAAGCCTTCCCCTGTTATCATTATTAGATGGCCTTAAGCCATATTTATTGTAATAAGTTCTCTTTTGAGACACTCGATGTAATAAGTGTGTGATTGCTACTCTGCTATAAATCCTCCGAGTACTGTGTGGTGTCAGCATTACTGATCCAGGGATGACACCGGAGCACAGAGATCAGACTGTTTGTGGTCTGGTCGCTGCATCGCCCCGGCAAGACTCTTGTCGGGGTCGTGAAGGCCACCCCAGCAAGGGCCTTGCCGGGGGAGTTTCACCTCGCCCCTCTGCTTCTTGTGCCTTCGGCTTGGTGCTGCTCTGGTAGTCATGGGCCTTTGCTTCCTCTTCTACGCCAAGCGTGGCTGCAGGCGCGTGGCTACGACTGCCCGCGCACAAGTAAAGGGGTACAAAAGGGACCCCTACTTTCGTACACCGACAAAAAGTTTTCCCTTTTGAGTCAAGCGATAATCCCTAAAGTATTCATGTTGGTCCAACGTTACTCCCATTATCAAGTTGAATTGGGTTTTCTCAGGATTATCAAAGTAGTGCATAATATTTTTCACATAACGAGTATTGAGGGTTTTAGGAGGTTCCCCATCTCCAGGAGTAGCAAGTACCACTATTTTTTTGGGTTATTCATTTTCCATATCCATAACTAAAGACAGAGAATAACTTAGAACAGGAAATAAAAACTACTTAGTGATAAAGCAAACAAGCGCACACGAGAATATTCACCCCATGCTATTGCTCCCTGGCAACGGCGCCAGAAAAAGGTCTTGATAACCCACAAGTATAGGGGATCAATTGTATCCTCTTTCGATAAGTAAGAGTGTTGAACCCAACGAGGAGCTAAAGGTAGAACAAATATTCCCTCAAGTTCTATCAAGCACCGATACAACTCGAGGCATGCTTGATGTTTGCTTTACCGGAAACAAGTATGAAACTATTTTGCAGGGATAAAACTACGAGTACTTTGCGAGAATAAAACTACATATAAATTGCAAGGTAATAAAAGAGGATAGCTTTTGCCAATAAGAAAGTCATTTGTCCCTATGCAATCGATAACAAGTACTGGTAATCATTCTTGTAATTTTATATGAGGGAGAGGCATGAGCTAACATACTTTATCTACTTGGATCATATGCACTTATGATTGGAACTCTAGCAAGCATCCGCAACTACTAAAGATCATTAAGGTCATGAAACCCAACCATAGCATTAAGTATCAAGTCCTCTTTACTCCCATACGCCATAACCCACCTATCCACGTTTAAGTTTCTGTCACTCTCGCAACACTGGCAATAAGAAAGCCATGAACATATTGCAACACCCTACAACGAGGGCCCCTCATTTGTCTGCGAGACGGAGGGCACCGTAGGACAGCACCATAAATGAAATATGCAATCATACCAACCAAGATCACGATTAACCCACATGACAAAAGGGATCTACTCAAACATCATAGGATAACCATAGATCATTGGGAAATAATATATGGAGTTGAGCACCATGTTTAAGTGGAGATTATAGCGGGGGGAAGAGGTGTTACACTGCTGCATAGAGGGGGAGAAAGTTGGTGTTGACGGTAGCAAGATTGTTTATGTAGATCGTTGTCCCGATCATTGCCCCGGTGGCACTCCGGCGCCACCGGAAGTGATGGGGAGAGATCCCCTCCTTCTTCTTCTTCTTCTTCTTCTTCCTTGGCCTCCTCCCTAGGTGGGAGAAGGATTTCCCCTCTGGTCCTTGGTCTCCATGGCGACAGAGGGGCAGGAGCCCCTGCGAGATTGGATCTCCCTCTCTATTCTCTTCTGTTTCGCGTTCCCCAGATCTGCCCGAAAACCGTTTCTTATATTCCCGGAGATCCGTAACTCCGATTGCGCTGAGATTTTAACACGACTTTTTTCCGGATATATGCTTCCTTGCGCCCAAAGTAGATGTCCAACTGACGTACGAGGTGGGCACAACCCACCACCGCGCGCTAGGGGCCTCTGGCGCACCCTGGTGTATTCTGCCCTGTGTGGGCCTCCATTTGCGGTGATTCTAACTCTCAAAAATCTCATATATTCCAAAATAATTCTCCGTAAATTTTCATCGCGTTTGGACTTTGTTTGATATGGATACTTAGCGATACAAAAACATGCAGAAAATAGGAACTGACACTTGGCACTGGATCAATAGGTTAGTCCAATAAATCATATAAAAATTTGCCAAAAGTATGTAAAACTTGTATAATATTGGCATGAAACATACAAAAATTATAGATACGACAGAGAAATATGAGATGCTTATGTGAATAAACCAACCTGATAAGCTTGAACCCAAATAGGAGAAGTACCTCTTCATAGGATACCCAAAAGAAACTGGTGGGTACACCTTCTATCACAGATCTGAAGGCAAGACATTTTTTTGCTAAGAATGGATCCTTTCTAGAGAAGGAGTTTCTCTCGAAAGAAGTGAGTGGGAGGAAAGTAGAACTTGATGAGGTAGTTGTACCTTCTCTCAAATTGGAAAATGATTCATCACAAAAATCAGTTCCAATGATGCCTACACCAATAAGTGAGGAAGTTAATGATGATGATCATGAAACTTCAGATCAAGTTACTACCGAACCTCGTAGGTCAACCAGAGTATAATTCGCACCAGAGTGGTACGGTAATCCTATTTTGGAAGTCATGTTACTAGACCATGACGAACCTACGAGCTATGAGGAAGCGATGATGAGCGCAAATTCCGCAAAATGGCTTGAGGCCATGAAATATGAGATAGGATCCATGTATGAGAACAAAGTATGGACTTTGGTTGACTTGCCCGATGATCGGCAAGCCATTGAGAATAAATGGATTTTCAACAGGAAGACGGATGCTGATGGTAGTGTTACTATCTACAAAGCTCGAATTGTCGCAAAAAGGTTTTTCGACAAGTTCAAGGTGTTGACTACAATGAGGTTTTCTCACTCGTATCGATGCTTAAGTCTGTCGGAATCATGTTAGCAATTGCCGCATTTTATGAAATCTGGTAAATGGATGTCAAAACTGCATTCCTTAATGGATTTGTTAAAGAAGAGTTGTATATGATGCAACCAGAAGGTTTTGTCGATCCTAAAGGTGCTAACAAAGTGTGCAAGCTCCGGCGATCCATTTATGGACTGGTGCAAGCATCTCAGAGTTGGAATATACACTTTGATGAGTCGATCAAAGCATATAGTTTTATACGGACTTGCGGTGAAGCATGTATTTACAAGAAAGTGAGTGGGAGTACTACAGCCTTTCTGATAAGTATATGTGAATGACATGTTGTTGATCGGAAATGATGTAGAATTTTCTAGAAAGCATAAAGGAGTGTTTGAAAGGATTTTTTCAAAGAAAGACCTCAGTGAAGCCACTTACATATTGGGCATCAAGATCTATAAAGATAGATCAAGACACTTGATAAGACTTTCAATGAGTACATACCTTGATAAGATTTTGAAGGAGTTTAAAATGGATCAGTCAAAGAAGGAGTTCTTGCCTGAGTTGTGAGGTGTGAAGTTGAGTACGACTTAAAACCCGACCACGGCAGAAAATAGAAAGAGAATGAAAGTCATTCCCTATGCCTCAGTCATAGGTTCTATGAAGTATTCTATGCTATGTACCAGACCTATTATGTACCTTGCCATGAATTTGTCCAGGGGGTACGATAGTAATCCAGGAGTGGATCACTGGATAGCGGTCAAAGTTATCCTTAGTTACCTAAGAGGACCAAGGAAATATTTCTCGGTTATGGAGGTGATAAAGAGTTCGTCATAAATAATTACGTCGATGCAAGCTTTTACATCAATCCATATGACTCTAAGTCTCAATTTGGATACATATTGAAAGTGGGAGCAATTAGCTAGAGTAGCTCCATGCAGAGCATTGTAGACATAGAAAATTTGCAAAATACATACGGATCTGAATATGGCAGACCCGTTGACTAAAGCTCTCTCACAAGAAAAACATGATCACACATTAGTACTTTTTGGGTGTTAATCACATGGAGAAGTGAACTAGATTACTAACTCTAGTAAACCCTTTGGGTGTTGGTCACATGGCGATGTGAGCTATTGGTGTTAAATCACATGGTGATGTGAACTAGATTATCGACTCTAGTGCAAGTGGGAGACTGAAGGAAATATGCCCTAGAGGCAATAATAAAGTTGTTATTTATACTTCCTTATATCATGATAAATGTATATTATTCATGCTAGAATTGTATTAACCAGAAACTTAGTACATGTGTGAATACATAGACAAAATAGAATGTCCCTAGTATGCCTCTACTAGACTAGCCCGTTAACCAAAGATGGTTAAGTTTCCTAACCATAGACATGTGTTGTCATTTGATGAACGAGATCACATCATTTGAGAATGATGTGATGGACAAGACCCATCCATTAGCTTAGCATAATGACCGTTAAGTTCTATTGCTATTGCTTTGTTCATCTCATATACATATTCCTTTAACTATGATATTATGCAACTCCCGGATATCGGAGGAATACCTTATGTGCTATCAAACATGACAACGTAGCTGGGTGATTATAAAGATGCTCTACAGGTATCTCCGAAGGTGTTTGTTGGGTTGGCATAGATCGAGATTAGGATTTGTCACTCCGAGTATTAGAGAGGTATCTCTGGGCCCTCTCGGTAATGCACATCATAATAAGCCTTGCAATAAATGTGACTAATGAGTTAGTTGCGGGATGATGCATTATGGAACGAGTAAAGAGACTTGCCGGTAACGAGATTGAACTAGGTATGGAGATACCGACGATCGAATCTTGGGCAAGTAACATACCGATGACAAAGGGAATAACATATGTTGTCATTACGGTACTACCGGTAAAGATCTTCATAGAATATGTGGGAACCAATATGAGCATCCAGGTTCCGCTGTTGGTTATTGACCGGAGAGGTGTCTTGGTCATGTCTACATAGTTCTTGAACCCGTAGGGTCCGCCCGCTTAACGTTTGATGATGATTTTGTATTATATGAGTTATGTGATTTGGTGACCAAATGTTGTTCGGAGTCCCGGATTAGATCACAGACATGACGAGGAGTCTCGAAATGGTCGATATGTAAAGATTCATATATTGGACGATGATATTCGGACACTGGAAGTGTTCCAGGGGTACAGGGTGCATATCGGGTCACCAGAAGGGGTTCCGGGCATACCCCCGACAACTACATGGGCCTTAATGGGCCAAGAGGTGGATAGACCAGTCCCTAAGGGGCTGGTGCGCCCCTCCCATATGGGCTGGCCAAATTGGAGTAGAAAAGGGGAAGGAGGAAAGGAAAAAGGGAATAGGATTCCCCCTTCCCCCTCTTCCCTTCCTAGTCTGAATAGGAATATGAAAGGGGGGAGGCGGAATTGGGAGGACCCCAAGTAGGATTCCTCCTACTTGGGGCGCCCCCTTGGCTGCCTCTCCTCCCCTCCAACCTATATATATGAAGGGGGCACTGCTAGAACACATACCAACAATTGTAAGCCATGTGCGGCGCCCCCCTCCGTAGTTTACGCCTTCGGTCATATCTTCGTAGTGCTTAGGCGAAGCCTTGTGCGGATCACTTCACCATCACCGTCACCACGCCGTCGTGCTGATGGAACTCTCCCTCGACACTTTGCTGGATCAATAGTTCGAGGGACGTCATTGAGCTGAACGTGTGCAGAACTCGGAGGTGCAGTACATTCGGTGCTTGATCGGTCGGAACAAGAAGTTCGACTACATCGACACGTTGTCAAAAGCTTCCCCTTTCGGTCTACGAGGGTATGTGGACACACTCTCCTCCTCTCATTGCTATACATATCCTAGATAAATCTTGCGTGAGCATAGGAAATTTTTGAAATTGCATGCTACGTTCCCCAACAAGCCCATCATGCTCAACCATTGATCCATTCATGAAACACACTCGCATATTAGCTACACCCAATACTCAAGTACGATCATATTGCCTCCTAGTTTGTGCTTTTATAAGAGAAGATGGAGACTCAAATTCAAAAATAAAAAATGCATAAAGTAAAAGAAAGGCCCTTCGCAGAGGGAAATAGGGATTTCTAGAGGTGCCAGAGCTCAAAGCAAAAAACTTAGAGATAAAAACATTTTGGGAGGTGTATCCATCCCACCAACGAAAACGACTTGGAGTTCCCAACACTTTTCATGCTAGATATATCATAGGCGGTTCCCAAACAGAAAATAAAGTTTATTCCTTTTTCCACCATAATTTCACTTTCCATGGCTAATTGTATCCACGGGTGCATTCCATACCAACACTTTCCAAGGAATTTTTTATTTGACAACATAAAGTAATAAATTCTTTTTTTTTTCATTTCGGGACTGGGCATCCCTAATACCTTTGCCTTACTCTCGTGCAATGACAAGTGAATAAACACTCATCATGAGCATAACACATCTAGCATGGAAAATATTAGCCACCCATCACCGCTCTGCGAGCCAAGCGAACACACAAACGAGAAGTTTATTTTGAAAATTAGAGATGACACATACAAATTTTCTTAGAACGACAAAATAATATCGCATATAGGTAGATATAGTGGAGTCATGTGGCAAAATTGGTTTAAAGGATTTTGGATGGACAAGTAGTGATCATACTTAGTGCAAAATGAAGGTTAGCAAAAGATTGAGAAGCGACCAACCGAGAAACAGATAATCTCATAACCAAACATTAAGCATAATTAACACTGAATAATGCACCACAAGTAGGATATAATTTCATTGCATGACTATTGACTTTTGTGCTTGCATAGGGAATCACAAACCTCAACACCAATATTCTTACTAAAGCATAATTACTCATCAAGATGACTCACATATCACATCATCATATCTCAAAACTATTACTAAGAATCAAGTTTATTTTGTCCAATGATCTTCATGAAAGTTTTTATTATATCCTTCTTGGATATCTATCACTTTGGGACTAATTTTCATGTGTTGCTTTTCATAAGTTCAAACAAATATAAGTGAAGATCATGAGCATAATATTTCTTTCTTTCTCTCAAATTAATTTAAGTGAAGCAAGAGAGAATTTCTTGAAAATTTTACTAACTCTCAAATAAATCTAAGTGAAGCAAGAGAGCATTTCTTCAAAAATACTAAGCACACCTTGCTCAAAAAGATATAAGTGAAGCACTAGAGCAAGTCCATAGCTCATAAAAGATTTAAGTGAAGCATAGAGAGCAATTCTAACGAGTCATGAAATAATTTTGGCTCTCTCAAATAGGTGTATCCATCAAAGGATCAAGACTTAAAACACAAAATAAAACACACAAAGACTCATGACATATAAGACGCTCCAAGCAAAACACATAGTATGTGATGAGTAAAAATATAGCTTCGAGTAAAATACTGATGGTCGTTAGAAGAAAGAGGGGATGCCACTCGGGGGCATCCCCAAGCTTAGTTGGTTGCTCATTTTTGGATAATAGCTTGGGATGTTGGGGCATCCCCAAGCTTAGGCTCTTCTACTCCTTATTCCTTCATCCATCGTAAGATAGCCCAAAACTTGAAAACTTCAATCACACAAAACTCAACAAAACCTTCGTGAGATCCGTTAGTATAAGAAAATAAATCACTACTATAAGTATTGTATCAAACCAACTCATATTTTGTTCTTGCATTATATCTACTATATTCCAAGTTTTCTATGGCAAAAACTCATCAAATAAAACCATAGAGCCATCAAAATAAGCACACAACGCAAAGAAAACAGACTCTGTCAAAACAGAACAGTCTGTAGCAATCTGACTATTTCGAATACTTCTATAACTCCAAAAATTATAAACAATTAGGAAGACCTGAGCAATTTTTATATTAATCTACTGCAAGTTGAATGGGTATTTTATCTCTCTCTCTGGTAAAAAAATGAGAATTATCGTCGTGAGCGCAAAAGTTTCTGTTTTTTCAGCAAGATCAAACAACTATCACCCAAGAAGATCCTAAAGGATTTACTTGGCACAAACATTAATTAAAACATAAAAACACAATCATAATAGTAGCATAATTGTGTTAACACTCAAAAACAGGAAGCGAAAAGCAAAAATAAATTTTATTCATTGGGTGGCCTCCCAACAAGCGCTATAGTTTTACGCCCTTAGCTAGGCATATGTCAATGATCTACGTTTTGTCATCCTTCTTCTTAATTCCCTTAGAGGTGTTTTAATTATGGGGTTTTGTAAACACAACATAAAACATATTATCCATAGAAACCTTAGCATTATTAAGTTGCCCATTGTCTTAACCACGTTGATTTTTGGCAACAATCCAAGAATAATGTTGATTAACATTATTAAAAACTTGTTGAATTACATCTAGGATTGGGACTTCCTTTTTAAGATTCTCATCAAAGATCTTATTGTCCCCAAGAAAATGTCTTAACGCATAATCACTATTGTAGAGTATTTCATCTATTACTGGTTTTTCATGATTCATACCATAAAAATCAAAGATCTCCCTAGCTTCCCGTATAATGTAGTCAAACTCCTTCATAAGAACGAGAGTGGCCAACCTTTTAGCCTTAGGATTCTTTATAATGGGGAGCTCAAAAAACAATATTTGCAAAGTAGGATGAGTACGGATAAATTTAGTCTCAAGTTTCAGAACTAGTGCTGAAATAGCATCCGCATAAGATCTAGTAGTTTTAAGTATAGGACCATCATCAAGACTTAGGTTTCCCACACAATTGAAAAATTCTTAGATACGTTCTTTTCCCATAACGTTCCCTTGCCCCAAAATAAAAGTTTTAGCATCCAGATTGCCTGTACATCCAACCTTAGGAGTTAGGCCATCATCTATTGGTGCCATACCAAAATCACTCATGATTGCAAGGAAAGGATAGATTTGACAAGAAAACGATGAACGGAAAAGATGGGCGAATAAAACGGCAAATTTTTGTGAAGTGGGGGAGAGGAAAATGAGAGGCAAATGTCAAATAATGTAAATTGCGAGAACATGAGATTTGTGATTAGGAACCTGGTATATGTTGAAGATCCACCCCGGCAATGGCGCCAAAAATTCCTTTTGATGTCGCTCGAAGCTACATCGGTATTTCCCCAAAGAGGAAGGGATGATGCAGCACAACGGCGATAGGTATTTCCCTCAGATATGAAACCAAGGTTATCGAGCCAGTAGAAGAACCAAGCAACACAACGTAAACAACCCCTACACACAAATAACACCCACTCGCAACCTGACATGTTAAAGGGGTTATCAATCCCTTCCAGGTAACGGCGCCGCAAATTGGTGTGTGGACGAGAGAAAGTTGTAATAGATTGAATAAATGGATTGCACATAAAATAAAGTTCAGCAAAGTATTTTTGTATTTTTGGTTTAATAGATCTAAAAATAAATGCAAAGGAAAAGTAGATCGCAAAGGAAAATATATGAGAAAGAGACTCGGGGGTGTAGGTTTCACTAGTGGATTCTCTCGAGAAAAATAGCAAACGGTGGGTAAACAAATTACTGTTGGGCAATTGATAAAACTTCAAATAATCATGACGATATCCGGGCAATGATCATTACATAGGCATCACGTCCAAGATTAGTAGACCGACTCCTGCCTGCATCTACTACTATTACTCCACACATCGACCGCTATCCAGCATGCATCTAGTGTACTAAGTTCATGGAGAAACGGAGCAATGCAATAAGAACGATGACATGATGTAGACAATATATATCTATGTAGATATAGACCCCATCATTTTATCCTTAGTAGCAACGATACATACGTGTTGGTTCCCCTTCTGTCACTGGGATCAAGCACCATAAGATTGAACCCACTACAAAGCACATCTTCTCATTGCAAGATAAATATATCAAGTGGGCCAAAAAAACCAAATATCGGAGAAGAAATACGAGGCCATAAGCAATCATGCATAAAAGAGATCAAAGAAACTCAAATACTTTCCTGGATATAAAAAGATAGATCTGATCATAAACTCAAAGTTCATCGATCCCAACAAACACACCGCAAAAGAGTTACATCATATGGATCTCTAAGAGACCATTGTATTGAGAAGCAAGAGAGAGAGAGAGGAGAGAGAGGAAGCCACCTAGCTACTAACTACGGACCCGAAGGTCTACAAAGAACTACTCACGCATCATCGGAAAGGCACCAATGGAGGTGGTGAACCCCATCCGAGATGGTGTCTAGATTGGATCTGGTGGTTCTGGACTCTGCGGCGGCTGGATGAATATTTCGTCAACTCCCATAGGTTTTTGGGAATGTTGGGGAATTTATAGAGCAAAGAGGCGGTCTGGGGGCCCCCAAGGTGGGCACAACCCACCAGGGCGCGCCTGGGCCTCCTGGCTCGCCCTGGTGGGTTGTGCTCTCCTCGAAGCACCCCCGAGGCGCAACTAGGGCCCATTATGTTCCTTCTGGTCCGAAAAAAATCTTCGTAAAGTTTCGTTGCATTTGGACTCCATTTGGTATTGATTTTCTGTGATGTAAAAAACATGGAAAAACAACAACTTCACTTGGCCCTATGTCAATAGGTTAGTACCAAAAACGATATAAAATGACTATGAAATGATTATAAAACATCCAAGATTGATAATATAATAGCATGGAACAATAAAAAATTATAGATACGTTGGAGACGTATCAAATACTCATGGTGACAATGGGGTATCGTATTGATTCACTTGATATATGTTTTGGCACTCAACTCGTGGATTCCCGAGGAGACATTGGGGTAACCTGTGCATAGGGGTTGATGCACGTTCTTGTCTTTGTTTCTCCGGTACAAATCTTGGGGCACTCTTTGAAGTTCTTTGTGTTGGATTTAATATTATGAATCTGAATTTGCTTTGGTGTTATTTAAGTACGAACTCTTGGTTAGATCGATCGGAAAGAATAGGTTTGCGTTATTTTAGTATGAACTCTAGGATAGATTGATCGGAAAGAATAGCTTTGACATGGTTTCGTACCCTACAAACAATTCCGTCTTAAGTTCTTCGCTAGATAGGAACTTTGGAGTGATTCTTCATTGCACGCTGAGGGATGGTTATATATGATCCAATTATATTAGCATTGTTGAGAGATTGGACTAGCGAAAGTACGGATCGTAGGCCTCATTTTCAAGCATTGCAATACCGTTTGTGCTCACTTTTGCTACTTGCTACCTTGCTGTTTTTTATTGTTCCTATTACACAAATCAATGTCTACTATGATTACTACACTTGTATCACCATCTCTTCGCCGAACTAGTGCACCTATACAATTTACCATTGTATTTGGTGTGTTGGGGACACAAGAGACTTTTTATTATTTGGTTGCAGGGTTGTTTGAGAGAGACCATCTTCATCCTACGCCTCCCACGGATTGATAAACCTTAGGTCATCCACTTGAGGGAAAATTTCTATTGTCCTACAAAACTCTGCGCTTGGAGGCCCAACACGTGTCTACAAGAATAAAGTTGTGTAGTAGACATCAGCACTTATGGTCACAACGGTATCAATATCTCATCAAATTTGATGAACAAGGAGATAAACATATGTGAGGACTAAACTGGACTAAATTAAAGATGGAAAATAAAACGTAATATTGTGATAATTTTGTACATCCAGATAAGATGCAACAATGCCCTATGCTCATGACAAACCACTTGGAGGTTCTGAATAAGACAAGCATACACGGAAGGAGGATCCATCTGGCAAGAAAGCACATAAAACGTAAGCGCTATTTATTCCAAAATAAAATGCACAGAAAAGATAATTCTAGAAATGGAAGGACCATACAATTTGAACAACCATTCATCTAAGTATCTCGAGAATTAAGGGTATGTTTATTCCACATACTAATGTAAGAAGAAAAAGATGACACCTAGAAATTCTTTATTCCAAATCATAATGCTAATAATTTGGCACATCATTATTGTACTACAAGATGAAGCAACAAAGTAGAGTAATCATGGTCTTCCACCCTTGTTTATCCATATCAAACTCCAAACACACATGATATAGCGGTCCCCAAAACTGAAGTATTATCCATTTTATACATGCCAACTAGTTTTATCAGGTAAGGAAGTTTAGCATACTAATAATTTGTTGCATTAAAATTTATAACACCAAAATATTTACCTATAACAAAAAAATTATTTACCTATATTAAATTAATGTTCCATCAAGTAGATGGCTCAAAATTTCTCCAAATACTCGCTTTGAGTTCCTACATTAAAAGTAGATAAGTCAAAAAATAGTTGCATGGATCACCTATTAGTTCATCCATATACTTAGGAGATGTATAACAAGTCATGTATTAAACTAAATTTACTGAACAATACACATTTAATAGTGATACGTCCATTTTGCATGATGTTGTCTTACTGTTATTTATAATGTTTTTATCCATAATAATGCTTTTTGGAGTAATTCTAATGCCTTTTCTCTCATAATTTGCAAGGAACACACTAAGTGGGAGAATTCCTGTAGTTGGAAATCTGGACCTGGAAAAACTACATCGGGCCACCTATTCTGCCCAACTCCAAATGAGCTGAAACTTTACGGAGATTTTTTATGGATTATTTAAGAAATACTGGAGCCAATAAACACCAAAGGGGGCTACTAGGTGGGCACAACCCACATGGGCGCGGCAGGCCCCCCTGGCACGCCCTGGTGGGTTGTGGCCTCCTCGGCCCACCTCCGGTGCCCATCTTTTGGTATATAAGTCATTTTGACCTAGAAAAAAAATAAGGAGAGGACTTTCGGGACGAAGTGCTACCACCTCGAGGCGGAACTTGGGAAGGAGCACTTTTGCCCTCCGGCGGAGCGATTCTGCCGGGGGAACTTCCCTCCCAGAGGGGGAAATCATCGTCATCATCACCAACAACTCTCCCATCTTGGGGAGGGAAATCTCCATCAACATCTTCACCAGCACCATCTCATCTCAAACCCTAGTTCAACTCTTGTATTCAATCTTGTTACCGGAACTATTGATTGTTGCTAGGGGGTAACTAGTAGTGTTGATTACATCTTGTAGTTGATTACTATATGGTTTATTTGGTGGAAGATTATACGTTTAGATCCAATATGCTATTTAATACCCCTCTGATCTTGAGCATGATTATTATTTGTGAGTAGTTACTTTCGTTCTTGAGGTCACGGGAGAAATCATGTTGCAAGTGATATGTGTTCGATTGTGGGGACCCCGACTCATAAGTCGTGATCACCGAATGCACATGTACAGTGATCCCAGAGATCAATGCTCACTGAACACACAGAAGCTGAATATCAAGAGTCTTACATCCATACATACCGTATTACACAAGTAGGACCATTATGGTCAAGTCTTGAGTAGAGCATCGCAGCGAAAATCTTCGTTGACAACTTGGACCCATGCCATCTGCCTTAACCCTACAGGCATTCTGACTGGGAAGCGTCCTAGCTCGCATGTTCGTCGCCAAAGAAATCTTCATCTTGCTCCTGTTCTTTCATGCCTGGCCGATAAAATACCAGTGGCAAGCCAATGAGTACTTTGAATGTACTCGCAAGCAACCCAAGGGTGATAACAGAATAATTATGCAAGGCACTACTGCTAGTTTGGCATTTTTGCGGAAATCTAGTTTTTCTCATGCAAGTATGATCAACATTTATCAAGGATACGAATGCGTCTACAACAAGTATCAGGAGGTTACAGACATCAACATCGAGAGAGAGTTATGAACAACTCATGCTCAAGCTCATCGTGACTTCCTCACGAATCACGTCAATAGATTTACCAAACCATGTTGTTTGTCAGAAACATATGGACGTAGTCTAAGCAGCAGCACCCAATTGTCCTTGACCGTGGACACGGCTATTCGAATAGTTTTACACTCTGAAGAGGTTGCACAGTTTACCCACAAGATCCAGGGAACTTCCGTGTCATCCACGACCCGCGGTACTTCAAGTACCCGGGGTAAGCACCCGATCACTATCTTTCCCTAGTCGACACTAACAAGCAGTCCACTCGTTGTTCCATATGCTCATGATGTACATCATATGTACGAGACTCACTCGAGATCGTTAACATCCGAGAGGGGACACAACGGTGTATCCGGTGCCCTGTGAAAACAGTCATGGCCGCCCTACCTGGCACGACCCCGTCCCGAGAGAGAGCACCAACTCTCCCCCGTCACTAGTAATGCGGGCTCCAAGCTAGTATCAGCCTAGGTAATCAATAATGCCCTTTCCCATACAAGGGTAGAGTGGTTGCGCATGTAAGGTTGGGACAGTCGACAAATCTTAAATCTAATCCGTCTCTGTAAACGACACTTTTATCGAGCCTCAGTACACTACCTCTCCACCAAGTAGTGACCTAGTTCATCATCATCTCCCAGGGGCATTAGTGGCACCCACTGGGCTGTTTGCAAGTATGTCAAACCACACCTATTTCTTTCCATGCATAACCCTGACCCACTTTGCGTAGCCATTTACTATAGCATATTTCTACAACCCACCAACACAACTCTAAGCAAGGGTAGAGTCATGAACAATGCAAGTATGAATGGAGTATGCAACGGAGGCAAGCCTAGCAAGGTTGCCATTCAAGGTATATCATGCACTTAGTGAAGCAACAAAAATGCCATCATGATGTAAAATGGTTCATCATGGTCAAAGGGCTGCTTGCCTGTTTTAACAAAGTCTTCGAGGTCTTCAAATATCTCTGGTCCAACTCCAAGCATTTCGTCTACTTCGTCAACTATCGTTGAAAGCAACCATAATAAGCAACAAAACAAGGCAGGAAATAAAAGTGCTCTAAAAATATTAATTTGACTTTAGGACATCTCTGGTTATATGAAAAATAACCAGAGTGGTTTCATTGGAATTGGGTCAGTGGATATTTCTAATCATTTTGATATGATGGAATCAAGGGGTTTATGGATTTGCAAGAAGTGTACAGAAATATATTTTTGAAAAATGAGCAAAGGCACCCATTTAACAAACCATGATTTTAGAAGCATCTGGGAGTTGGTTTCACTGGATTTGGAGTTCAAATGAATTTCCTATGAATTTGCAAAGTTGACAAATATGAAGAAATGGCTCATTATTTTATGTGGGACAAAAAGTATTAATAAAATATTCATAAGCTAAGTTCTGAACTTAGAAGCATCTAGGAATTTGAATCATGGCATTTGGATCAAATTTGAGCTCTCTGTGATTTTCTAAAGTACATCACAGAAATAGGAAAAATAGGATTTGATAAATATTTGTGAAGGAAATGCTTCTATAAAAATGTGACAATAGCACCCTGTGGTAGGGAATGATTTTAGAAACTACTAGAAATTTGAATCATCAAATTTGGAGTTAATTTGAATTATTTATGGAATTTTGAAGTTGACTGGAAAAAGAAAAAGACAAAGGATTTACCTAAATGGGCCGGATCTGGGCGGCGGTTGGGGTGCACCGGGCGAGATTTAGTGGCAGGGCGCCACTGGGCCGGCCCGGCGGCTCGGCCGCATGCGCGCAGGGGGCCGCGTCGGAGGCGGGTTCATCCTTATACGCCTCGGCGCGAGGGAGACGGCAATAGCGGAAACCGTCTCCACTTAAACGGGCGGGGCCCGCTGCCGACATAGCTGACCTGCGGGTCCCGCACCAACTCTCTCTCTTCTCCCGCCTCCTCCTTCTTCCTCCCGATAGGCAGAGGCAGGGGATAGACGGTGAGCTCGCCAGCGACGATTCCGGCCACTTCGCTGCGCCCGAGGCCAGGCCGGTGGTCTGGGCGGATGCCCCGTTCCACGCCGCGCCCATAGGTGGTTGCGCTGGACGCGGGGAGCGCCAGACTTGGGCGGAGCATCGGCCATGGCGGAGACCGGCGACGGTGAGGATGGGAACGGCGAGGCAGGCACGGGGAGGAATGACAGATGTTCGGGTGAGGCTCCTTGGGGCCATGGGGGTCCTATGGTATGGTTCAAGGGGAAGGAGAGGGTCGGGACGGCGCGAATTTTGGGGATGGGCGGCGGCTCGGCTCCGGCCATGGGAAGCGACGGAGCGGCTTTGGAGAGGAGATGGGTCCGGGAGAGTGTTTGGGGGGCGGTTAATTGAATGGTGACCTTGAAGGAGGTCGGGAGGGTCATATAGGGCGAGGCCGAGGTGCACCATGAGCGGAGCTCACGGCCGCGGCCCGGGGCATCGCCAGAGGCCAAACAGGCGCTCTGGTGCGTGCCTGGGGTGCTCGTGGGCGTGGTCCATGGCTCTCTTAAGGGAGAGGAGAAGGAGAGCGAGCTCGAGGAGGTCCCGCACGAGTGCAGCGACTGGCGGACGCGAGCGGTGCTCGGGCACGCGTGTCAGAGGTCGCCGGAGAGATAAGGAGGAGGGGCCGACCATCTTGCATGTCCCGGACGCCGAGGCGGCCTCGGGGGACACATGGGGAAGGCCCTAGGTGGTCAGAAGCCTCGGGCAAGACGCGGCTACAGTGCCCTGGTGCACTCTAGCGCGCTCCAGAGCACGCATATGGCTGGCATTGGCATCTTTTTGGCACCCAGGGCGTGGCCACTAGTGTCTAGGGGGTCAGGGGAGGAGTAAACAAATGGGTGGTGGCCTTGGGTGCCCTGGTGAGCCAATAGGAGAGGAGAGAGGTAGAAGAAGAGGGAGAGAGGGGCTGTCCAGGGAGGTAAATGGGGGTATTTTACCCCTCAATCATTGAGAAATGGCCAGGGGAGAGTTACTGGAGGTAGGAGAAGGCTAGGAGGAGCTGTGGTAAAAAGTTGAGCTCAAGGAGAATAGTGTAAGTGGTCAAAATGGTGATTTTTGAAAAGTGACAGAATGTGTTTGATGCAAATTTGGGCAAGCAAATTAACTCCACTTGACATGAGAATTAACAGGATCAAGTGTCACACATAATTGAGGTTGACCACCAAGTTTGAGTCCATTTGAAGAAAGTTGCCAATGTAACTTTGGTAAACCCTAGAAATCAGCAGAAATGGACTTTCCAAGATTTAGTCACGCAAATCTATTCTCCTTGATGCACCACTTAGTGTAGTGTCATAATTTGAGGTTATGAACATGTCCACAAAAGTTGAGATGAAAAGGAGAAAGTTGCCAATGTAGAGTTGTTCAAATTTGGTTCTGGACAGGAAGGGTTTTGGGGCACTTTGAGCAAGATAACATTCTCTCCAACTTGTGCCATTTGGTCTATATGAATAATTAGACCATTTGAGCATGTTCACAAGGTTTGAGAACATTTGTACATGTTTGGCAATGTAAAGTTGCTCAAACTTCAAAATGGACAGAAATAGTTTTGAGGAGATTTCATGGGGTTATACTATTCTCCATGACATGATACTTGTCAAGATCATCAAACATGTCATATGTGACATGCTAGAATTTTCTTGGAATGTTTGGAGAATATTTCCTTTGTAAATATTTTAAAAGCTTGAAATATCCAGAAAGGGTTTTTGAGGGATTTAACCAATATTTTGATCATGACCATGTGTTGAAACTCTTATATATGGACAATATATGTCCATTTAGTTTCCCTAGGTTTTACCAAATATTTTTAAAGCATTAAAATAACTTTAACCTATTAAAGACCATTTCTAGCCTAAAGAAAAAGCCTTTAAATAAAATAGGTAAATAACTTTTAAAATTATATTTTTGTGGTTTCTGGGTATCCTATATCTAATAGGAGTCAAATATATTTTTGGAAAGATTTTTATTGCCCTTAATTAAGTACTTGCAGTGCAAACCTCAATTCAGGGGTTTTTGGATAACTAATTTTAAAAAATACTATTTGGCCAAATTATTTTTGTATGTAATTGTTTTTATGTCCTATACACATGGCATGATCATTGGTTCAAGAGTTTGGAGCAAGGAGATGAAGTATAGGAGTTGGAGGATTTTTTTGATTTTTAGAGCACTTGCAAACAGTAGACAAAAACCAATCAAGGCAAGGTCCAAAACACTCAAAGTTTTTTTGTCAAACCACATTTTATCATTATTGTTAGCTTTAGTGTAGTGGCATGAAAATCAGGGTGTGACATCGATATTTTGATAGTATGTATGTTGTGATTTCCTTAGTGGTGTCATGTGAACGTCGAATACATGACACTTCACCATATTTGGGCCTAAGGGAATGCATTGTGGAGTAGTAAATAGATGGTGGGCTGCGAGAGCGACAGAAACATAAACCACAGTTTATGCACTATTCCGTAAGGGACCAATTGGATCCTTGAGTTTAATGCTATGGTTAGAATTTATTCTTAATACTTCTCTCATAGTTGCAGATGCTTGCGGGAGGGTTAATCATAAGTAGGAGGTTTGTTCAAGTAAGAACATCACCTAAGCACGGTCCACCCACATATCAAATTATCAAAGTAGCGAACACAAATCAAACCAACATGATGAAAGTGACTAGATGAAATTCCCATGTACCCTCGAGAATGCTTTGCTTATTATCAGAGACCGTTTTGGCCTATCCTTTGCCTCAAAAGGATTGGGCTACCTTGCTGTTTACTTGTTACTATTATCGTTACTTACTCGTTACAAATTATCTTGCTATCAAACTACTCGCTACTTACAATTTCAGCACTTGCAGACAATACCTTACCATAAACTACTTGTCATTTCCTTCTGCTCCTCGTTGGGTTCGACACTCTTACTTATCGAAAAGAGCTACAATTGATCCCCTATACTTGTGGGTCATCAAGTCTATTTTCTGGCGCCGTTGCCAGGGAGTAAATCGCCTTTGGTAAGTGGAATTCGGTAAGGAAACATTTATATAGTGTGCTAAAATTTATTGTCACTTGTTACTATGGAAAACAATCCTTTGAGGGGTTTTTAAGGGTATCTTCACCTCGTCCAGAACCACAATTAGCCACCCCTCAACCTACTGCACCTACTGAAAATATTGAATATGAAATTCCTTCGGGTATGATAGAAAAACTGCTAGCTAATCCTTATGCAGGAGATGGAACCGAACATCCTAATATGCACTTGATATATGTGGAACAAATTTGTGGATTGCTTAAGCTTGCAGGTTTACCCGGAGATGAGGTGATGAGAAAGGTTTTCCCTTTATCTTTGAAGGGAAAAGCATTGGCATGGTATAGGCTATGCGATGATATTGGATCATGGAATTGGAATCGTTTGAAACTGGAGTTCCACCAAAAAATTTATCCTATGCATCTAGTTCATCGTGATAAGAATTATATATATAATTTTTGGCCTCGTGAAGGCGAAAGTATCGCTCTAGCTTGGGGGAGGCTTAAGTCAATGTTATATTCATGCCCCAACCATGAGCTTTCAAGAGAAATTATTATCCAGAATTTTTATGCTCGGCTTTCTCGTGATGATCAAACCATGCTTGATACTTCTTGTGCTGGTTCATTTATAAAGAAGACTATTGAATTCCGGTGGGATCTTTTGGAAAGAATTAAACACAACTCTGAAGACTGGGAACTCGATGAAGGTAAAGAGTTAGGTATTAAACTTAAGTATGATTGTGTTAAATCTTTTATGGATACCGATGCTTTTCAAAAGTTTGGCACTAAATATGGACTTGGCTCTGAGATAGTAGCCTCCTTTTGTGAACCATTTGCTACTCATGTTGAACTCCCTAAAGAGAAGTGGTTTAAATATCACCCACTTATTAACAAAGAAATTAAAGAACCAGTACAAGTTAAAGAAGAAACTATACTTTATAATATTGATCCAGTTGTTCCTTCTGCTTTTATAGAGAAACCACCTTTTACTATTAGGATAAAGGAACATGCTAAAGTTTCAACTGTGGTTAACAAAAGCTATGTTAGAACACCTAAACCTGATGAACAAATTAGGGTAGAACCTAATGTTGCTATGGTTAAAGATCTCTTGGAGGAAGATATAGATGGGCATGTTATTTACTTCTGTGCAGAAGCTGCTAGAATTGCTAAATCCAAAAAAAGGGATAAAAATAGACCAGTTGTTGGCTTGCCTGTCATTTCAGTCAAAATAGGAGATCACTGTTATCATGGTTTATGTGACATGGGTGCTTGTGTGAGTGCTATCACTTACACTTTGTATCAAGAAATTAGGAAGGACATAGCACCTGCTGAGTTAGAATACATAGATGTTACTATTAAACTTGCTAATAGAGACACCATATCACCTTGTGGGATTATTAGAGATGTTGAAGTCTTGTGTGGGAAAATAAAATATCCTACTGATTTTCTTGTTCTTGGTTCCCCACAAGATGACTTCTGTCGCATTATCTTTGGTAGACCTTTCTTGAACACTGTTAATGCTAAGATAGATTGCAATAAACAAACTGTGGGTGTTAGCTTTGGTGATGATTCTCATGAGTTTAATTTTTCCAAGTTCAGTAGAAATCATCATGAAAAAGAATTGCCTAGTAAGGATTAATTAGTTGGTCTTGCTTCTATTGTTGTGCCACCTACTGATCCTTTAGAACAATACTTGCTAGACCATGAGAATGATTTACATATGCCTGGAATTAATGAAATAGATACGATTTTCTTTGAACAACGTCCTCTGCTTAAACACAATTTGCCTATTGAAACTCTGGGAGGTCCTCCTCCACCTAAAGGTGATCTTGTGTTTGAATTAAAACAATTGCCACATACTTTGAAATATGCTTATCTTGGTGAAAAGAAGATATATCATGTTATTATTAGTGCTAACCTTCCAGAACATGAAGAAGAAAGATTATTGATCTAAGGAAGCACCGAGATGCTATTGGATATACTCTTGGTGATTTAAAGGGCATTAGTCCTACTCTATGTCAGTACAAAATTAAAATGGAACCTGATGCTAAACCAGTTGTTGATCACCAACGTCGGTTGAATTCGAAGATGAAAGAGGTGGTAAGAATGGAAATATTAAAACTTCTAGAAGTAGGTATAAGTTATCCTATAGCTGATAGTAGATGGGTAATTCCTGTTCATTGTGTTCCTAAGAAAGGAGGTATTACTGTTGTTCCTAATGATAAGAATGAACTCATTCCACAAAGAATTGTTACAGGCTATAGAATGGTAATTGATTTTAGAAAATTAAATAAAGCTACTAGAAAGGATCATTACCCTTTGCCTTTTATTGGTCAAATGCTTGAAAGATTATCTAAGCACACACACTTTTGCTTCCTTGATGGATATTCTGGCTTTTCACAAATACCTGTTTCTCAACCTGATCAAGAAAAGACCACTTTCACTTATCCATTTGGAACCTATGCTTATAGACGTATGCCTTTTGGTTTATGTAATGCACCTGCTACCTTTCAAAGATGTATGACTGCTATATTCTCTGACTTTTGTGAAAATATTGTTGAGGTTTTCATGGATGACTTTTCTGTTTATGGGAAGTCTTTTGATGATTGTTTAAGCAATCTTGAGTGAGTTTTGCAGAGATGTGAACAAACAAATCTTGTCTTGAATTGGGAGAAGTGCCACTTTATGGTTAATGAAGGCATTGTCTTGGGTCATAAAATTTCTGAAAGAGGTATTGAAGTGGACCAAGCTAAGGTTGATGCAATTTAGAAAATGCCATGTCCTAAGGACATCAAGGGTATTCGTAGTTTCCTAGGTCATGCTGGTGTCCATAGGAGGTTTATTAAAGACTTCTCTAAAATTTCTAGGCCTCCCACTAATCTTTTGCAAAAGGATGTTCCTTTTGTTTTTGATGATGATTGTTTAGAAGCCTTTGAAACACTCAAGAAAGCCTTAATATCTGCACCTATCGTTCCACCACCTGATTGGAACTTGCCTTTTGAAATTATGTGTGATGCTAGTGATTATGCTGTTGATGCTGTTCTAGGAAAAAGAGTTGATAACAAATTGAATGTTATCCATTATGCTAGTAAAACTCTAGATAGTGCTCAAAGAAATTATGCTACTGCTGAAAAAGAATTCTTAGCACTGGTGTTTGCTTGTGATAAATTTAGACCTTATATTGTTGATTCCAAAGTAACTGTTCACACGGACCATGCTGCTATTAAATATCTTATGGAAAAGAAAGATGCTAAATCTAGACTTATTCATTGGGTTCTCTTGTTACAAGAATTTGACTTACATATCATTGATAGAAAAGGAGCTGAGAACCCCGTAGCTGATAATTTGTCTAGGCTTGAAAATGTGCTTGATGACCCACTACCTATTGATGATAGTTTTCCTGATGAGTAGTTAGCTGAAATAAATGTTGCTAATGGTACTCCTTGGTATGCTGAATATGCTAATTACATTGTTGCTAAATATTTACCACCTAGCTTTACATACCAACAAAAGAAAAAAAAATCTTCTATGATTTAATACATCACTTTTGGGATGACCCACATCTTTATAAAGGAGTAGATGGTATTATTAGACGTTGTGTACCTGAGCATGAACATGGACAAATCTTACAGAAATGTCACTCCGAGGCTTATGGAGGGCATCACGCTGGAGATAGAACTGCTCACAAGGTATTGTCGTCTGGATTTTATTGGCCTAATCTCTTCAAGGATGCTTGCAAGTTTGTCTCTTCTTGTGATGAATGTCAAAGAATAGGTAATATTGGTAAGCGTCAAGAAATGCCTATGAATTATTCACTTGCTATTGAACCTTTTGATGTTTGGGGATTTGATTGCATGGGACCTTTTCCTTCCTCTAATGGGTATACACATATTTTGGTTGTTGTTGATTATGTTAATAAGTGGGTATAAGATATTCCATCTAGTAGTGCTGATCACAACACCTCTATTAAAATGCTTAAGGAAGTTATTTTCCCAAGGTTTGGAGTTCCTAGATATTTAATGACAGATGGTGGTTCACACTTTATTCATGGTGCTTTCCTTAAAATGCTTGCTAAGTATGATGTTAACCATAGAATTGCATCACCCTATCATCCATAGTCTAGTGGTCAAGTTGAATTTAGCAACAAAGAAATAAAATTAATTTTGCAAAAGACTGTCAATAGGTCCAGGAAGAATTGGTCTAAGAAATTAGATGATGCACTTTGGGCCTATAGGATAGCTTATAAAAATCCTATGGGCATGTCTTCTTATAAAATGGTTTATGGAAAAGCTTGCCATTTACCTCTTGAGTTAGAACATAAAGCTTATTGGGCGGTTAAAGAACTCAATTATGATTTCAAACTCGCTGGTGAAAAGAGGTTATTTGATATAAGCTCATTAGATGAATGGAGAACCCAAGCTTATGAAAATGCAAAGTTGTTCAAAGAAAAAGTTAAAAGATGGCATGACAAAAGAATCCAAAAGCGTGAGTTTAAAGTTGGAGAATATGTTCTTTTGTACAACTCTCGTTTTAGATTTTTTGCAGGGAATCTCCTCTCGAAATAGGAAGGCCCCTATGTCATCAAGGAGGTTTACAGGTTTGGAACCATCAAAATAAATAATTTTAAGGCACTAACCCGAAAGTTGTCAACGGGCAATGAATAAAGCATTATATCTCAGGTATGCCTATTAATGTTGAAAGCAATATTGTCCAAACTTTGACACCGGAAGAGTAAATAAAAGAGTCCTTCCGGAACACTCTAGAATCATGAAAATAAAGAGGTTCGTGATACGGTAAGTAAACAGACTCCAAAAAATCTGCAAAAATATTTTTTATCAGTTTTGGAATATTTTAAAATTTTGGAAATAAAGAAACTCCCAAGAAGCGTACTGTGGTGGGCACAAGACACCAGTGAGCGCCAGGCTTGCCTGGCGCGCCCAGGTGGGTTGTGCCCACCTGGGACACCTCCCGTACTCCATTTTTCTACCATATACTTGTCCTGCAAGATACAAAAATCTATATATACTTCCCGAACCTGTTAAGCACCGTATCATGGAGAAATCCTATGTTCTCTTTTTCCTTGTTGTTTTCTGTCAGATTCCATCTAACATGGCTTCTTCAAGCTCCTCCAAGGACAAGATCTCTCCTTCATCACCACCAGCATCTCCTTCACCACCAAAAGGAGGATTGAGTATCCTGTATGGGCACTCCCCTTGGCTTCCGCCAAGCATGGGGTGGTTCCCCAGTATCGTATCATCCCACTATCTTTTTGATGTGCTTTGGGGTGCCCCACCAAGCTTTGCCTAAGCACTACGACAATATGACCGAGGTGGTAGGGGACCCTGCCGTAGAAGGAGGAGGACGCAGAGCGTGTGGCTCGATAGGCCACCGCCTACTGCATCCAGGATGGTGAGCTCTATAGGAAACAACCAAATGATGTTTCTCTATGATGCAGCTACAGGGAGCAAGGACATGAGCTATTGGCCGACATACACGGCGGGGACTACGGGCATCACTTGTCATCACTCACCCTCGTGGTAAAGGCATTCCACAACGGGTTCTATTGGCCCACAGCGCTCAATGATGCCACCGAGCTGGTGAGATCTTGTGAAGCGTGCCAATTCCACGCCAAGCAGATCCACCAGCCCGCTTAGGGCCTCCAGACTATTCCTCTCACATGGTCGTTCGTGGTCTGGGGGCTGGACATCTTGGCACCATTCCCACGAGTGCCTGGGGGCTACCGCTACCTCTACATCGCCATCGACAAGTTCACCAAGTGGGCAGAGGTTGAAGCCGTCTGCACCATCCCGGCTAGCTCGGAAGTCAAGTTCATCAGGGGCCTCATGAGCTGCTTCAGGGTCCCTAATCGTATCATCACTGACAACGCCTCATAGTTCACTAGCAACCTCTTTGAAACGTATTGTGCTAACCTTGGAACGCAGATATGCCACGCCTCAGTGGCACACCCCAGGAGCAATGGCCAAGCTGAGCGCGCCAACACGGAGGTCCTGAGAGGCCTCAAGACAAGAACCTTCAAGAAGAAGCCCGAGGCCTGCGGCAAGAGTTGCCTCGACGAGCTCTAGTCCGTGCTGTGGTCCATCCGCACCACCGCCACCAAGCCGATGAGCGAGACTCCATTCTTCCTCATCTACGGAGACAAAGCGGTTCTCCCTCACGAGGTCAAGCATCACTCCATGCGGATCTTTGCATTTGATGAGGCATGCCACGACGCCACGCGGGGGATGGACCTCGTGCTGGGGGAGGAACACCGCCGTCAAGGCTCGCTCCGGGCGGCAAAGTACCAGCAGCGCTACGACGGTACCACAGCCGCAGCATCCGCTCCAAGATGCTCGACGTGGGTGATCTCGTCCTGAGGCAGGTGCTCTCCAGGGAAGGGCTACATGCGTTCTCACCCATGTGGGAGGGCCCATTTAGGATTGCCCGCATCTCCAAGCCTGGCGCCACGCGCCTGGAGACGCAGGACGGGATCCCCATCCAGAACGCCTGGAACATCCAGCACCGCCGGAAGATCTACCTGAAAGTGCTAGTGATCGACTAGAGGGGGGGTGAATAGGCGATTTTTATGGAAGTCTTCAAAACATGGAAGTTTCAAAGACAAACGATAGAAATAAACCTATTACCATGCAGCAGAAGGTAGACTACACTAGGCAAGCCATAGTCAAGTATTCAATGAAGTGAAAGCACAAAGACTAATAGCAGCTAGGCAGTATGGATCAGGATGGAAGATAGTATGAAGCTAATCAGAACAAGCAGTCACACAGTGAAGACAAAAAGATAATGCAAACAGGCAATGACTTCACAAGGACCAACTGCAAATAAAGAGATGGGAAGGATAGAACCAGTGGCTCGTTGAAGACAATGATTTGTTGGACCAGTTCCAGTTGCTACGACAACTGTATGTCTGGTTAGGGAGGCTGAGGTTTAACTCAGAAGACCGCATCTTCACCTTATTCCCCTTGAGCTAAGGACACCCAGTCCTCGCCCAATCACTCTGGTAAGTCTTCAAGGTAGACTTCCAAACCTTCACAGACTTCGTTCACCGGCGATCCACAATGACTCTTGGATGCTCAGAACACGACGCCTAACCGGCTGGAGGATTCACAGTCCTCAAGTGTAATAAGTCTTCAGATCACACAGATAGGAAGACTTCAGTGATACCTAACACTCTTTGGCTCTGGGTGTTTAGGGCTTTGTCCTGCAAGGATTTCTCTCTCAAAGGCTTTGAGGTGGGTTGCTCTCAAACGACAAAAGTCGTGCACTAACTCAGAGCAGCCAACCAATTTATGGTGTAGGGGGTGGGCTATTTATAGCCACTAGGCAACCCGACCTGATTTGTCCAAAATGACCCTGGGTCACTAAGAAACTGACACATGTTCCAACAGTCAGATTTCAAACACACACGGCAACTTTACTTGGGCTACAAGCAAAGCTGACCTATCCAAGTCTCGATAAGATTTGCTCTCATTGTCTTTGCTCGAAGACATAGGATTTTGGTTAAGCATCACTTCAGTCATTCTAACTGGTTCACTGGGACCCCACTTAATAGTACGGTGGTTCCTATGACTCAACAAAGAAGAAAAGGAAACAACGAAACAACTAAGTCTTCGCGCTCCATAGTCTTCACTCAATGTCTTCTCTTGTCATAGTCTTCAATGTGAATATCTTCACATACCACCTTTGTCTTCAATGTCTTCATACATTTTTAGGGGTCATCTTCGGTAGGAAAACCGAATCATCGAGGGACTACTACCTATGTTATCCTGCAATTCTCACAAACACATTAGTCCCTCAACCAGGTTTGTCTTCAATACTCCAAAACCAACTAGGGGGTGGCACTAGATGCACTTACAATCTCCCCCTTTTTGGTGATTGATGACAAACTGGTTGAAGTTTTCAACGGGGATAAAAGTATGTGAAATTGTAAAGGATTTAGACATTGTTTTCGTAAGTAGCAGGAAGGCTCCCCCTGAAGATGTGCATATATGTATTTTGCTTTTGAATGCAAATGCACATGGCAGGTTGTACTTGCGGAGCTCCTCGTCTACTTATGAAGACAATTTATCATGCATGAACAAATATAACGAAGATAATGACATGCATAATGAAAAATGGACGTCTGCAAAATGACTTCGTGCAGAATTTATCGTCGCACATGCGGAATTTACCATTGCATCACAGAGTGTCGAAAAGGTAGCAGACGACCAACAAGTTTAAGTGTTACAACTCAAAACGAACCAAATGTTTCAAAAGAGAGAGTTGTAAGCACTTGGCAAATGTAGCAAAAGTAAAGCAACCACCCATATGGACCCGCTTGAAGACTATCAACTCATATGCTTCTCCCCCTTTTGTCAGTAATGATCAAAAAGGTTTGAAGACATAGAGCTTCTACTCGTTCCCATGATGAGTAGGCGAAGCAGCAGGGTCGTCGTTGAGGTCCGGTGGTGCAAAAGAACTTGGTGCAGTGTCGACACGCGCTAAAGTTGGAGGTGGTGAAGTGGCATCATCTTGATCATCTATGACTCTGGCATTCACCGTCGGAGCTGAGGAAGGATAGTCAGATTCTTCAAGTAAGGGAGTCTGACGCAAGAGCATTCCTTGGAGGAGTTGAGTCAAACTTGAATCTTTCTGTGAAGCCATTGTCTTGAAGATCTGCTTCAGCGGTGAGTAATGTCAAACTCTTCCAGGACCTCCGATAGGTTTCATCTGTAACAAAGGCCTTCTTGGTGGCAAGACTGCGAATGCGATTGACGTCCACCAAGAGGCTTTGCATCTGACACTTAAGCCAGTCATGATGCTTATCCTGTTTCTGATGTAGAGCGACGAGAAGCTCTCGGTCATTGAGAACACAAGGTCGCTTCCGAGGCCTTTGGGAAATGGTGCTCACAGTGGCCTTAGTTTGGGTGCGAGGGGCACGTGTGTTGCCAGCCAAGGGATAAACACGAGAGACGGCCTGAACTCCTTCAATGGGCTGGGTGAAGCTTTGACGATCAACATTGTGAAGATAAACTAGCTCCTTTGCAGGCTCTGGGTAAATGGCTTCAACAGACAGATCAACCTCTGGCAAGAACACGCTATGATTGCGTGTATACGGCTAATAGTTGAAAGCAGAGTGAAGCTTGATAAGGCGCATTACCCATGGAGCATAGAACTTCAGACCGAAGATGTCGGAGCCAGATGCAGCCAGCTGCCTGATGAAGAAGTCTTGAGCATTGAAGCTGATGCCATTGAAGATATAGAAAACCAAAGTCTTCATTGCTCCTTCAAGCTTCGCTACAGATGAATGTCCTTTGATAGGCCATAGGGTTTTTCTAATGATATGGTAAATGGTGCGGGGCAGATACTCTAGGTCTTCAACAAAGAATTCGGTTGGGTATTCAGCGTCGCGTGGCAGAGGCTTCATCATGCTCAGCATTTGGCTCATGTTAGGCTCATGCTTCTGGAAAATGCTCTCCAAAGCATTCTAGTGTTGCTGACAACCTGGTTCATAATATTCGCCAGGAGTGGGCAGGGCTGTAAGCTCAGTGATGTCTTGGGCTTTAGCTTCATGATGGACATCGCCCGTCATCCACTCAAGGATCCAAGTCTTCGGATCCCTGTTGTATCCACGAATGTGGAGGGTAGCATAGAATTGAAGCAGAAGTTCTTCATTCCACTGTTCTTTGGCAGTCACAAAGTTGAGCAGACCCGCATCACGGAAGCAGTCAAGAGCTTCTTCAAGGCAAGGCAATCCAGCAATGGCTTCGCAGTCTAGACGCATATGAGGGAAAATGCGCCCCTGCTTGTATAAGATTCATGAATAGTAGATGCATTGCTGATAACTCTAGATCGATCCGAGGAGATTCTTGGCCTTGTGTATGGGTTCTTGTCACTATCGAAGAATGTGTTGTGTGCCTTGAATCCATTCAGATTAAACGATCCTGGTGACATTGCAATACCTGGAAACCATGGTAGCCTTGTCTTTGGCTTCTGGACCTGAGGCCTGTGCTCCACATGATAGTCAAATTGAGGTCTGGGAGCAGGCGGAGAAACCAGAATTGGCCAGTGGACGGTCACAAGGTGACCACGATCATATGCTTACTCGATGGTGTGTGGCCTGGGAGGTGGTACAGGAGCAGAGGCATTGGCTTAAAGCTGCAGATTTGCATCAGGTGCAACATTGGCTTCAGGTGCAGTGCATCTTGCACCACATTAGCTTCAGGTGCCACATTAGCTTCAGCCATGACAACGTCATTGGCTTCAGTATTGGTATCCTCCACTTCAGGAGCTGGAGGGTCGGACACGTTCTCCTCGAGAACAACTTCAGGGTTGGACGGGGGTGTAAAAACTCTTTCTTCATCTCTTGGTTCTTCTTCTTGGTCATCGGCCGATGCAGCCGGAATATCTTTAGCCCTTTTGGCTTCAGATTCAGGGATGTTCGCAGTAGGAGAGCCTTCATGAAAGACTTCGCGTGAAACGGATTGGCGCTCTTCTCCTTCTGGAACACTTGACAATGTGACATGTGGCCTTGGTCCTTTGCGAAGCCTGCGAAATGCTGGCGACGCCTGTGGAGATGGAGTTGGTTGGGCCTCAAGGTCTTCATTGTCAATCACCGGAGTGGTGACCTGTGGTGGGGGAGTAACTGGTGTTTCTTCATCACGAGGGGATTCTTGAGGGTGATCAGCCCATGAGTCATCCTGAGCAATTAGCGTCAATGGACGACCAATGATGATGAGTTCGCTGTTCGTGAGAACAGGCGATGATACCAAATTGTGCTCGATCTGAGGAAGGACTTCATCATCTTTAACATTGTCTTGATGACCAATTTCTTCAGCTGCGGTGGGGTCAACAGCTGGATTCTCTTAAGCTTCAGGAGCCTCTGTGGAAGCAGGCTCATGAACTACCAAACAATGTTCTTGGTGTGCAGAGGGAGGACGAGCAACAGAAATTGGTTCGATGACAAGGGGCTCTGTGGAAGCAGCCCGGTCTCTCTTCTTTGTTTTTCTTTTCTTGATTGGTGGAGCATCATCAGTGGTGGCTTTGGTCTTGCACTTTCTGGCCTCGGCTTCAGCTGCTCTAGTTTTCTTGAACTCCAAAGCCACTGTGGGGACCTTAGGCTTCGAGCCTGTCATACTGGTCGGGAAGACAATGTGAGGTTCTTCCTGCCTTGATGCTTCTAGTTCGGCCACAGCTGGCTTCTCCTTCTTCTTGGCAGCCATTCTGGGGTCGATGCCTGGTCGCCCCAAAGCCTTGCACTTTTCAGCTTCATTGTAGCCTTGAACACATTTGGTAGCGAGATTCTTCATGCGGTCCCAAGAACCTCTTGCTTCTTCATGTTTCTTGTGAAACGCCTCCTTCAGCTCATGCAGCATGACCTTGAAGTTTTGAATGTCTTCAACATTGAGCTTGGCCATGTGCTTCTTGAACTGAGCCTTTTCATAGTCAATCTTATGCTTCAGCTCAACAATCGTCTGGGCAAGAGCCAGCTCAGGAGCAATGGCTCCGTGGAAGGAGACGCTGAGGCCAATTGGGAGCTGGAGATCATCAAAAATGAGGTCTGGGCTATCAAACCACTCATCAATAAACTTGTACAGAATCTCCACATCAAAGAGGGGAAGATCATTGAAGATTTCCGTCTCTTGCTTGCTCTTTATCAATTGCTCAAGAGCGTCATCGCCAAGATCGTCGTCGCTAGACAGATCAATGGCATCATTCTTGTTTCTCAAAACAGCAGCAGGGGTCAATGCTTGACCAGTTGGTTGCATGGGCTTTTTCAATTTGTCAGACTTGGAGATGCGAGAGAGATCTTCAGACTGCACACTAGTTTCAGGAGGTAAAGTGGCCAGAGGCTTCGCCCGTGAGACCTTTGGTGCAGAGGAGGGCTTTGAAGCCTTTTGTTTCTTTTTCTTCACAGACTTTGGTGGTGCAGGCGCTTCGTCAGAATCAGCGTCATCTACAGGTTGATCCATGTCTGCCCCTTGAACCATTATATGAGTGATGAGACCTTCTAAGTTGTAGAAGGGCCCAACAAGATTGGGTTCAGCTTCGCGTGTGCCGTCAGCACGTGGCGCAGAGGGGCCTGGGTCGAAGTCTAATCCCAAAGACTTCTTGTTTTCCTTGGCCAAGTTCTTTGCAAACTAATAGTTGCGCTTGAAGAGATTATCTTCACAACACCATAACAGAGAGGATGGGTCGGCATTAGCAGGCTGAGGTCCACGAATCATGCAGGGGTAGAAGCCTTGAGCAATAGCTTCGGACTTTGACTTGGGCTAAAGACCTTTGTATATAATATCTCCCCAGGGGCCCTTGATGGCATTCTTCTCAGCATATTCGTCGGTGACGAATCTGTACTTGAACCATTCCTCTGCCCAATGTCTTCGAATCCATTGGATTCGGTTCTTGCGTTCTCCATAGGTCTCTTCTGGATCTGACTTGTATAACTCATAGAGATCCGGTGGCAGGTCCTTAGCAGTGTTTTCACGACGCTGTCTGCTGCCCTTCTTGACTGATATTTCTGTTGCCATGAAGTTTAGACTGAAAGGCTTCAACACTGTCAAAGTCTTCCTTCTACTGGTCAGACAGGAACATGCTTCAGGAGAAGTTATGTGATGCTTTAAGAACTCTGCAAATGAATGCAGACTATGAGAACCAAGGGATTCTCCCACGGACATGTACATGTGACAGCATTAGAGATGCGAGGGAAGGGGAAGAGGTCATATGCATTCTTAGAAGATTTTGAAGATAAATCAGTTTAGAAGACATTGACCTCATAGTGCGAAGACATTCACTCATATGTAGGGACTTGGTTCCAGATTTGTACGAATCCACGAATAAATACAAGTGAGGAATCTAACTACTTTGTGAAGCATAAGTGAACATACTAGGCATGCTATGAGATGCAGAGCAGGATAGATCCAACTTTGTAGGAACAAAAACCACTTGTGGTTGAAAAGGATGAATCTATCGGATCAAAAAGACTGTAAAAAGAGTTTTTATTTACCACTCGAGGAACTGCTAGACAGAGTAGGAGATGAGGCCGAGTAGTTCGATCTTCCGTGCCCTAACTTGGTGACGGAGGACACCTACAGCGACGGCGGAGAAGACGATGTCCGCGGCCGGCGTGAGGACTGTGTCGGTGAGGTCGCGGCAGCTAAGCGCTTCGTCGCCGGTGTCGTCGAGGGCTAGCGGTGGCGCTAGGGTTTGTGCGAGAGAAGAGATAATGACTGGGGTGAGGCGTGTATTTATAGGGACAGGACGGCACAACATTATTACGCAGGTGCCCCTGGCGGTTCACATCTGAAGGACACGTGGCCATCATGCAACACATCGGAGGTTGTTCCACGTTCTCACGTACGCCTGGATTGTCGGGTGGTCGTTCCCGCTTCTCCGGGTTTCAGGTAAAAAGGATTGAGCATTGAAAACAGATTAATGTTTATATCTGTATCTTCTGCTAACAAGGATGCAGGGAAGACATTCGATAGTTTCAATAGAATGCATATGATTTGGATAAATAGATTTGAGACGGGAGCATACAAAGGTTAGAGTCCAATCACATTCACTTAGTTCAAAAGATTCAACTAGAAGACATAGCTATAAGTGAATGCTGTAGAGGACAGAAACCAGTTGTCACATCCCTAGCTTCTGGTGTTGCCTAGTGTTTGCATCATGTTTAAATTTTGAAACTTGAACTGAGGAAATTTGGAAGCCTCAAAACCCTAAATAAAAGAAGGGCAAAAACCCTAAAATCTCATTCATTGTTCCAAAATGCTCTTCTTAGATGTTTAATATTTTTGGCAAGGGTTTTGATCCAAACCAAAAATAATGAACATTTTAAAAGGATTTATTTTTGGGACTTTGAATTTAAATCATTAGTTATTTGAATTTGAATTATATTCATATAATTAGAATATAATTTCAAATACCTCTGAAATATTTTATGAGCTTTTGGAAAAGTCCATCTAGCAACATAAATTATTCAGAGGATATTTGGCACTGTTTTGGATTTGTTAAATTTGAAAAAACAGTGGCAAAGTATAAAAACAGAAACAGAAAAACAATAAAAGAACAGAAACTCACCTGGCGCTCACCGAAGCCCACCTGGACGGCCCAACACTGTTGGCCCAGCCCATCTCCCCCCCCCCCCGTTGTCTCCTTCCAGCTCACGCCAGAAGGACTGGAGCGCGCGTGGCCGACGCCCGCCGGCACGCGTCCGGCCACCTCCTGCTTCCCCGGCCCCTCCTAGACGACGCCACGGAGCGCCACGCAGCCCCTGGCTCTCTCTCACTCTCTTCCGACCCCTTCCCCCTTCTCTGCTCTCTCCCTCTCTCGCGCCCGAGCGCGCTCACCGCCGCCGCTCGCTGCTGCCATGGCCACAGCCACTGCCCCGCCTTGCCGTTGCGCCCAGAGGCTCCGCCTCGACCCCCTCTTCCTCTCCACCGAGCCACGAGGTCCCGGACGTGCTGCAACGCCGCCACCATCGCCGTTCCCATCGCCGGCCACCGAAGCTCACCGCCGTCGATTCGCGACGTCTGGCGCGCCCCCAAGCCCACTGACCTTCTGCGCCGCCTCCCTGTGAGCTCCTCATCTCCTCTCTTTGCTCGCCCCCTCTGTTCTCGTCCCCTAGCTAGCTGCCCCGCCGAACCCGAGCTCCGGCCGCCGCCATGGACGGTGAGCTCCGTGCCCCGAGCACCTCTGCCTCGCATAGTAGCTCCGACATGCTCCTGCTGCCCTTTAGGTGCTGCCTAGCACCTCCGTTCACTCAACTACGAGCCGCAGCACCGCGCCCGCACTTAGCCGAGCTCCGGCCGCCGCTGCCGAGCTCGTAGCCGTCGCCTCCGGCCACCACAGGCCCGGCTAGCACCACCTAACGACGCGCGCCGGCAAGGGCACTCCGACGCGCCTAGCCGCAGCTCGAATCGTGCCCTGTGGGCGATTCCCGAGCCACCGCCGCGTCTGGTCGTTGCCGGCGGCTAGACACCGGTGGATTAGCCCCGGTTGACCAGGGATTTGACCCCCCTGGGTCACTGACGTGTGGGCCCGCCCTGCTAATTAAACCTAGGATTAGGACTAACTAAGATTAGTTAGTCTAATGACTCTGACCCGTGGGTCCCGCGCCACAGGTTTGACTCTGGTCAACCCTGTTGACTTGCTGACGTCACACAGGCGTCATGCTGACGCAGTAAAGTATTTCTGGAATTAAAATAAATCAGGAAATGATTTATAAATTTCAGAAAATACCCCAAACTTCTAAAAATCATATAAAATCAACTGTAACTCCAAATCAAATAAATTATATATGAAAAATGATCAGAAAAATCCAATCTATCCATCTGTACCATTTTCATGCATGTTAGAACAATTTATAGCTGCTGTTTAGGACAATTCAATTAAATGGCATTTAAATAATCACATGTGGAGTTTGAATTTGAACCTAGGGTTCAAACCAACTCCATTTAACTTGCTGCTAGTTGCATTAGCTCAAATCACATCATATTGCCATGTCACATTCATGCATCATATTGTCGCATTGCATTGATTGTGTTCTTCCTTGTTTGCCGGTAATTGTCCCCTCTCGATAGACGTGTACCGGCGATGTGATCGATGACACCGATGAAGAACTATACTATCTTCAGAAGTGCCAGGCAAGCAAAACCCCTTGTTCATTCCGATAAAATCCCACTCTCTCGCTCCTGCTCTCTTTTACTGCATTAGGACAACAACGATTCATCTGTTACTTGTTGCGGTAGCTGAACCCCTTTATCCTCTGCATGACCTGTCATTGCCACAGTAAATAGATGAAACCCACTAGCATGAGTAGGAGTTGTTTGAGCCCTGTTGTGCCTACTCATTCATGCTTGTTTGTCATGCCTGCTACTGCTTAGAGTTGAGTCAGGTCTGATTCATCGGGGATGAATCAGAGGTGTGTGAACATGTCCTACTGTGTGTGAGCTAAGTGTGTGAACACGTTTTGGTAAAGGTAGCGGTGAGAGGCCATGTAGGAGTACATGGTGGGTTGTCTCATTGCAGCCGTCCTCAGGAACTGAGTTCTGTGTTTGCGATCCATGATCAGTTACTACCACACATTGGGCTCCGGGCGCTCCAAGCTCTCTCGACTTATTAATCAACTTGATCTCTGTCCAGGAGTTGCAACTAGTTTCTGGTGTTTGTAGGTAGTGTTAGTAGTCTACCAAGTGGCACCCGGTACAGGTGGGCTTGGGACAGACTAGGCACAGTGGCACGGTGTACCAAGCGTAGATCCACCCGACGAGGTGGGCTTGGGAACCCTGCACACATCGTTTGGGGCCGTGAGCGACACCCCGGCCGGATCTCCTTGCGGATGGAACCCGAATAGGCGATAAACCTGGACGAGAGACTTGTGTGGTTAGTCAGGTCGTGGCCGACACCCTCGCTGGGCTTCCGCTTGAAGGTTGCCGAGTACATGTCGTGTAAACGGCGGTAAGTGGTGAGAGCGTGTGTGAAGAAGTACACCCCTGCAGGGTTAATATGATCTATTCGAATAGCCGTGTCCGCGGTAAGGGACTTCTGGGTTGCCTGTACAGTTCATAGACAACTGAAAGTGGATACTCTAAAATACGCAAGATAAGCGTGAGTGCTATGGATGGCGTTCTCGTAGGGAGACGGGAGCGGATCCATAGTGGTGTA
Source organism: Triticum aestivum (assembly GCF_018294505.1). Taxonomy (NCBI): domain Eukaryota; kingdom Viridiplantae; phylum Streptophyta; class Magnoliopsida; order Poales; family Poaceae; genus Triticum; species Triticum aestivum. The sequence goes on along the minus strand of NC_057806.1, from coordinate 247,544,066 downwards.
TTGATATGGTGAATATGTGGACTCGTGTGCGCCACCTCAAAAGAGTTACTTGCAGTCGTAGTTCAGGATAGCCACCGAGTCAAAGCTGGCTTGCTGCAGTTAAACCCCACCATCCCCTTGTTGATAATGATGCATATGTAGTTAGATCTGATGTAAGTCTTGCTGGGTACATTTGTACTCATGTTGCTTAATTTATGTTTTTGCAGAGAGACTTCAGTCTCGCTAGTAGTACCGCGTGGACTTCGACGTTTAGCTTGTTACCTCAGCTACGATCTTGTGCCCTCGGCAGGATCTGGTAGATAGTCAGGCTTCTCAGCCTTTTTCATTTATAGTTGTCTGTACTCAGACATGTTAAGCTTCCGCATGTGCTTTGACTTGTATGCTCTGAGTGTTGGGTCATGAGACCCATGTTTGTAATATCTCGCTCCCCGGAGCCTATTGAATAAATTACTTGAGTTGTAGAGTCATTTTGTGATGCCATGTTGTATTTGCACATATCGAGCATATTGTGTGTATGTTATTGAAATGCTTGGTATGTGTGGGATCTGGCTATCTAGTTGTTTATCCTTAGTAGCCTCTCTTACCGGGAAATGTCTCCTAGTGTTTCCACTAAGGCATGGTAGCTTGCTACTGCTCCGGAACACTTAGGCTGGCCGGCATGTGTCCTTCTTCGTTCCTGTGTCTGTCCCTCGGGGAAATGTCACGCGATGAATACCGGAGTCCTGTTAGCCCGCTACAGCCCGGTTCACCGGAGTCCTGCTAGCCCAGTGCTACAGCCTGGATTCACTCGCTGATGACCAACACGTTCGATGCTGGGTCATGGATGCCTGTCCCTGTAAGTTAGTGCCACTTTGGGTTCACGACTAGCCATGTCAGCCCGGGTTCTTTGTCATATGGATGCTAGCGACACTATCATATACGTGAGCCAAAAGGCGCAAACGGTCCCGAGCCAGGTAAGGTGGCACCCGTGGGAATACCGTGCATGAGGCCGCAAAGTGATATGATGTGTTACATGCTAGGTCGGTGTGACTTAGGATCGGGGTCCTGACAGCGTTGGTATCAGAGCTTGACTGCCTGTAGGATTACCAAGCCAAACTGGTCGAAGTTGAGTCTAGAAATGCTTTAGTTATATGTAGGGGAATTGATTGTGGATGGAACGTAAGGCTCTTTTTACTCCTTTACCTCGTGGCCTTCTGATCTGAGTCAACCTCTTCTCTTCTACGGGGATTAAGAACTAGGCTTCTCATCTATCTACTAGGATGACGAGTTACTATGTTAGAGACTTATAGGATTGATAGTTTCAAGCCTCAATTCAGTTTCTACCTCTGTATGCTAACTATTGATCTCGGAACCTTGATATTGTGCTTTTGAGTGGCTATGCCACCATTTTTGTAGCATGTCTCCAATCTTTTGAGCATTTACAGCCGTTATGCTGTCCGAGTCATCCCAGGTTTCTAAATAGTCTGAAGCAATTTGCAAATCCCTTCCTCCCGTTTCGATGTTCCTTTGGGCCAGATTAACCACACTAAACGGTGAGTTGAGGTACTCTATTGCCTCGACGTATATGTTGGAGCTATTATTATGACCCTAGATGTCTAGAGTATCACCTAGTAACTTAGCCACGTTTTATGTTCCCAGTGTGATGATTCTGGCCATCATTCTCGAAAGCATCCCGTGATGCCATTTAGTTGGTAGGTATTCTACTCCTGGGTTTCTGAGCCCAAGATTCACCCTACTTACTTCATGTTGATAGTAATTGCTAGTGCCTTTAGGATATTAGTAACCTTTGCGATAGTCCTCGAGATTCGTGGTGTATCCTTCTTCCAAATACCATGAACTGTTTATGGCAGAAGATCTTGACCAAAAGATCACAATAAGAGTGCTCTTGACGAGTTCTCGATACTATGTTGTGATTCTGCCAGTTCCACCTTTCTGCACGGGTTATCCGGAAGAAATATGTTGAACTCGTTCGACATGCTAATCTATGCATCCACAACTCATAAAATCATACGTTCTTTTGAGTTGTCCCATTTTAGTTGTCTTCCGACCCTCGTCTATCAATTGATAGTCAAGAGTATGCGTGCATTTGTTCATCGATGCCTATTATTCTTGTGTTCCGTCAAGCCATTCTATCCCAGAATGACTAGGAGAAATGAACTCCAGTACCTCATCCATATCTAGGATTGGGTCAAAGTAGTCATACTCCGCAGATCAAATACTAATCCAGTTTTTGTTCTGTTCTACCCTGAAGTATTACCCTCTTTATGTCAAGAAAGTCATAGGAATTACACATCATCTTATGAATTCTTGGTGCAGTGATACTTCTCGCCATCATTATTCATTTCTCGGTCCCCGTGTTGTTGAACCAGAATGCCGACAAGTGAATCGTGATGTGTGAAATCAATACTGCTAGCAACCCCGTTGCTTGGTAGTTAAAGGACAATAATTTCATTCTTAGCATGTTGGTTATTGAATCATCATTCTAAGATTGATCGTGCTACCTAGTCCATTCTCCTGGTTCACTCCTCGATCGATGAGTTAGGATTATTTCAAATCCTTGCTCTATTGATCATATCATCTTGCCCTGAAAAGCAGGATTGTCCTCGATCTTAGTAACATATCGGTGGTTCGTGATTTTCTGAATATCTTCTCGGAAGTATTACCAGGTTGTCACCTGACCGCTATGTTGAGTTCGTGATCAAGTTGGTTTATTCCTGTAAACCACCCCTTCTCCAAGAGTCGGTGTTAGATATCCCTGAGCTAGTTGGTTAAGCTAGACAACAACTTGGAGAGTTGGAAGATAAAAGCTTGCCTGACTTAGTTCGTTCCAAAGGGATATTCTTGTGTAGTGTGTGTTGAAGAAACATGATATCTTCATCGATTGGTCCCTGTGATCAGTTGCTGGACCTATTATCTTATCCAATCTTTGATTTGAGTATGAGCTATCGTCAAATCATATCAGAACCAACGATATTCGTAATGTTGTCTTACTCGCGGTTTTCCTCGAGCATACACCATTATATTCTTTGGTCTGACCAATGCTATCACCGTGTTCACTTAACTATGGAAATCCTTTTATATGGAAACCTGGATGAATTGTTGTTGAGTCCATTGACAACATCCTTATCTCCTCCATTATTTTGTTGAACATTAAGCTAGTGTTGGGAACTTGTATAAGCATTTTCTTCATGCCCCGTTCATGAAGTATATGTTGGATGAAAGAAGTGACTTCCTTTGATTCACGTGCATTTGATGTAAGTTGCCGCCGTGAATTCGAGAAAGTTTGTTTTTGCTCCTCTGGAATCATCCCGAGTTGGTCATGCATATGTGCGAAGTATTCTATGGTTTGATAGGTTGGCCGCCTCCATTCTATATGTGTTCTTAGCACACCAAGCCACTGATTGACTTGTTCTAGGTAAAGAAGTCTAATTTAAGTGCACAAGACTTCGATATCCTCGATGATGGTTCCCCCCCCCCGAACTCGGTAGTGTTTTATTATAAGACTACCATGTGTTCATGTTTGTCTGTGACAGCGTGTTCACACGTGTGTAGCAGAACCAGCTCATGTTTTGGAGCTTGCTATCGTAGTTCATTTCCCGAGAATCTCGCAACGTCATCTTGTTGAATTGTGTTGCAAACTTTCTTTTTCTTCCTAGACTCGATGAGTCTGGAATATCCTGACACCAACCAGATCTGAATCTCAGGCAGATATGATGGTTGGAACATTTCCCAAGAACAATAATACTGATCCCTCGATAACCGGTAAAGTGGATGTCATGGCCAACACACCCAGTCGGAAGACCTATTATTGTAGTATCTTGATTGAGAAAGTTGGCCACCTCCCCATAAGGACTTCGTAGGATTTACTCCCTAGCTGTTCCTTATGGATTTTTGTGTTCCCGAAGTCCGACCTTTTACTTGATGTCTAATTACCAAACCATTTCAATGAATGCGATACGCTAGCACATCAAGGAGAACATTAGGAGCGGAGTGCTAAATGTCTCTCGGTCGATCGTCTAGATTTTGTCTCCTTGGCCTCGCTAGGGTGAAATCTGAGTTGATGTTATCTTCCTATGCATCTGCATCGTCCATCGTTGTTCATCATGGTGGTATGTTGTGTTGCCAGGATCCTTGACACGGATGTTGGTAAAAGCTTGATGAATATGGAAATGCTCAAGTTCTTGAGAGCATGCGCAAGCGCTAGGTGTTATCATCGGCACTAACTGGGTTTGCTCTCAGCTTCCTCGGTTATGCTATAACTTTTCAAACAGTGAATTCACCCTCTATTGTTGGGTTCTTCCCCAGTTACCAGAATGATTCCCAGCATTTGCATTTTGTTCCCAGCTTGCACCGCCAATGTGCCATTCTACCATGGGTCTCTTCCATTTTCCGGTGGTAAGCAAATTCATCCATTACGTTGTCTTCAACAAGGTAATCCACATCATCCAAGTCCGGGTATGCCATTCTACCGTCCCCCTCCAAACGATCGCTCGAGAATTGCCTTAGGCTGGTTTAAAGAGTTTCAATGATCTCTGAATCAAAGGTAATTCTTTTTGCCACTTAAGGGGATATATCTACGAGTCACCATCCCTAAGGTGCCTCGTTGTGGTATCATGGCAACTCAACTCCTCGCTACGTTGACAATCGTTTACCACCTTTTTAAGTGTGGAATTGTTGTCTACCTAGTGAACCTTCGTCATCTGCTTCACTCCATTCCTATGGATGTGTGCTTCGTCTCTCAGCTCGAGAGATGTTGCTATGTCTCATTCCGAGAGTTAATCCTGAGTTGTTCGATCTTCGAGAAGATCGATCCTTCTAGAGTTTTCCTTTCCTCTTCTTGTCATGATTAGCTGGAGTTCTCAGAGGAAGACGTCGAGACAATGATGGTGATCAAATCAACGTTCTTTTGAAGTGCACCCTGGACCGTGAAGTTTGTGTTAGTTTACGTCCCCCCATCGTCTTACCCTACGCTTGAATCTCGGGACGAGATTCTTGTTTAGTGGGGGCGAGTTGTCACATCCCTAGCTTCTGGTGCTGCCTAGTGTTTGCATCATGTTTAAATTTTGAAACTTGAACTGAGGAAATTTGGAAGCCTCAAAACCCTAAATAAAAGAAGGGCAAAAATCCTAAAATCTCATTCATTGTTCCAAAATGCTCTTCTTAGATGTTTAATATTTTTGGCAAGGGTTTTGATCCAAACCAAAAATAATGAACATTTTAAAAGGATTTATTTTTGGGACTTTGAATTTAAATCATTAGTTATTTGAATTTGAATTATATTCATATAATTAGAATATAATTTCAAATACCCCTGAAATATTTTATGAGCTTTTGGAAAAGTCCATCTAGCAACATAAATTATTCAGAGGATATTTGGCACTGTTTTGGATTTGTTAAATTTGAAAAAACAGTGGCAAAGTATAAAAACAGAAACAGAAAAACAATAAAAGAATAGAAACTCACCTGGCGCTCACCGAAGCCCACCTGGATGGCCCAACACTGTTGGCCCAGCCCATCTCTCCCCCCCCCTTGTCTCCTTCCAGCTCACGCCAGAAGGACTGGAGCGCGCGTGGCCGACGCCCGCCGGCACGCGTCCGGACACCTCCTGCTTCCCCGGCCACCTCCTGCTTCCCCGGCCCCTCCTAGACGACGCCACGGAGCGCCACGCAGCCCCTGGCTCTCTCTCACTCTCTTCCGACCCCTTCCCCCTTCTCTGCTCTCTCCCTCTCTCGCGCCCGAGCGCGCTCACCGCCGCCGCTCACTGCTGCCATGGCCACAGCCACTGCCCGCCTTGCCGTTGCGCCCAGAGGCTCCGCCTTGACCCCCTCTTCCTCTCCACCGAGCCACGAGGTCCCGGACGCGCTGCAACGCCGCCACCATCGCCGTTCCCGTCGCCGGCCACCAAAGCTCACCGCCGTCGATTCGCGACGTCTGGCGCGCCCCCGAGCCCACTGACCTTCTGCGCCGCCTCCCTGTGAGCTCCTCATCTCCTCTCTTTGCTCGCCCCCTCCATTCTCGTCCCCTAGCTAGCTGCCCCACCGAACCCGAGCTCCGGCCGCCGCCATGGACGGTGAGCTCCGTGCCCCGAGCACCTCTGCCTCGCATAGTAGCTCCGACATGCTCCTGCTGCCCTTTAGGTGCTGCCTAGCACCTCCGTTCACTCACCTACGAGCTGCAGCACCGCGCCCGCACTTAGACGAGCTCCGGCCGCTGCTGCCGAGCTCGTAGCCGTCGCCTCCGGCCACCACAGGCCCGGCTAGCACCACCTAACGACGCGCGCCGGCGAGGGCACTCCGACGCGCCTAGCCGCAGCTCGAATTGTGCCCTGTGGGCGATTCCCGAGCCTCCGTCGCGTCTGGTCGTTGCCGGCGGCTAGGCGCCGGTGGATTAGCCCCGGTTGACCAGGGATTTGACCCCCCTAGGTCACTAACGTGTGGTCCCGCCCTGCTAATTAAACCTAGGATTAGGACTAACTAAGATTAGTTAGTCTAATGACTCTGACCCGTGGGTCCCGCGCCACAGGTTTGACTCTGGTCAACCCTGTTGACTTGCTGACGTCACACAGGCGTCATGCTGACGCAATAAAGTATTTCTGGAATTAAAATAAATCAGGAAATGATTTATAAATTTCAGAAAATACCCCAAACTTCTAAAAATCATATAAAATCAACCGTAACTCCAAATCAAATAAATTATATATGAAAAATGATCAGAAAAATCCAATCTATCCATCTGTACCATTTTCATGCATGTTAGAACAATTTATAGCTGCTGTTTAGGACAATTCAATTAAATGGCATTTAAATAATCACATGTGGAGTTTGAATTTGAACCTAGGGTTCAAACCAACTCCATTTAACTTGCTGCTAGTTGCATTAGCTTAAATCACATCATATTGCCATGTCACATTCATGCATCATATTTTCGCATTGCATTGATTGTGTTCTTCCTTGTTTGCCGGTAATTGTCCCCTCTTGATAGACGTGTACCGGCGATGTGATCGATGACACCGATGAAGAACTATACTATCTTCAGAAGTGCCAGGCAAGCAAAAACCCCTTGTTCATTCCGATAAAATCCCACTCTCTCGCTCCTTCTCTCTTTTACTGTATTAGGACAACAACGATTCATCTGTTACTTGTTGCGGTAGCTGAACCCCTTTATCCTTTGCATGACCTGTCATTGCCACAGTAAATAGATGAAACCCACTAGCATGAGTAGGAGTTGTTTGAGCCCTGTTGTGCCTACTCATTCATGCTTGTTTGTCATGCCTGCTACTGCTTAGAGTTGAGTCAGGTCTGATTCATCGGGGATGAATCAGAGGTGTGTGAACATGTCCTACTGTGTGTGAGCTAAGTGTGTGAACACGTTTTGGTAAAGGTAGCGGTGAGAGGCCATGTAGGAGTACATGGTGGGTTGTCTCATTGCAGCCGTCCTCAGGAACTGAGTTCTGTGTTTGCGATCCATGATCAGTTACTACCACACATTGGGCTCCGGGCGCTCCAAGCTCTCTCGACTTATTAATCAACTTGATCTCTGTCCAGGAGTTGCAACTAGTTTCTGGTGTTTGTAGGTAGTGTTAGTAGTCTACCAAGTGGCACCCGGTACAGGTGGGCTTGGGACAGACTAGGCACAGTGGCACGGTGTACCAAGCGTAGATCCACCCGACGAGGTGGGCTTGGGAACCCTGCACACATCGTTTGGGGCCGTGAGCGACACCCCGGCCGGATCTCCTTGCGGATGGAACCCGAATAGGCGATAAACCTGGACGAGAGACTTGTGTGGTTAGTCAGGTCGTGGCCGACACCCTCACTGGGCTTCCGCTTGAAGGTTGCCGAGTACATGTCGTGTAAACGGCGGTAAGTGGTGAGAGCGTGTGTGAAGAAGTACACCCCTGCAGGGTTAATATGATCTATTCGAATAGCCATGTCCGCGGTAAGGGACTTCTGGGTTGCCTGTACAGTTCATAGACAACTGAAAGTGGATACTCTAAAATACGCAAGATAAGCGTGAGTGCTATGGATGGCGTTCTCGTAGGGAGACGGGAGCGGATCCATAGTGGTGTATTGATATGGTGAATATGTGGACTCGTGTGCGCCACCTCAAAAGAGTTACTTGCAGACGTAGTTCAGGATAGCCACCGAGTCAAAGCTGGCTTGCTGCAGTTAAACCCCACCATCCCCTTGTTGATAATGATGCATATGTAGTTAGATCTGATGTAAGTCTTGCTGGGTACATTTGTACTCATGTTGCTTAATTTATGTTTTTGCAGAGAGACTTCAGTCTCGCTAGTAGTACCGCGTGGACTTCGACGTTTAGCTTGTTACCTCAGCTACGATCTTGTGCCCTCGGCAGGATCTGGTAGATAGTCAGGCTTCTCAGCCTTTTTCATTTATAGTTGTCTGTACTCAGACATGTTAAGCTTCCGCATGTGCTTTGACTTGTATGCTCTGAGTGTTGGGTCATGAGACCCATGTTTGTAATATCTCGCTCCCCGGAGCCTATTGAATAAATTACTTGAGTTGTAGAGTCATTTTGTGATGCCATGTTGTATTTGCACATATCGAGCATATTGTGTGTATGTTATTGAAATGCTTGGTATGTGTGGGATCTGGCTATCTAGTTGTTTATCCTTAGTAGCCTCTCTTACCGGGAAATGTCTCCTAGTGTTTCCACTAAGGCATGGTAGCTTGCTACTGCTCCGGAACACTTAGGCTGGCCGGCATGTGTCCTTCTTCGTTCCTGTGTCTGTCCCCTCGGGGAAATGTCACGCGATGAATACCGGAGTCCTGTTAGCCCGCTACAGCCCGGTTCACCGGAGTCCTGCTAGCCCAGTGCTACAGCCTGGATTCACTCGCTGATGACCAACACGTTCGATGCTGGGTCATGGATGCCTGTCCCTGTAAGTTAGTGCCACTTTGGGTTCACGACTAGCCATGTCAGCCCGGGTTCTTTGTCATATGGATGCTAGCGACACTATCATATACGTGAGCCAAAAGGCGCAAACGGTCCCGAGCCAGGTAAGGTGGCACCCGTGGGAATACCGTGCATGAGGCCGCAAAGTGATATGATGTGTTACATGCTAGGTCGGTGTGACTTAGGATCGGGGTCCTGACAGCAAATCAATATATTGAAGATAAACATGAAGCCATGTTAACATTGAAGACAAACCAAATGCGAAGACTTTGCAAATGTAACACCAACAAAAAGTATTCTAAACAAAAGTTTGGTGGTGGCGCTACCCATCGTATAGGAAGTATTAGACCTAGGCACGGCGCACAATTATCATGGCGCTCCGAAGTCAAATTCCGCGTTAATGTATTCACACTTAGAGTGTAAGTCTTCATTAGTTGAAGATATACGTTACTTCGTGTGTTTGCACATCTAAGTCATCAACATGCATAAATGTTAGGATGTGTGCATGATCACAGGACATTTGAGGATTCCAGGATATTTAGCTCACACCGCAACTTGCAAAACCTTTTCTCATCCAAGGGCTTTGTGAAGATATCTGCCAGTTGCTCTTCAGTGCTGATGTGAATGATATTAATATCTTCCTTCATGACATGATCTCTGAGAAAGTGATGACGGATCTGAATGTGCTTTGTCTTCGAGTGCTGAACTGGGTTATTGGCGATCTTGATGGAGCTTTCATTGTCACAGTAGAGTGGCACTTGCTTCAGATGAATGCCATAGTCTATGAGTGTTTGCTTCATCCATAGAAGCTGAGCGCAGCAAGATCCAGCAGCAATGTATTCAGATTCAGAAGTGGAGAGAGATACACAGTTCTGCTTCTTTGAAGACCAACACACAAGTGATCGTCCCAGAAAGTGACATGTGCCTAATGTAGACTTGCCATCCACCTTGTCACCAGCATAATCAGCATCCGAGAATCCAACTAGATCAAACTCTGAGCCCTTTGGATACCATAATCCTAGTGTTGGGGTGTAAGCCAAATATCGATGAATTCGCTTCACAGATAAGTGATGCGATTCCTTTGGTGCCACTTGGAATCGGGCACACATGCAAACACTAAGCATGATATCTGGCCTAGATGCACACAAATAAAGCAAAGAACCAATCATGGAGCGGTATACCTTTTGATCGAACTCTTTACCATTGGCGTCAGAATCCAGATGACTCTTGGTAGGCATTGGCGTCGTATAACCCTTGCAGTCTTGCATTCCAAACTTCTCCAGGCAATCTTTGAGGTATTTCTCTTGAGATATGAAGATGCTGTTGCGTTGCTGCCGTATTTGAAGACCAAGAAAGAACTTAAGCTCACCCATCATGGACACCTGATATTGCTCTTGCATCATGTATCCAAACTCATCACTGTATTTTCTGGTTAGTGCAGCCGAAGATAATGTCATCCACATATATTTGACGCACAAATAGTTCACCATCATATGTCTTCGTGAGGAGAGTGGGATCCAGGGAACTAGGTTTGAAGCCTTCGCTCTTCAGGAAGTCTTTGAGTGTGTCATACCAAGTACGAGGGGTTTGTTTGAGGCCATACAGTGCCTTGTTGAGCTGGTAAACCATGTCAGGATGTTTTGGATCTTCAAAGCCAGGCGGCTGTGCAACATACACTTCTTCTTCAATCTTGCCATTGAGAAAAGCACTCTTCACATCCATTTGATATAGAAGGATGTTATGATGATTTGCATAGGCTAGCAGTATGCGTATAGTTTCAAGCCTAGCCACAGGAGCAAATATTTCATCGAAGTCAATTCCTTCAATTTGAGTGTATCCTTGAGCAACGAGACGAGCCTTGTTTCTGACAACTTGACCATGCTCATCCTGCTTGTTGCGATATATCCATTTAGTGCCTATGATATTGTGTTTATGAGGATCAGGACGCTTGACCAGTTCCCATACATTATTCAGCTCAAACTGTTGAAGCTCTTCTTGCATAGCTTGAATCCATTCAGGTTCCATGAAGGCTTCATCAACTTTCTTGGGTTCAGATATTGAGACGAATGCAAAGTGCCCACAGAAATTTGCTAGTTGTGTTGCCTTTGAACAAGTGAGTGGACCAGGTGCATTGATGCTATCGATTATCTTCTCAATCTGTACTTCATTTGCAACACGAGGATGAACTGGACGAAGATTTTGCTCTTGCTGATCATTGTCATCGTTTGAAGGATTGTCTTCAGGTTGATCAGGTGCAGAGATGATAAGTTCCTCTTCAGGCTGTACTTCAGACGGTATGATTTCTCCAGTTCCCATAAGCTTGATGGATTCACTCAGTGGAATTTCATCTAGCACATTTGGCAGGTGCTCTCTTTGTGAGACGTTAGTCTCATCGAACCGCACATCCACAGTTTCAACCACTTTATAGTTAAAGAGGTTGGAGACTCTGTAGGAGTGCGAATCCTTTTCGTAACCAAGCATAAAACCTTCATGTGCTTTCGGTGCAAATTTTGAAGTGTGATGTGGATCCTTGATCCAGCACCTGGCACCAAATACTCTGAAGTAACTGACGTTTGGCTTCTTACCAATGAGGAGTTCATAGGATGTTTTCTTTAGAAGCTTGTGAAGATAAACACGGTTGATGACATGGCATGCAATATCAATAGCTTCAGGCCAGAACTTCCTTCGAGTCTTGTATTCATCGAGCATCGTCCGAGCCATCTCAATGAGTGTTCTGTTCTTGCGTTCCATGATGCCATTCTACTACGGCGTGTACGGAGCTGAGAACTCATGAGTGATGCCCAATGTATCAAGATAAGTGTCGAGGCCGGTGTTCTTGAATTCAGTGCCATTGTCACTTCAGATGTGCTTGATCTTGACGCCATAGTTGTTCATGGCTCGATTGGCGAAGCGTCTGAAGACATCCAGCACTTCAGTCTTGTAGAGGATTATATGCACCCATGTATATCTTGAATAATCATCAACAATGACGAAGCCATAGAGATAAGCAGTAGTAGTAAGGGTTGAGTAGTGAGTAGGGCCGAAGAGGTCCATGTGTAGCAGTTTGAAGGGTTGAGTCATTGTCATGATTGTCTTCGAGGGATGCTTGGCCCTCGTCATCTTTCCAGCTTCGCAGGCACCGCATAAGTGATGCTTCTTGAACTTGACACCCTCGATGCCTATGACGTGCTTCTTCTTTGCAAGAGTGTGCAAGTTCCTCATGCCAGCATGCCCTAGCCTCCAATGCCAGAGCCAGCATTCTGAAGCTTTTGCGAGAAGACGTACGGTAAGTTGTGGTCCTGCAGAGAAATCTACCATGTACAAATCATCTTTCCGATACCCTTCAAAGACGAGAGACTTGTCAGATTCCATTAGAACTAGGCAACGATATTTTCCAAATATCACAATCATGTTCAAATCGCAAAGCATTGAGACGAACATTAAGTTGAAACCAAGGGATTCAACAAGCATCACTTTATCCATGTGCTGATCCTTTGAGATTGCAACTCTACCTAGACGCAATACCTTGCTTTCACCAGTATCAACAAATGTGATGTGACTTTTGTCAGATGGATGTAAGGTTGAGTCCATGAGAAGACTTCGCTTGCCAGTCATGTGATTAGTACATCCACTACCAATAATCCATTCTGAAGCAGCTGGTGTCATACCCTACAGTGTAGTTAGGGGGATAGGCCCCACGAAGAGCATTGTGAAGCATAAACATTTGACGAGCAAGAGGATTATTAAAGCTTAGATCGAGGTTAGGACTGATACGACAAGTAGCAAGCGACTCAGGAACAAAATACATAATAAGACCATTTGGGCATTTGATCTTGCGCCCTACAAGATGTTTAAGGTCCCCAGCAATAGCTTCAGACGCATTTGATTTTTGGCTGGAGACCTTTCCCTGCAAAAGAGAGTTAAGCTTTCTTAGCCACCCACATCTTCAAGGGTGGCTTCGAAGCAATGAGTCTAAGTGCAGCATATGAGAACTTTGGCTTTGGAGCCCTAGCAAATAGTCTTGCAGGTGGAGAATAGTACTCATAAGAATAAGCAGAGTAGTTCTGGGTCTTATGAACATGGCGGTTTGATGAAACACGCTCGTATTCATAGGCCTGAGTACGGTTTCCCTGCAAAACATTTGCGTTAGTGCGACTCAGGTGAGTCCTCTGTCTGTATGAAGCCTTTGGACCATATGAAGCCTGTGGTCTGGGGTTTGTCTTCTTCACTTGTGGTGTCATGACGACATTCACAGGAAGATTCTCCAGACACTTTTTCGGCACCCAGACTTTCTTCATAGGTGGCCCATTCCTGCAGTTAGTACCAATATACCTGGCAAACACTTCACCATTCTGATTTTTAAACAGTTTATAGTTTGCATCAAAGGATTCATCAATGATGAAGGGATTAGCACAAGTGAAGCTAGATAGGGTGGATGGATCCACTGAAGGTTCCTTTGCAGCAACCCATGTGGTTTTGGGGTACTGCTCAGGTTCCAAGTAAGAGCCATCAGCATTCATTTTCCTTTCGAACCCAACACCCTCTTTCCTAGGGTTTCGGTTCAGAATCTGCCTTTTGAGGACATCACATAGTGTCTGATGCCCTTTGAGACTTTTGTACATCCCTGTTTCAAGCAATGTCTTCAACCTAGCATTTTCATCAGCAATAGCAGCGGCATCCTCAGCAGAGGGGTTAGTTACCACATCAACAGTTGAAGATATTGCAACAGTAGCAGCAGTAGAACATCCAGCAACAGAAGTAGCGTTATCACGCTCAATGCATTTAAGACATGGTGGTTCAAATCCTTCCTGAGCGGGACTGATCTGTTTGGCGCGAAGTGACTCGTTTTCCTTTTGAAGATCTTCATGAGCCGCTCTCAATTTCTCAAGATCTTGCTTCCTTTGAAGATAATCATAGGAAAGCTTTTCATGAGTTGTTGAGAGCGTTTCATGACGACTTTCAAGTTCCTCATACTTAACATGAAGATTTTTTATGTCTTCAATTAAGGACTAAGATCGAGTCATTTCAGCGTCTAACAGGTCATCGCTTTTGTCTAACAGTTTTTGAATATGTTCCATAGCTTTCTGTTGTTCAGTTGCAATTTTAGCAAGTGTTTTGTAGCTGGGTTTGGAACCACAATCAGAGTCATCTTCACTGGATGTTTGATAGTGAGTAGTGCGTGAGTTTACCTTGGCACCGCGTGCCATGAAGCAGTAGGTGGGAGCGGAGTTGTCCTTGTCATTAGCATCGGCGTCGGTGACGAAGTCATTGTCTTCAGTGTTGAAGATGGACTTGGCAACGTAGGCTGTAGCCAGACTTGCAACGCCAGAATCAGACTCCTCCTCAGACTCCACCTCTGCCTCCTCAGAAGCAGACTCCTCCTCTGAATCCATTTCCTTGCCAACAAACGCACGAGTCTTGCCAGATGAGCTCTTCTTGTGTGATGAAGACTTTGAGGAAGACTTGGAAGAAGACTTTGAGTATTTCTTCTTCTTCTTGTCGTCAGAATCATATTCCTTGCTCTTCTTCTTCTTCTTCTTCTTATTCTCATTGTCCCACCGCGGACACTCAGAGATGTAGTGACCAAGTTTCTTGCACTTGTGGCATGTTCTCTTCTTGTGGTCATGAGCATAAACTTCATCATTCCTTGAGCTGGATCGTGAGGACTTTCTGAAGCCTTTCTTCTTGGTGAATTTCTGGAACTTCTTCACAAGCATAGAAAGCTCCTTTCCAATGTCTTCAGGATCATCAGAACTGCAGTCATATTCTTCTTTAGATGAGGAAACAGCTTTTGCCTTCAAGGCACGAGTTCGGCCATAGTTGGGACCGTAGATGTCTCTTTTCTCAGAAAGCTGAAACTCATGTCTGTTGAGCCTTTCAAGTATGTCAGATGGATCGAGTCTCTTGAAGTCAGGGCGTTCTTGTATCATCAGGGCTAGGGTGTCAAACAAGCTTTCAAGTGATCTCAGGAGTGTCTTGACGATTTCATGCTTGGTGATCTCAGTAGCACCGAGAGCTTGAAGCTCATTTGTGATGTCAGTGAGTCGATCAAATGTGAGCTGAACATTCTCATTGTCGTTTCTCTTGAAGCAGTTGAAGAGGTTGCGAAGGACATTGATCCTTTGATCTCTGTGGGTTGAGACGCCTTCGTTGACCTTGGAGAGCCAATCCCAGACTAGCTTAGAGGTTTCCAGAGCACTCACACGGCCATACTGCCCTTTTGTCAGATGACCATAGATGATGTTCTTGGCAGTGGAATCCAGTTAAACGAACTTCTTGACATCAGCAGCGGTGACACCTTCACCAGCCTTGGGAACGCCATTCTTGATGACATACCAGAGGTCGACATCAATGGCTTCAAGATGCATGCACATCTTATTCTTCCAGTAGGGATATTCAGTTCCATCGAAGACGGGGCACGCAGCGGATACTTTGATTATCCCTGCAGTCGACATAGCTAAAACTCCAGGTGGTTAAACTGAATCACACAGAACAAGGGAGTACCTTGCTCTGATACCAGTTGACAGTGCTAGTGATCGACTAGAGGGGGGTGAATAGGCGATTTTTATGAAAGTCTTCAAAACATGGAAGTTTCGAAGACAAACAATAGAAATAAACCTATTAGCATGCAGCGGAAGGCAGACTACACTAGGCAAGCCATAGTCAAGTATTCAATGAAGTGAAATCACAAAGAATAATAACAGCTAGGCAGTATGGATCAGGATGGAAGATAGTATGAAGCCAATCAAAACAAGCAGTCACACAGTGAAGACAAAAAGATAATGCAAACAGGCAATGACTTCACAAGGACCAACTGCAAATAAAGAGATGGGAAGGATAGAACCAGTGGCTCATTGAAGACAATGATTTGTTGGACCAGTTCCAATTGCTATGACAAGTGTACGTCTGGTTAGGGAGGCTGAGATTTAACTCAGGAGACTGCGACTTCACCTTATTCTCCTTGAGCTATGGACACCCAGTCCTCGCCCAATCACTTTGGTAAGTCTTCAAGGTAGACTTCCAAACCTTCACAGACTTCGTTCACCGGCGATCCACAATGACTCTTGGATGCTCAGAACGCGACGCCTAACCGGCTGAGGATTCATAGTCCTCAAGTATAATAAGTCTTCAGATCACACAAATAGGAAGACTTTAGTGATGCCTACCACTCTTTGGCTCTGGGTGTTTAGGGCTTTGTCCTTGCAAGGATTTCTCTCTCAAAGGCTTCGAGGTGGGTTGCTCTCAAACGACAAAAGCCGTGCACTAACTCAGAGCAGCCAACCAATTTATGGTGTAGGGGGTGGGCTATTTATAGCCACTAGGCAACCCGACCTGATTTGTCCGAAATGACCCTAGGTCACTAAGGAACTGACATGTGTTCCAACAGTCAGATTTCAAACACACACGTCAACTTTACTTGGGCTACAAGAAAAGCTGACTTATCCAGCTCTAGATAAGATTTGCTCTCATTATCTTCACTCGAAGACATAGGATTTTGGTTAAACATCACTTCAGTCATTCTGACTGGTTCACTGGAACCCCACTTAACAGTACGGTGGTTCCTATGACTCAACAAAGAAGAAAAGGAAACAACAAAACAACTAAGTCTTCGCGCTCCATAGTCTTCACTCAATGTCTTCTCTTGTCATAGTCTTTAACGTGAATATCTTCACATACCACCTTTGTCTTCATACATTTTTAGGGGTCATCTCCGGTAGGAAAACCGAATCATTGAGGGACTACTACCTGTGTTATCCTGCAATTCTCACAAACACATTAGTCCCTCAACCAGGTTTGTCGTCAGTACTCCAAAACCAACTAGGGGTGGCACTAGATGCACTTACACTACCCATGAAGCAAGGCCCAGTGCTTGTGAAGGTATCCGCTCGTGACACTCTCACGTAATAATGAGTGGGGCTGTGCATGCCCCGGAGTCTCCGGAGAGCCTCCCTCGGGCCTCAGGGGCTCCCTCCCACGTCCTAGTGGCAGCTCTTAGCTCCGTGCTGGTGAGAAGACTAGTCTAGGTGCTGGACACGACTGTTCATTTGCTTGCTTTCTGTAGTTGGTTTGTCCCCTTTCTTTTAATGGAATTTGGAGTTCTCGCATTTTTGATTGTCGAGTTGGATTTCCCCTTCATTCTCTCTCTCGCCCTTATGTCTTGGCCCAGGAGGAGCGGCAGTTGCCCGTCGCTCTTCCTCGCGTGTCTCCCGCGCAGGGGCTGGGCAGGTGTGTGTGTGCGTGTCGGGCCCACCCACGCCGCGAACACACTTCGCCACAGCCTTGTCCCCCAGGGCCATGGCTTTTTCTATCCTCATGAGATACACTCAAATGAGCTTGTCATTTGCGCATCTCCTTAAGTCCATGCCCCATGGGTACCGCGACGCGATGCACTAAGCCACGGCTAAGCCACGCCTGAGGGCTCGCACAAGGAAGAATGGGACACCCAACAAATTTTCTAACAATTCTACAGCTTCACGATGTCTCCCAAGGCCAGCAACCCCTGAGTCGGCAGTGAGGGGGCCTCATGAGGTGCTGGAGGGCGCACCATTGCGAGGTGGGAGACTACCTCAAGTGTATCAAGCTAAGTTATCCTACCGCACCTACTCGTTGTGTGAACATCACATCATAACATCAAAGCAATAAGCATAGCATAGTGGTATAAGTACCAAGGTTCATTACATGCCCCAGCAGGGCCCTCTACTTTTTTTCAAATGCAGGGGAAAGGAAAGGCTAAACAAAAGTGGTCGCGCCACCACAGCAGCTCCCAAGGCCGGACTCCGGAGGCCCCCCAGGCTCAGCCCGAGCCTTCGTCCCGCTTCACCGGAGCGTGGCGACGAGACGATCCGCCTCCTCCCTCGAAGTGAGCCTGGCGACGTGGCAGCTGGTCATAGTCACCGATACTTGTGCTCTCGCTGGAGGAGCCACCACCACTGAACGAGCCGCGATCGTTGCCAAGGGCGAGCTCACCCTCGGCGTCGTCGCGGCTGTCATCAAGGCCAAGCTCATCGTCGCCGCCGTCATCTTCGGGGCAGCACCCCATGCGGCGGCCGTCTTCCCCAAACACCCGCACATAGAAGGTCGTGACGCTGTCGTACCTGAAGTGGAGGGGGCACCTCCCACTCAATCCGCATGCTCGGGCAAACTCCAGCCAGTCGCGGGCCAAGAACACGTTCCCGGCAGCGGAAACTTTGACCCCGACCCATGAAGCCTTGCTGCAACAGCCATCAGCTTGCAGCAAGAGGCCGTCAGGCCCCGCGGCTAGCAGCTCACCCACGAAGAAGCGCGGGAGCGGGAGCCATGTGCCGGCTGGCCTCTCCGACCACAAGACGAACTCCGGGAGCACCTCGACCGAGTGGAAGCGCGACCGAGGAGGCCGTGAACCATGGCACGCCTCCCCTCGTCGTAGGGGCTGCATCACCCTTGGCGGCACCCGCCGCGAGAAGAAACGCTGCCATGGATGATGACCCACAAGTATAGGGGATCTATCATAGTCCTTTCGATAAGTAAGAGTGTCGAACACAACGAGGAGCAGAAGGAAATGATAAGCAGTTTTCACTAAGGTATACTCTGCAAGCGCTGAAATTATCGGTAATAGATAGTTTTGTGATAAGGTAATTTGTAACCGGTACACTACGAGGGAAAACCCTAGTAGTAGCGTGGGTTTTGAGGCTATGAGCGGCGCGGGCAGCCGTGCTGCCAATAAGGCGCTACAGCTAACTGTTAGTAGTAGCACGGTTTGCACCCGCGCTACTACTATTGACTATAACAACAACGCTTTTCCAGAACATGCTACTATTAGTTAGTTGTAGCGCTTTCCTAGCCCTGTGCTACTGCTATGCGTTTCATCATTTTCCCCGCTTCCTACCCAGTTTCCTACCTAGTTTCAGTTTCAATAAACTGCAATTTCCAGATACTAGGTACTACTAGATATCAATTTCATAAAGCATTATAGGTACTAGGTAGTACTACCTCCGTTCCAAATTAGTCGTCGTGGTTTTAGTTAAAATTTGAACTAAAACCACGACGAGGAATTTGGAACGGAAGGAGTACTAGATAACAATTTAATATATAGTCAACATGCATCATCAAGCAGTACAAGGTGATATCGATGATGATCATCATATATAGTTCTAGATGATATCGACAATGATCATCATATGTAGTTCTACATGATATCGACGACGATCATCATATGTAGTTCTAGATGATATAGCCACACAGACACATATGTAGTTCTAGATGATATCAACGACGATCATCATCCTGAAGCCTGGGCGGTGGGTGTTCTTGATAGTAATTAG
This sequence comes from Triticum aestivum, assembly GCF_018294505.1. Classification (NCBI taxonomy): domain Eukaryota; kingdom Viridiplantae; phylum Streptophyta; class Magnoliopsida; order Poales; family Poaceae; genus Triticum; species Triticum aestivum. Next base: position 247,524,849 of record NC_057806.1, on the reverse strand, counting down.
GATGGCCTGTCCAACACGAAGATTCTTGCCAATGAGGAATCTCTTCCACCCAACCGAGTTTAAGTGTGTGCGACCGTCTGTGTCCATGCGGTAAGTACAGGTGGTGACGGAGCCCCTTGCGGTAAGGCATAGTCCAGCTGAGCCTTCTTCATCAGGCTCGATACCACAACTCACAGATAGGTTCTTTGGCAATTTCTGAATAAGAAAAACATATCAATTAATAAATAGCCTTGCACATACTCTTGCAAATATATTTCTATTAAGTATAGATTTCTACACTATCAAAAGACATAGTACTATGCATTTGTACTAATTAAGCATGAATTCTACTAATAAGTATATATGGATTATCTACACTATTACTAGTTCCTTGGATTCTACACTAATAAGCATGTGATCGGACTCCACATTAAAGCATATCATCGACTAGATTCCACAAAGCATATCATTGGACTCTACACTAAGCATATCATCGGATTCACTAAGCATATCATCGGATAATTTGCATTTGTAAGTATAACAATAAAGCATATATATATATATCATCAAATTACTACAGTCAGTATAACATACCATTTCATGTCGATCGACCATGGTACTTGTTAGGCGGGTCACGAATGGCACCCCGACAAAGTCATCACATGGCGGAATTATGTCCCATAGGTTGCACACCTCCTCCTCACTCAGCCTCATTCTTTGAGCTACGATGGCTTTATGAAGTGGGTTCTCATCATCTTCATCGAGTGGGTCCTCATTATCTTCATCATCTTCGTCATCTTCATCATCTTCCACCAGGTTGAGATAAATGACAGCCAGCTTGGGTCTTTCTGCTCTGAAGGAGAAGCTGATCAACTCACCACCAGTAAGACTCATGTGGGCGAGGAAATGGGCCCATCCATCTCCTCCAATCTGCGACATATTGCGTCCTTTCTCGACCTCCATAGCATACGACCCCCAGGGGCCTCAAACGTCACAGTGTCTCCTGTCAGCTTGTTGAATTTCAACCTCAAATTGCATGGGACGATCTGTGTAAAAAAAAGTAAAATGACACAATCAGTAATGCCAACACTAAAAATAAAATAGCTGTTACATTTCATCTAGTTTCTTACCGCCGCATGACAAAAACTTGGCTGGAAGTAGATGCCGAACAGCTTGCTAGTTGCAAGGCTATTGGCACACCTTGACTTGCACAATCGACATGGTGGTGGCGGCGTCGCCATTTTCCTAAAGCAATATGAGCAAAGGATTAATGATCCACTTCACAGGAAAGAAAAACAGTAGCATGCGATATTTTTGGTTCTTCTTTAGTTATATTTTCATAGTGGAACACGATCCCAAAAAGTAAACAACAAGCTCTCAATTAACTTACTAACTCCTTCTATAATAGAACCAACAGCTAGCAGGCTAATGCCAAATCAGCCAACAAGACTCATAGACAACAAGTTCTCAATTAGCTTACTAACACCTTCTAGAATATCTCTAGATGAAGAGATTCTTCCGCGAGAAGCAATTTCAGGGGCACCTATTGCCAAACAAATATTTAGCCCCTACCAAATGTATAATCCTAAGATCTATAATAAGTTATCTACCAAATCAAGGTACCACCTAGCAAGACACATTTCATCTAATTTGGCCCCTATTGCCTAAGATAACTGATTAAAAAACAAGTGGAAAATTTAATTGGGATTAACTTAGCACTTGCAAACTAAATACTTGTACCACCTACCAAAGAATTTCAACTAAATTGGCACCTACATTTTGCAAAAAATAACTTATTACAGAAAAACAAAAGCATCTTGTTATCCATATGAAATTCGTAATCCCTCGCTGCATTTAGGTAGGGCAACCCTCGGGGGGTGCTGACGTGGAGGGGGGATGGCATGGTGACCTCGATCAGGGGTGCTGATGAGGGGAAGGTCGGTGACTTTCTTATGAGAGGGGGCGACGACAGCGGCTGACGAGGGGATCGAGGGCAGTGGGCCAAAGGCGCCCGGCCAAAGCTCGAGGGTGGTGACAGAGTGGGCGGCGAGAGGGTGGAGGAGCAGCTAGCAGAGGGGCAGCGAGAGGGGGGAGGACCATTACCTGCGGCAGCGGTGGTGGTGGCGCGCGGTGGCGGAGGAGAAACCCTTACTACTAGGGAAAACCTTTATACACATAAACTTACCAGTAGCACGGGACAAGAAGAAGCGCTACTACAATTTACCAGTAGCGCTTGTTTTCGAAACGCGCTATAGCTAAGATCATAGCAGTAGCGCGTCTAACTGTACAGGCGCTACTACTACAATTCTCCTTACTATTTTCGCCAGGGTACCTATAGTACTAGCGTGCGTAAGGAAAGTGCGCTGCTGCTAAGATTGTTGTAGCAGCTTGTTTCGCGCAAGAAGCGCCACTGCTAAGGAAAGGAAAATAAAATGAAAAACATATAGAAAAATAAATGAAAATGAAAGAAATAGAAAAAGGGGAAGGAAAAAAATGTGAATGAAAATAAATGAAAAATATAAATAAAGGAGAAATGTGTACCAGCAGCGGGTGAGGGAGTCCTGGACTAAGGGGTCCTCGGGCATCCGGCCTGGTATCTATGGGCCGGACTGATGGGCTATAAAGATATGAAGACCGAAGACTGTACCCGTGTCCGAATGGGACTCTCCTTGGCATGGAAGGCAAGCTTGGCGAACAACTATGAAGATTCCATCTTATGTAGCCGACTCTATGTAACCCTAGATCCCCCGGTGTCTATATAAACCGAAGGGTGTAATCCGGAAAGGATATAATCAATACCATAGTCATACAGTCTAGACTTCTAGGGTTTAGCCATTACGATCTCGTGGTAGATCAACTCTTGTAATACTCATATTCGTCAAGATCAACCAAGTAGGAAGTAGGGTATTACCTCCATAGAGAGGGCCCGAACCTGGGTAAACATCGTGTCCCCTATCTCCTGTTACCATCAACCTTAGACGCACAGTTCGGGACCCCCTACCCGACATCCGCCAGTTTTGACACCGCCATTGGTGCTTTCATTGAGAGTTCCTCTATGCTGTCGCTGAAAGGTTTGATGGCCCCTTCAATCGTCAATAATGACGCTGTTTGCAGAGAAACTTTCCTCCCTGGACAGATCTTCGTGTTCGGGGCTTAGCACTGCGGGCCAACTCGTTTGGCCATCTGGAGCAAATCGAAAGCTACGCCCCTGGCCATCAGGTCAAAATCGGGAGCTTGAACTACGTCGCGGACATCCGTGGAGACTTGATCTTCGCCGAATTCGATACCGCGGTAGCCGCTCTGGTCACCCCGATGATCATGACCTAAATCTGTCATTGGGCCACATCCAGGAGATCGCTCCTGTAACCGCTCTGGCCCTAGAGCCGGAGCAGGCCGCCCCATCCAAAGACGGGAGAACTTACCCCACCATGGAGGCCACAGACTCCACGACGTTGGAGCCGCACATGGACCCGGTCTCACACGATGCCTATGCCATCGGAACGCCGGACTCATCTCCGGCCGTAGGTTCCGAACCACATGAGCCAACGGACGCCGAGCTTGATCGTTTATCAATCTTCTAATTCAGCACGCAGACATCTTCCAGCACTCGCCTTTGTACGATGAGCTAAATTCCTTAAAAAACATGTCCTCGGCGGAGGACTCATAGCCGAACTATATCCGGCTCGAACCAGGGGCTGGCGGTGGAGAATTGTGCTTCCCACCCACCACCCACTTCATAGCCACAGTCGAGAATTCAACTGATACACTTGATTACGACTCCGAGAATATCGACGGCATGGACAATGATGCCGATGACAATGAAGACCCCGTTGATACAACTAATGAACAAGAAGATGGGGCAGGTTAGCCCTGTTAAACAAGCCACACACGAAGATTCGGAGGACGACAATTACCTTCCGCTCTCTGAGGATGAGGTGGGCCTTGGAACTGAGGATTTCATCGTGCCTGAGGAACCTCGTGAGCAGGAGCGCTTTAAGCACCAAGTAATAGCCACTGCAAGGAGCCTGAAAAAGAAGCAGCAGCAGCTTCAAGCTGACCAATATCTGCTCAATGATGGATGGACCGAAGTCCTAGCCGCCGAAGAATATGGCCTTAGTGGACCAGCCAAAAGCTACCCGAAGCATAGATTGCTATCCCAGGGCAACGATAAGGCGCTGGAGCCCGTACCATCATCGCACAATGTGGTAGGTCGACCACAATTAGGACCAGGTAAAGCGGCAACCCAAGCCGAAGACCAGACCGCCCCACCCTGCAGTAAAAGCAAGAACAAAACAGCTCGGGGTTATACATACGACCGTCAACAAGACTTGGGTAGTACAGAAGGACACTCAAGAGCGATCAACGGATCACGAGGACATACCTCGACAAGTGACGACGGCCACCTATTCGGACATAACAAACCTAGCTACGCCCGAGCTGAAAACTGCAAATGGACTCTATCGGAGATACGCCGCAGTGTGGCCCAACATAGAGGCACTGCACACCCTCTTTGCTTCACAAATGAAGTAATGGAGCATGAATTCCCAGACGGGTTCAAACCCATGAATATCGAATCATACGATGGAACAATGGATCCCGCGGTATGGATCGAGGACTTCCTCCTCCATATCCACATGGCCCACAGGGACGACTTTCATGCCATCAAATACCTACCACTAAAACTCAAAGGACCAGCTCGGTACTGGTTAAACAGTCTGTCGGAAAATTCTATCAGCAGCTGGGAGGATTTGGAGGACGCCTTTCACGATAACTTCCAAGGAACATATGTCCGGCCACCTGACGCTGATGACTTAAGTAACATTGTCCAGCAGCCCGGGGAGTCAGTCAGGAAGCTATGGACCAGGTTCCTAGTTAAAAAGAACTAAATCATCGACTGTCCGGACGCGGAGGCCCTTGCGGCCTTTAAACACAGCGTCTGGGATGAATGGCTTGCATGCCACCTCGGTCAAGAAGGACCTAGATCCATGACATGCCTTACCGCTCTAATGACCCGCTTTTGCGCGGGAGAAGATAGCTGGCTCGCTCGTAGAAGCAACAGTGCCAGCGAATCGGGCACTTCTGAAATCTGAGACGGCAATGGCAAGCCACGAGGAAGCATACACAACAGTCGCAATGATAATGAAAGATCACGTGACACAGCGGTCAACGCTGGATCCAGTAATCCCAAGCCCGGTCAACGGTAAAAGCCATTCAAGGCAAGCAGAGACGGACCATCCAACATAGACAGGATATTGGACCGGCCCTGCCAGATTCATGGCCACCCCAATAAACCAGCTAATCACGCTGACAAAAGCTGTTGGGTCCTCAAGTAGGCCGGCAGGCTCAATGCCGGACACAATGGAAATGGGCCACCAGTCAATAGGGACAACAGAGTGGCTCAGCAGCTAAATGCCAAAAGGGTGGAAGCAATTTCCCCCTGAAGATCGATCAAATCCGGAACAAAAATAGCAGTTTGGCTTCCACTGCCCATCTCCTATACCCGTTAAAACTATACTGCGCATACATAATTACGCACTCAAGATACCATGGGCATTGACGGAAGCACAATACGGACAAGTCTGCAGGCACTCCGGTAACATTCTTTAACCGCTTTCCTATTTTCTTTTGTTTCATTATCTCTTAAAAGTAGGTGGCGTAAAGGGGAAACACCTATGACCGACCCCATAGGATTTCGGATCCGTGCACTCACCTACGGGGCTACTTCCTTCAAGGATTCCCCTCGCTGAGGACTGGCGGCGCAGACGTGCGACAGGAGTTCCAAAATAACCTTTTGTAGACCGCACTCTCTTTTTGAGCCTGTAACATGCCTTTTTCCTCTGCCTTCGACCCAGGGCATATCAAAGTGCCGAGGTTGTGGCCTTTATATATATCAAATAACCATCGGCATATCACTCAGGTCCCAGTTCAAATTATCCGAATTAATCACTCGCGTCTTTCGCAAAATGAATTCGCCTCCTATGGTTGTTTTCACAGATATACCCCGGCTTAACTTGCCAGGGGGTCGGTACGGGAGAAAATGAGTTGCCAACAAAGTCTGAACAACTTTTACAACGTACTTCGGCGTCGCGAGTTTGGCCTTATATGCATCAGCTCCGAATCATGTCTTGGGTCAATAGTTGGGTTGCCTCGCTCCTGTGCTTGCTATCCTACGTTCCGCTCTATCGGCTAGGGTAGTAAAGGGAGAACTACGATGATTGTGCTACCAGTTCACCTGGTGACGCACCTTAGTAGAGAAAGCCGAAAAATGACTGTCATGATGCGGCGAGAGCTGGTCAACCACTCGATGATTTATCGAATCTCTAGCGATTCCTCCGTATCACACGAAGGACCTCTTTTCCGATCAATTATGTAAACACATCGTATGAGTAAGCCGCATACATACTAGGGGCTATGTCGTAGACCCACCATAAAACTCCTATGGCTAAGTGGAAGTGTTAACGCCCTATAGTCTGGTTGCCTGGTTCACCACGCTGACACCTCCTTCACGGACCAAGACGTTGGGTCAAGAGTGATCAGATGCTTTTTCGAACACCCCTGTACTTCCTACAAGGGGGCTGAAGCCGACGACTGGAAAACTTTCAGATTATATTAAAACGGCCGCACAGGAGGAACACAAGCTTTCGAGCAAAATATACAAATAGATTTACTATAAAATTGTCTCGTACAATTCTCATAAACCTCACTCGAACATTATGTCTTTCGAGCATTGACCATCTATCAAGCGGGCGGCTACAAGGACGTCTTCAAAATAATGCACCGGTTCGTGGCGGTCCTTGCCCTTGGGTGGACTCTTCACCGCAATGTCGATGGCCTTCATATTCCCCCAGAACGTCTTGACTCGGACAAAAGCCATCCGTGGACCCTGGATGCACACCGACCGCTTCACAACATCGATGCGCGGCACTGCGTTGACAAGCCATTGCACCAAGCCGAAGTAACTGTTCGGAACATGCTCAGTTGGCCATAACCGGATTATGACATTCTTCATGGCAGCATCGTATATCCTATGAAGTTAGGCCCATTGGGACATCCGCTCATTCAGCAATAGGGGGCGCTTTGAGGCGCCGAATGTGACCAAAAAAGCTTCTCTGTTGCGCACCCATCTCGTGCCTGATAATATTGCGCCGCATCGGAAGAACTCTTCGGCAAGTCTAAAAACTCGTCCAGAGAACTCCACAATTGGTTAAGCTGAGCATAGTTCGGGTCGCCGAACTTAGCCTGTAGCAAAAATGGATTACCAGCTGCAATCTCCCCAGCTTGCCGGATCTCCTCACGGGCTGCTCTGGATTCAGATCGCGCTTCTCTTGCCTCTCGTAGGGCCTTGTCAATTTTAGCCATTTTGGCTTCATTCTCCTTCTCACGGAGTTCACACCGGCTAACAACACTTTTTAGCTTGAGCGCCATCGTGGATATCTTCTCCTCGTCTCGATGCCGAGCAACTTTTTCGGCTTTTAACTCAGCCGATGCCTTCTCGGCAGTCGCATTACTACACCGGGCCTGCTCCTTGGCCCGGGCTTGCTCTGCCTGAAGAATTTCAACGACGGAAGCACCATCTGCAGCCAGGCACAACTTTCAGCATCAAGCTTATATCACAAAAATGTATGTGCATGGACTGCACCGCATACATACCTTGCGACTCTTCTAGACGCATATTGATTAATGTAATGTCATCCCCGGCTACATCAAGCTTCCGGTGCAGCTCGGCAATATCCGCAGTCTGTGAAGTAGCCAGGGGGAAGCAGCCTGTGTTCAAAGTTAATCAGATTAGTCCTCGAAAATTTCTTTTGATCCTCCGTTCTCTTCCTATGGGAAGCCAACCTGAGTCTCTGGGGCTACTGTCTAAATAAAAC